>NC_067420.1:21400652-22000652 GCF_009764475.1 Pristis pectinata
GTTTTTTTTTAAACCTGTTTAAATAGCTTGTTTATTTCACAGTTTTGTGTTTATTGTGTTAAATGTTGCCACTTTTCAAAGACTTGTGTTTGAAAGACTGTAACCAAATGTGCTCCCTATCCTTTGTGTAACGGACGGAGCCTTCATAGAAACGGCCCTTCGGCTCACCACGCCGATCTTTTTGATGGTCTACAGTGATCCCATATGCCCACGTTAGGTCCATATCATTTATACTTGTCCATTCAGGTGCTTGTCAAAATGTCTCTTAAACGTTGTGACTGTATCCGATTCCAGCACCACCTCTAGCAGCAAGTTGCAGATATCAACCACTGTGTAAAAACAACAATCCCCTCAAATCCCCTTTAAAACTCCTTCCTCTGACTGTAAACCTCTGCGCACTTGTTTTTGATTCTCACCATCTACCACATCTGTGCCTTTTATAATTTTATATACCCCTATAAGGTGACGTCTGTCTCCTTTGCTCCAGGGAAAACAAGCCCTCCAGGGAATATAATCTCTCCTTGTAACTGAAGTCCTCCTGGCAAATCTCTCTCTCCTACGCAACCACATCTTTCCTATAGTGTGACGACCAAAACTGCACACACTATTCCTGGTGCAGTCTAACCGATATTTTGTACAGTTGCAATATAATGCCTGAACTTTTGTATTCCATGCCATATGCTGTCTTCACCACCCTATCTATCTGTATTGCCACTTTTAGGGAACTATAGACTTGAACCCCAAGGACCCTCTGTTCATCAATATTCCCCAGTGCCTTACCACTTACTGTATATGTCATTCCTCCCTTTGACTTCCCAAAAGAAAATGCATCACCTTGCACTTATTGAGAACACTTCACTTAACTTTCCATCCAGTCTATAACCTGCTGCATCCTCAGAAAACCTTCATTGCTGGCTACTACTACGCCAATTCTCATGCAATCTGCAAACTTGCTAATCATTTTCTTTTACATTCATATCCACGTCATTAAAAATATACCACGAGCAACATGAGTCCCAGTACTGATTTCTGTGGTACACAACTGGTCTCGGACCTCTGATCAGAAAAGCAATCTTCCACCACTCTCCGCCTCTTATCACCAAGCCAATTTTGGATCCATTTGGCCACCTTGCATTAGATCCCATGTGCTTTAACCTTCTGGGCTAGCCTGCCATGTGGGGCCTTGTTAAATGCCTTACTAAAGTCCATGTAGCCAGCATCTGCCATCCTGCCTTCATCAGTCATCTTAGTTACCTCTTCAAAAACTCAATCAAATTTACTGAGGCAGGATTTCCTTTACACAAAGCCATGCTGGCAATCTCTGATCAGCTCCTGCCTTTTCAAATGTGTATACATCCCATCCCTTAGAATTTTCTCCAGTGATTTCCCTCCCACTTTCATAAGGCTCCCTGGCTCATATTTATCTTCATAAAGTGACACATTAAATTAAATAAAACCCTTTGTTGTAGTGAAGACTGCTAATTGAGGAAGGCCTGTAATTATTAGCTGTGTGCTAAGTCTGTCTTCATACATGTTCCTAGTTGTGTTGAAGAAACTAACCTACTGTACAAATGATAGTAGTCATTGCTCATGTTTATCCATGTATAGGATATAATCATATGTTTTTAAACAATTGTGTTAAGCACCCAGTTGCCTAGTTGAAAGAAGTTGTTATAAATTAAGTTGTTAGCAATATTTCAAGTTAAAACCAAAATAACTTTGGAAGCTGGATATTACAATAATTAATACAAAAGCTACAAAAGGCACTTAATTGAAAAATATATAGCATCCTTTACAACTTCGGATAATATTTGAACAATTTACTTTTAAAAGTAGAATCACTGTTCCAGAGTAGGAAATGCGGCTGCAGTGCTTCTCAAGGTATAGTCAGAAAATTATTAGATAATTTGCTTTAATAATGTTGGTTGAGGAATAATTTTTAACCAAATCAAATTCACCTGCACCTTTTTTGAAATGGTGTGTGGAATCTTTTACAGTGGTATCAGAGGGCACCTTAATTTCTCTTCTGAAAGACACTACTTCCAGTAGTGTAACTCTCAGTAGATAGAATTGTGGATTTGCAGATCAGAATAATTGACGTTTTAGTTTCATTTAAAATTTTCCAGTTTTGTGAGAGAAACTGGTCATTTCATCTGATCTCTTCCTAGCCTTGAGAATGCACTCAAATTTTAAAATGCTTGGGCGTTGATACCTTTTCACTGTTTTGAAAGTGTAAATTTAATAACTTAAGACTAGAATTGATTAAAATAGCAGATAAAGTTGCAGAAAGAAAACTTCCCTGCTGAGTTTAAGCCTATTCATGGCGTTCTCTCGATCCAGTGTTCCTGTAATTGGATCTTGAGTCTTGTGAATTAACACTATTATAACTGAGTCAGTAACATTCTGACTTCCTCCACTAACTGCACATCTGCTGTTGTAATTAACTGTCTATTTTACACCTTAATATTAGCGAATACAATTGTTGTTATTTCTACAGAAAAATCTATGCTTATTAGTCAGGTTATTTGTTTTGTTATTACATTTTTATTTTTTGAATTGAGAGGATGTATTAACTGGATATATTGTGGACAGTACTTATGGTAACAGATAGCTGGGCAAATTATTGACTGTATAAATTGAATAGGAAAGACCTATTTATCTTTGGAGAAGTCGCTAACTAGAGGACTTGGATTTAAGATAATGAGTAGAAGGATTTGAGGGGGTTTAAGGAATTCTTGCAAAGTGTTGTGAGGAATCTGCTGCCTCCAAGGGTAGTTGAAACAGAAGCCCTCTTTACATTTACAAAGTGCCTGGATGAGCATTTATTGTGCCATAACATACCAGTAACAGACTGTGGGCCGGAATGGAGGTTTACACTCAATAATTTTTTTAATTTTCTCAATCCAGTTTTTGTATCAACTAAATAAACTCAGTAAAAAGATATTTTTGAGTAAAAGGAAGTGATCTTCCGGCAATAAATTACACAATTGAAAGCTGGTTTCATTCTCAAGTGGCAGAGCTAATGTGGTCACTTCGACTGACCCTGATGTCATCAGGGCTGGTAGAAGGATGCAAAACAAATTCTCACTGTTTAGCAAGCTTTGAGGCACAAAAAGTACCAAGAATCTTTTGGTGTGGCATAAGTATCAGTTTCACTCACTGTAAACATAATTTCATATAAATTCTGTGCAAGAACATTGACTTGCGCTTTGGATGCACCATTAATTTGTGTTTTTGGTGACTTCTAGGCCATTGTCATCATGAGTTCATAAAAGGTTCAGTTTGCTGTAGTAGGTTTTAAATTTTGAGAGTCAAATCTCTACATTATGACCCATTTTATCAGATGCTTATCTTGTTGCTGAAACTTGAATTCAGAACTATTGTTATACCTTGAATTATTGTAAGGAATTATTCTCTCTAGACAATTTAATGTCTTTTTGTAATATTCCCCATAGGTGTCATGTCTGTGCAGCAGTGCACCTTGTTTGTTATGCAGCTGTTGCCCCACTTCCAGGAATTCGACAGTAACTAGATTGATCTATGCATTCATTTTGCTTCTGGGAGCCCTTGTGGCTTGTATTATGCTGGCTCCAGGAATAGCAATTCAACTAAAAAAGGTATGTTTTATATAATTAATCCTGAGTAGATATAACTTGAGGGGAATAGCACTTCCACTCCCTTTAATGCAAATCATTACTTTTCCTTGTTCAAGTTTTCTCCAAAGAAGTAACTGCATTCACTGTGTTAAGTAGATAGGGTACTTAAATTATATGGATCATTTTCTTCTGATCCTCGTGATCAACTTCAAAGGTTCTTAGAATTCTTAGTTTTATGATATATACATTGGTTTGTATTGTTTTTTTTTAGTTCTTTCATTTAGGATGAAAGTTAGATACAGTACATCTGTAGATCAATGCATAATTCTCTGAACTAATGATGTAATTTATTTATGTAACTCTCTAAGTTTAGGTCTAAAAGACAATTCCCAAAACAGATCTTCAATGGGATAATAACCTAGTGTTCTCCCTTTGGGAAGGCCACCAAAGATGAGAATTGTGAAAGTCAGGAGGAAATAGAAAATACTCCCATTTTGTTCGGGCTAGAAAGACCAATGAATGTGTCTGCCTGTGGTTTAGAATTCAACCAATTTCAACAACATACTGCATGTTATCTGAAAACACATGTTACCCATTTCCTCAGGAAATTGATATTGAATTAATAGGGAATGTTGATATCAAGCATAATGTTTACTTGACTGATCATTTTACAAAATCATCATGTGAGTATATTTTAATTTAGATAAAAATGCAACCCCTTATTAGACCAGCTTTATTAAAGTTTTGGCCTCTGCTTATCTCTTGAAATCTACCCATCTAGTGATTATCATTTGTATGAACAAGAAGTCCTGTACTTGAATTAAATATGTCCTCATTTCTTACTGCAACAAACAATATGCTGGGTTTCGACCCAAAACGTCGACAATTCCTTTCATCCCACAGATGCTGCTCGACCCGCTGAGTTCTTCCAGCAGATTGTTTGTTGCTCCAGATTCCAGTATGTGCAGTCTCTTGTGTCTCCTCATTTCTTACTGTTTGGTTAACTTGTCATTTGGTGTACAAGTAAGTGGTGTACAAGGCCTTATTTGGTATACATAATGTGATTAATCACATCAAAGGCTGCAGACAGTTTGAAGAAGAATAGTGCATAGAGAATGTAATTTGTGATTTTATTTAGTGCTCTTTCATCTATGGCATAAATAGGAACCTGACTGGAGAGTTTCAAACATGTAGCAGGAAAGCGGGACATGATTTGATAGGTGATAATGTGATCAGGGACTTTAGAGAAGCAAGGGAGTTTGGTGATTTGCAAAGACAAAGGTCTCAAGTGTAGCCTTTTTTCTGAGGGTAGGCTGATATTGGTAGATTTAAAGCTATCTGCAACACTAGAACTTCCTATAATATAAATTCTGCTAATTTAAATTTTTTTCTAAAATGTGTTCTCAACTTTTATTCTCTGAAATGACATTTTTCAGTCTTTCTTACAACAACTTGCTTCTACTCCTTTCCTGCAGCTCCTGCTTTTATTCACCCCCCCCCCCCACACACACACACACACACACACACACACACACACACACACACACACACACACACACACACACACACACACACACACACAGTTTTAGGCTCAAATTTCAACCTTTCTATTACATGGAAGAAAAATGTTTCTACAAGTTTTCTTGGAACCGGCCACAATTCTTATCCATCCAAAGTAAAAACATTTATTTTCTCTATTTGCTTTTTTGTTGATTTGATATCTTTCTATCCACGTGGCTGCATTCCCTTTAATGTTGCGAACATAATTTATACTTCCTATGTCGCTCATTACCAGACATCCTTTCACAATCTGTTTTTACAACGTCCAGTTCCCTTCCTTTATACAAATTGTGATCTCCTCAGAAAGTATTCTAGAAGACCTTGATCTTAAACTGATTGGGAGACAGGACATCAAGTTTTTGTTTTCCACCTTGGGGGAGTAGGATTGGAATGACAGAAGTAGGTGGTGAAAATATCAGTCACTCCCTGACCAAAGGTGAAAAGGCAGGGCATAGCTTAAGAGGATAGTTCAAAGAAAAGCTAGTAAAAATGTGAGAAGTTGTTGGTGATGAGAAGAGATATGGGACTGGGGAAAGAAATGTGAAGAGGTGTATATTTTTCCAATTATCTGCATTCCCAAAGCACCTTCATGGTGGTAGTTTCTTTCCTGGTTGTCATGTTGGCCAACCTGCTTTCTCTCACTTACTGAAAAACAAAATGGACAAAGAAAAAGTATTAAAATTAAATAATAAACAACAAACAGAAGGAAACCAAGAGAAGAGAATCCATTACATGCAGGCTTCATTGACAAAGGAATGATAATTATTCCGTGACAACGTTTGGGCTATCATTACAAAGCTATGAGAGAGTGGTTAGTGTATTTTCAAAAGATAGCAAAATATTTGATTGTATTGTGATTCATGCATTATTTGATTATTTTTCCCCATTAGATTCCAGGGTTTTGTGAAGATGGCTTTGGTACTCAACTTCCAAATGTTCATGGGTTTGTGAACTGTGATGTGCTAGCTAGTTACAAGTCAGTTTATCGTATCTGCTTTGGATTGGCTGTCTTCTTCTTTCTTTTCTCTCTGCTTTTGATCAATGTGAAAACGAGCAGAGATCCCAGGGCTGCAGTACATAATGGGTAAGTGCTCTAAGTTACCATATGTTATTTGTTTACAAATTAGAAGTAAAATAAAGTGGAGGTTAAAGCTTTTTAAAAAAAATCTTCATATCACTGCTCATTTTTAGTTATTGGCTTCACAGATCCAATTTCTAGCCTTGCAGCTGCCTAATCCATATTACAAGCAGCCAGAGTGGAAGATTTATGTTTTTTTAAATGATAATTATTTTTTAAAAAAATTGATTCCTGGTTGAGTGCGTGAGGTATTCTGGAATGTTGTGAAGAACATTCAGGAGGGCTGTTTGTGTTAACCAGAATAATTTGACTCGATGGGGACAGGCTGTCTGAATGGTGGAGGATGGTGCAGGGTTTGCTGCAGTTTTGTCGTCAAAATCTGACAAATTCAGGAGATAATTCAGTGGGGTGGTAGTCGGGATGCTGGAGTGAGGAAGGCACTTATCTATCTATAGCTGATATCTATCTTGGGCTGTCGTGTTTCATAAGGCTGGGAAGTCCTGGAATGGATATTAAATTAGAAACTTCCAGTCTGCCTCCTGTGGGTGATTTGACTGCTTGTCAGTCATTTTTTCTCCATTGGATTTGAAAGTGGTCAGGTTGGGTTTAAAGTTTTTAAGCATCTACAATCTCGCCTGCCCCCAACCCACCTGTTTTTCCAAAGTTAAATTCCAGCCCCTTGACTTTGAAAGATGTACCTGTGTTTATTCTCATGGCATATCTAAAATTTTTGAAGTTATTCTCCTGGCAAATTTTACTTGTTTTTGCTTTTGACAGATTCTGGTTCTTCAAAGTAGCTGGCATCATAGCTATTATAGTAGGAGCCTTTTACATCCCCGAAGGACCTTTTACAAGAGGTAAAGCAGCATGTTAACCTTATGGGAAAAAGTACTGGTTGTTGTTTATACCCAGGCACAAGGACAGTTTCTATCCCACTGTTATAAGACTATTGAACAGTTCCCTAGTACGATAATATGGACTCTTGACCTCACAATCTACATCGCTGTGACCTTGCACCTTATTGTCCACCTGCACTGCACTTTCTCTGTAGCTTATTCTGCATTCTGTTATTATTCTGCATGTTATTCTGCATTCTGTTATTGTTTTACTTTGTACTACTTCAATGCACTGTGTAATGAATTGATCTGTATGAACAGCATCAAGACAAGTTTTTCACTGTCCTTCGGTATGTGTGACAATAATAAACCAATTCCAATTAAGATAAACAATATCTTGGATTAAGAGTGAAATTTTGATTTTAAAAAAACTGTATATTACTGCTTTCATCAATTTGGAATGAATTCAAATATGCTTTTTGATATGTTCAAAGATATTTATTGCTTAGAACCACTAAACAATAGAATCATAGTTATGCAGCATAGAAACAGTCATCCCAATGTGACTGTACTGACCTTCATGCTTATCTATACTAATCCACTTGCCTGCATTAATTCCATATCCCTCTATGCCTTGCTCATTCATGTACTGATCAAGATGCCTTTTAAAACTGTTCCTGCCACCATCACCTCCTCTGGCAACTCAATCCAGGTGCCAAATACTCTGTGTGTGAAAGATTTACCCCCTCAGATCCTCTATAAAGCATCCCCCTCTCACCTTCAACCAATGCCCTCTAGCTTTTGACACCTCTGCCAAGGAAAACAGACAGTGGCCACCTACCCTATCTTGTGCCTCTCATAATATTACATCCTAGTAATGATTCCGATTTTGGATGGGAAGCAGTTATTGACGTAAAATCAGTGAACTAAATTAGATCCATTAGAATTCATAGTGTTACATAATTGCATATTTTCTGATCAATTTTCTTTGCACATTTGCTGTCTTCTTTTCCCTTCCCTCCTTGCTCTCAACAGAGAACAGGAGTATTCAAATTCATTTGCAGTGTTCGACCCTGTAGTTAGATGAATTCTGAAGGTTTGTAGCTGGCCATTAAAAGCTTGTGTACACTAGCTGATCTGATTTCCTCCCCAGCATCAAATTTGTAGCTCAAAATTTTATTTCTTCTTTAATGGTGGCTTCAAGCATTTTCCCGACTACAAACATCAAGCTAACTGGCTTATAGGTACCTTGTCTGTCTCTCTGTATCTGTCTGTCTCCACTCTTTGACCCTTTCTACTGATTGTGACATCTATTACATCTCAGTACCTATCTGATAAACTTGCAGATGCTTTTTCTTTTAAAATGTCTTTGCTCTTCTAATCTCTGAATTTTCACATACTCCTCTGCCCTATTGACACCCATTGTGTTCTGTACTCTGGAGCCCAATTGAACCAACTCACACTGTCTTGCTTCATTTTCAAGATTGCTTCTGTTGATCTGAATTTTAAAAACTCTGCAGAAACGCAAGGATTAAAAAAAAATTAAGTATGATATAAGAGCAAAGAAGTGCACTTGTAACTTTGCAAGGGTGAAAGTGAAATGCTATCAGGAGAAAGACATGAGGGAAGATGTGAAAGAAAAAGCTTCTTTTCGATATTGAGTATTCAGTTTGCTAAATTTATTTTTCTCTCTCCATTAGCTTTGTTTGCCATTGGTATGTTTGGTGCGTTCTGCTTCATACTGATCCAGTTGGTTTTGCTGGTAGATTTTGCTCATTCTTGGAATGAGTCATGGGTGGGAAAGATGGAGGATGGGCATTCCAAGTGCTGGTATGCAGGTATGTGAATGAAAATCTGTATTTGCAGTGAACAGTCATGAGTAATTTTTTTAAAGCTAATTTCTGGCATTAGCTGATTGGGGGTTATTAATGTTCATATAAAAATAATCTTAAATGGTGTAGATAAGATAAGCACGACAGCCAGAAGGAAAATGTAAAGAAAAAGGCATTAAATGAAAAACTAGAGAAAATGAAAAACTGTTTAAACAATGTACCAAAAACTGAATGATTAAAAAAAAATTGTTAATTCAATGAATGCTTTCACAGGTAATGGAGATAACATGAGCAATTAGTTCCTTTTATCATCTATTTCATGTTATCGAGTTCAAACTAAAGTGGGCCTAATAAAATGATGAGCCTACTTTACAAGCTGTGCTAGTCTTATGGAAAAAGAGTATTTATCAACTATTTAAATTGTAAGAGTGAAATTCAGTTTCAAGCAGTAACATGAGTAAGAAAATTGAGAAATTTTCATTTTATTTTATAAGCCTAGCAACTTTCTTCAACAACAGCTCTGTCTAGCCTATTTTTTCTACATTTTGCTGCATGAACCCTTCTTCGTTTATTTGAAAATTCCTCCCATTCTCTCTCTATCTGAGGATTACTATAAAAACATACACTGTTGCCTTACGATTTTGGTATAAACAACTAACCTTGCAATGCACAGTACCATTTCAAAGTTGTTTGATAGTAAAGTAATTTAGCCTGTTAGAAGAAGGACTGCTTTTTATTCAGTTAAGGAAAAGTAGTGATGGTATTTGCTCTCTCACATTGAAATTAGCTGGCACCCTTTAGTTTAACTCATTTTTGGAGTTTTTTTTATTTTGTTATAATACAATTTGCCTCTTTTGATTTTATTTTTGCAGCTTTGGTCTCCATTACCAGTCTGAATTACATCTTGTCTTTCATTGCAATTGTGCTTTTCTATGTATTTTATACCACACCTGGAGGATGTGCTGAGAACAAATTCTTCATTAGCTTCAACATGATATTTTGCATTGCTTTATCTGTTATTTCTATTCTTCCAAAGATACAGGTAAGAATAAGCACACTCAGTTTGCTTCTGTGACATTTTTGTTCCCCTGCTGCATACTAGCATAACAGTCAATATGTCCTATCTATTTTATTCTGGAGCTAACTGCTTCAAAACTTGTCTAAGTGAATTACTTTGCCCAGATTTTCTGAATGTTCATCTCAAATTCAAAGTTGGACTGAGATTGTTTTTGAGGAAAAACTTAAATTGAGAAACAGTTGTAACATAATAGGACACATCCACAAATGAAATATTCTTGCAGCCAGCTTTACTATTAAGTGATTTTTTTTTTATACAGTTCCCAAGCATTACACAGAATTATCACATTTAATAACCAGAACCCACAACAATTAGTCAAGAAATATCCCCAGTAGTTTGTATCACAGATGGAATTTTGTTTGATGAATTTTTATTACTGAAATGCTAATTGAATCTTAATTTCTTTTTATGCTTGATGTTTCAGTTGATTGTCACCAGTCACTCCCATTAACATATTACAGATTGCCTAACATCTGGAGTTATCTTTCATTGCCAAATTATATAATCCCTGGATCTTTTTAACAGAATACCTGTGCACTCTATACTGCTGCCACGTTAATTCTTTTATGAGAGGTGGATTGAAAAATTCATTGAGTGAAATGCTTCAAATCAGTTACATTATAAGGACAATTTTTTGGGGACTTTCTGGTGGTGAAAAAGAAGATAATTTGGTTGTCATTAAACTTTTCAAAGTTTTAATGCTGTAGACTTGAAACATGTTGGCGCTGTTTGAATATTGCTTCCTTAATACATGAGATAAGGAAGATGAGGGAATGAGTATGAGACAAAAGGATTGTAAATGCAGACTGGGATCTGTCAGGGGACTTGGTCAATTATAGTTCCAATTTTGGTGAATTCCAACTAGTATATTAATACCTGGTTTCCGAAACGCTTATTTTTGCTCTCACAGTGGAAAAGAATGATGCTTGTCCCTTGGTTATTACCAAGTGTTATTACTGCAGTATAATCAACTCCTCAAATCACCCAATGAGCCAAAACAAATTATTAGCAAATGATTTAATGAATCAGAAAAACACTATGCAATATTTTAGGAGCTTCATGCTGATTCTAGTATTACAGAGATCTTAAAAAATAAAGATTTTACTCAGACAATAGAAGTAAAATCCATTCTTCAATAGAAATGTTTGGGCAACTTTTGTAACATTATTAGGATGTGTTTGGTAGTAACTTCCCTTTGCAGTTAGCTTGAAAACGCTCCAAATTTAAAGAACCAACTTTAAATACTGTTATTTCCTTTTAACAAATGAGTACCTTTAACAATTTTGTAATATGTAATCCGTTACATTTTGGAGTTATTTCACATTATTGCAGCTGGAATATACATTGTGATGTGCTATAGGAGGGAAAGAGTTGAAAACAAACTTGGGGAAAGGAGACTTTCTAGTTTCATGTACATGGAGAAAGGAACTTTTTTCACTTCATTTTCCACGCTTATTCTCTGCTTTTTTTTTTATTTTGCTTAACAAATCAATTTGGATTTATGAGAGGGAAGTAATCATTAACAAATCTCATAGCATATGTTAAGGTTGCTACCAACAGGATAGATAACGGGAGCCAGTGGATATGATGTGTTTGGACTTCCAGATTATTAAAATTAGAGCATAAGGGAAAGAGAGTAATATATAGGCATAAACTGAGGATTGGTTAACTGTAAGGAAACTGAGGAGTAAACTAGTCATTTTTGGACTGGAATCCTGTGACTACTGGTGTGCAGCAGGGATCAGTGATAGGACACCAGCTATTCTCAATAATGGATGAAGAGACTAAGTGTAAAGTATCCAAGTTTTCTGATGATACAAACCTGGATGTTAGCTTATTCCTGTGTCTGGACATGCATGGAAGGGTCAGGGGCTGTAGCCATGCCAGGTAAATAGAAAAGGACATGAATGATAGAATCTAAGATGGAAATCTATGATCATTCACTTCAGCTTTATTTTTAAGGAAAAAAAGCAAAGAACTTTTTAAATGGTGAGAGATTGAAAGGTAATTGTGGTTGTGGAGCTTGTACACTAATTGCTAAAAGTAAACATGCAGGTACAACCAGCAATTGGGAAGGCAAAAATTATGTTTATCTTAATAGTGCAAGGGTAAAGACCTCTGGCTCCAGCTATACAGAACTGTGATGAGACTGTTCCTGGAATACTCCATACAAATCTGGTCAACCTACCAAAGCAAGGGTATACTTGTGATAGAGACAGCACAGCAAAGATTCACCAGAATGATTATCGGGATAGTACTTGTTCTTTTAAAGAGAGAATAAACAGGCCTATACTGTCCAGAGTTGGTGTCTCATTGAAACGTACAGGGGCTTTGCAGGATAGATATTTCCTCCTGGGTATGGTGTCTAGAACCAGAGGTCACAGTATCAAAATATGGGTCAGTCTTTCATAAAATTAAATCTCTTCGTCACAGGGCAACAATCTTTAGAATTCTCTACCCAAGTGTGCTGCCAAAGTCCACTGAGTGTATTCCAAATGGAGATTGATAGATTATATATATCTATCAATCTCCGTTTATATTGAATTGAGAGAAATTGGGTTAGTGCAGGAAAGTAGCATGAGAAGTAAAAGGTCAGCTATATTCTTATTGAATAATGGAGCAAGTACAAGGGGCAAATGGCCTCCTTCGACATCTATTTCTATGTTATTTTTGACCTGTTGCAATTTTCCAGTTCTTTGGATTAATATGTTTTCCAGGTTTTTTTTTAAAGAAAAGGAATTAACTCTGTTAGGGTTTAAAATATTTAAACCATAATTTGAAATGTTTTTCTTAATTATTATTGCGAATTTTTTTCATGTGTAGGAAGCACAACCTCGGTCTGGTCTTCTTCAGTCTTCAGTCATTACTCTGTATACTATGTATCTCACGTGGTCTGCAATGTCAAATGAGCCTGGTAAGTGCTTGCATGTTTTACGGGATAGTGATTCATATGCTTGTAATTTGTAATATTTGAATCCGAAATTTCTGAATTAAGATTTTTTTTGTGTTGCCATTACAGTTTGAATGTGCAAAATGCATTAATTGAATCTTTTTCTATTTTAAGTAAATAATCTTTATTGAAATCCAGACCTATTTTTAGGTATAATATCAGTTTTTTTTCTGTTCAGGTAACCACCACATATATTCTTAATAATTTTTTTCCATGTTGTTAGTCTCTGGGGGTGCTCAACATGATGTAGTTCAGCAGTCTTCCTCAGTAATACATGATGCATGCCTTCTCAGTGCACACAGGAAAGTGTATGCCTGATCTTTCTGTGCTCTTGATGTCAGCGTGGCAGACGCTTCCTGCTCTGCCCACAAAATTGTTTACAGAAGAGAAGTTGTAATTCCTAAAGTAATTGTTTGGCTTTTGATTTGGTTGCTAAAGATCATAAGTTACTGTCTAATGCATATGGTATGGAGGTCAAGGCAAAATTAAATTGGTGTTTTCTATGACATTTACATAGGGGCTTTTAGCCTGGGAATGAAGTTGCTGGACGTTGATCAAAAAAATTTTACCCTTGTACAGAATTCTTCTTCTTAGGCATTCCCTCAGGATTGAAGAAGATTAATTTCCACTCCAGTTTTGTGGGTCTTGAGATGGCTAATGATGCCAATGTGGAACTGCAGACTTTTCTAAAGTGGACAGATGGTGGCCCGGGGGGTGGGATTGAGTGTGTGGGTGGGTAGTTCGTGAGAGAGTTCACTCCTTATGTAGGGCTACCATGTGCTCCTGTTACATAGGCTTGAGATTCCCAATAGCATCCCAAATGTGCCTTCTCGACCATGAGTGGTCATGAGAGATTCCCAGGAGCCAGTGGGCATGTTGCATTTCTTCAAGGAAACTTGAAACACAAGAAAATAGGAGCAGGAGTAGACTATCAGGCCCCTTGTGTCTCCTCCACTTTTCAATGTGATCATGGCTGGTCTTTGGTGGCCTCAACTCTGTCAGTCCCCCATAACCCTCAATTCTTTGATCTTTCAAATTTACCTACATCCTTCGTAAGTATATTTAATGATCTGGCCTCCATGATTCTCAGGGGCAGAGAATTCCAGAGATTTGGTCCCCTCTGCGAGGAAATTTCTTCTCTCGCTTTAGTTTTAAATGACTAGCCCTTTATTTTGTAGTTTTGTCCCCTTGTGACTTGCCACACTAGTAAAAACATCTCAGCATCTACCCTGTCAAGCCCCCTTAAGATCCTGTATGCTTGGATAAGGTCACTCTCGTTCTCCAAGCAAATTGTCTAGCCTCTCACTATAGGGCAACCCTCTCATCCCAGGAATTAGCCTGATAAATCTCCTCTGGACTGCCTCTAATCCTTTTTGGCTAAGGGGAGGAAAACTCTGCAGAGTATTTCACGTGTGGCTTCATCAACATCCTGTACAACTGTAACAAACCTCCCCATTCTTAAACTCAACCCCTTTGCAACAAAGGCCAAATTGCAGTGTGCTTCCTTAACTACTTGTTGGTCCTTCCTATTAACTTTTTGTGATTCATGTACTAGAACACCTAGATCTGATTGAATTTCTCTCTCCATTCAGATAATCTGCCCTTTGATTCCTCTTATCAAAGTGTGCGACCTCACACTTCCTGACATTAAATTGAGGGCCAAGAACTGATCCCTGGGGTACTTTACTAATTGCATCTTCCAGCCTGAAAAGGATGCATTTATTCCAACTCTTGTTTTCTAGGTGACGGCCAGTTTTCAATCCATAGTAACATACTTCCTCCAATACTTTGGACTCCTAGTTTATGCACCAACCTCTTGTATAGCACCTTGTCAAATGCCTTTTTGAAATCTAAATACACTGCACTACAGGTCCCCTCTATCAACTCTTCTTGTCAAATCCTCAGAATTTGAGCAAATTTGTCAAACATGATTGACCTTTCGTAAAACGATGTTGACTAGGTTTGATTATATTCTGCTTTCACATAAATGACTGTGCTGCACTCTGTAAACTACAACTCAACCCAGCACTGCACCTAAAGTGAAGGACGTGATATATTCTAGGGATAAAGATCTGATTTTGGTTCAGCACTATACATGTCAGAATAGCATGTGCCAGTGACTTTGGCCAGTTAATGGAGCTACTGCCAGAAAAGAATTTTCATTCTAATTTGCTAAATATAGTTAGTCCTTTAATTCACATTATTTGGGTCTTATAGCACTTTAAATGAAGCAAGAAGAAATGCTCTTGACTGTGATTAAGGCTTTGAAGTTCGGCAGAAGGTTGCTGTAAGACAAGATTTCCCAAGAGTGAGGATGAAGCAATCTTTATTTTTAAAAGTAGTTTCACTGGAAATATGTTGATGGCAAACAGCCTCGGAGAAAGGCAGAGAGGTTTGAATTGTGTTTGCATTCTCTCTAAACTTAGACTTAAGTTGTCTGTTGAGATGACATGACAAATAAAGAAAAACTTTCACTGGGCTTTTAATAAGAGGAAAGTATACACCAAACTCTACAAAACCTTTCACATTTAAGTGCCCCAATGCTTTAATTATGCTGCTTCACCATTATATGAATGCCCTTTAAACTTCCATGAAAGTAGCTGCCACTGTGTGGATTGGGTAGGGCAGGAACCTAGGCATGGCACAGATGTTGAAAATGGAGGGCTTGGGGAGATGAATATTACAGCAAGTGACTGGCAGGATCAATGTCTGAGGAGATAGACAGGTTAGCCGTTAAATGGAGGCATGTGCCTCTGCTGAGATGCCTCATCTGGATCATTATTCATGTAGACAGCAACACATAATTTTAAACAAATTGTTTAAGACTGAGATCTCATGTTTTATTTTCCAGATGGAGAATGCAACCCCAACTTTATGGGCCTTATTAAAAGTTTGGTCATGCCCACATTTGTTCCGGTCAATAGAACTGAATCTTTACATGAAGATACTTCATCTCCAGCTGGACCTCCAACAGCAGTGCAGTGGTGGGATGCACAGAATGTTGTTGGACTTCTCCTCTTCATCCTGTGTCTGTTATATTCAAGGTAAAGTCTAGGTTAGAACTTAAGTTTAAGTTATTGGTTTATTTGTGATCTTTGTCTATTTGCAAGGTCCTTAATTTGTAGCAACAGAAAGCAGAAATAGAAATTGCAACAATCAACCTTTCTGAGTTAGAGAACAAAATGGAAAAATAAATTGATGGCTTGAAGAAAATGAATATACAAATAATAGACCTGTCTGCAGCTGGAAGGAAAAAGAACAAATTTAGTCTTATCAGATTGCTAATGGAAAGTGGGATTAAGCTGGCTAACTCTTTGGAGCAGCACAGACATGGGTGAGCCAAGGGCCACTTGTGCTTTCAATTTTTTATAAATTCTGTGAAATTGCTGAAGATGGCCAAATTGTGAATACTTGAGAAACCTGAGCAGAGATTTCTGGACCTGGAGTAGTTGGTAGTATCTTCTATTTTGTTATGTTAATTCTAATTGGAGACTTGTTCCTTTGTCAATCACTGTTCTCATTTTTTGCTGGGTGCATTATTTCTGAACCAAGTTAAATACAGCTGTGATGTCAAGATCAACTTTTCTTGGTCCTTGGGAATTTACAGTAGTTTAATCAAGGGGATATTACTGAACACATTCTGGCTGAAATGATCCACTGTTACTCATAGTAATTTTATGTTTACAGCATTCGTACTTCAAACAACAGTCAAGTGAATAAGCTTGCATTCACGACCAGCGAAACTGTGATGTTGGATGATTCATTGTGTGGCAGTGCTGTCGATGAACAGGGAGATGGCACTAGAAGAGTCCAGGATAATGAGCAGGATGGAGTCCAGTATAGCTATTCCTTCTTCCACTTCATGCTTTTCCTGGCTTCACTCTATATAATGATGACACTAACAAACTGGTACAGGTAAGTAATTGCAAGGATGCAAAGGTCATCCGTTTTTGTTTTGAATGGGTGAATTGTTTCTAAGAATTAAACCAAGTACAGTTGATCTGGTCTGTTTTAGGTTTTGGGACTAAAAAGTGGTTTACAGATGAATTTTATGGTTGTCCAACTAAACATAATTTGAGACTATATATCCCATTAGCAGATAACCATTGAAGATTATTCATTATATTAGTTACTGGAAAGTCTCATGAAAACTTTGTTACCTTTTATATCTGGGCCTTGGGTTGGTCTCTTATATCTTCCTCCTCCCTCCATCCATCTCCATGACATCTCTCCTCTATTTCTAACCTTCCCTATTTCCTCTCTCTATTTTATTTACCCACTCCTGGATATTTCTTGAACAATGACTTGGCCATAACTGTGTCACAGGTTGCATAACCTATCTCTATAATGTCATGGTTATAAACAAGAAATGGTAGGCAGAGATTGTGTATGCTGCTTATTTCTGATCAGTGGAAAAAGACTACTGAGAGAGACCATGTGTGCTTTGGCTAAAACTCCAAAATGAAATTGAATACAGGAAAGAAAATTATGCCCTGCAAAAATAGTAAATGAAAATGTAATTCCATTATTTAATTTAGTTAGACTCTCTATATCCAAGAATTTCAAAGGAAGCAAAATAGGAGATCTCTGCCCAAAATACTTGGCTCAACTTCCCAAATGAACTGAACGGCTGAATATTGTTCTTTCCATCACAGAAATAAGAGAGTAACTTCATTATACTAATTTCTTTTAAATTAGTCCCCAGAATTTTTATTAGACTCTTAATTGTTCAATGAATTTCTGGCTTTAAGCACAAAAATGAATATTGAATATTTAGTTTATAATTGAATAATAGTTTATAAACTGGAGATGTATTACAAAAGCTACTAAATAATAATAAACAAAAACTTCAAGAGGTGCATAATTTGATTAGCTATAGCTGGAAATTTATTGGACCCTTCAAAGATCTCACAACCAGGAAGGATTCTGTTGCAATTTACCATGAAAACCTTGATGGTAGGACAAAGGAATCTCTATATTACAAGCCACGTTAACAGAAAGTTGGTTGTACTTGGCCAAATACTAGTCAACCTGAAACTTTTCAAAATGTTGTTCATATTTTACGCACAGGTTGGCAAATTATGTGGAAAGAATGGTGGGGGGGGGGGGGGGGGGTGGTGCGGGTTGGGGGAGAGGAAGCAGGGACTCCAGAAGACTTCATACTGAAATTATGACACATTGAATAGACTTAAGGAAAATGTATCCATGCAATTGTATGTCATTTGAAATCTTGTGGTAGATAATGTTATGATGTGCAGAGTGGAAATGCTTTCCTCCTCTGGTAGGGACAACTCTTTGCTTTTTATAGGAATGATTGAAAAGCTGTAGCAACATTTTATCTTTTAATTTTACCTATCTTCCCTCTATAGCCCTGATGCTGACTACAGGACAGTTACGAGCAAATGGCCTTCAGTGTGGGTGAAAATCACTTCAAGCTGGATCTGCCTACTTTTATATCTGTGGACTATGGTGGCACCTCTTATTCTTACCAACCGTGATTTTGAATAGCGCAGCATGTTCTTGTTTGAACATGATTGCTGAATTAAACAGTCCATCAAACATGAAATCAAATGGTGTAGCTTTTGTGAAACAAAAAAACATTGAATACAAAAGAACATTCAAGGGGCCAATGCATTAAATCATTGCTTAAATAAGAAAAATGCTTTTAGCCTTAATGTTATTTTCTCCAGATCATTAATATGCACTTTCTTGCATCCTTTTAAAAAGAGACAAGTGGGATTGGGTGTGAGAAAAGCATTTTAAAATTTAAAAAAATTAATTTAGCCTGTCTATCATAGATTTTAAGGAAATATTGTTTAGAAGCTCCTTTATGAGCCCCATAGGTGCTTAATACTGTTTTTTTTAAAGCTTCCTGTTACTTTGGATGCATTCAAGCTCTATTAACCTTTGATTATTAAATTGAAGCTTTTATTAATGCCTAATTAACAGTTTTGTCTTGATATCTGAACATTATGGAAGTTGAATAGATTTATTAGTAGTAAACACATCATTCCTCTGGCCTACATGAGCTTATAAAGAAAACATTAAATAGCATCTTTTGCAGTATTTAATGTCTATGGCTGATGGCGGGCATGATGGTTGGAAATGGGCCAATGAAAGAATGAGAGATGTCTCAGGCTGCAAATGAAGCCTTGTCCAAATAATCTTGTCTTTAAAGTTTATATTAATTGTATGGAGAGGAGGAATGCTGAAACATCCTATCCAAATTTGTACCATTAAAATTATAATAAAATTGTATTAATATACTCAAATGACTGTGTGGCTGTCATTTTCTCAAATTTTCTCCAGAATTTATAACTGAACAAACTTGTTGAATGGTAATGGAGGCTGAAAAAAAATTCATTTGGGGTAGATGGTCTTTTGATAGAACTGTCAGTAATTTTATAAGATTACAAGGACTCGGTGAAAGAAATAGGCTCTTCAGCCCATTGAGTCTGCTGATCATCAAGCACGCAATTACACTAATGCTACCTTTTCGTTTATTCTGCCCACTTTCTCACATGCACTCCCCAGATTGTGCCACCTACCTACACTAGGGGTAATTAGCAGTGGCAAATCAACCTACCAACTAGGGATGTGGGAAGAGACCCACATAGTCATAGGGAGCTGTATGGAAGTTTTTCATGGCACCTGTGCATACATGTGCTTGTGCATATGACAATAAACTCGACTTTGACTTTAGAATAGGTAAACTCCCCACAGACAGCATCAGAGGTAAGAATTGGAACTCTACCAGCTATGCCATCTCACATCTTAATTTAGTGAAAGTTAAGATTAAAAAGTTACTTTGCCTTTAAATTGGCACCTGCTTTAAATATTTTAAGCTGTCTGTGCAAGTTGGCCTAATGCTGTTGCAAAATTGGGTAGTACCAGAGGTCCAAAGCATTATGTACTACTGAATGGGCTTCATTACAAAGAAGTATGTTTGCTTACCCCTTTATATCAGAGGTTAGGAAGGAAATTAAGTCTGGGTTTGGTGTAAAGGTTCATTTGAGGAGAGGAACTGGGGTGTGGAGGTGGGTGGGGTGGACAGACATTAGGGTGAGGTTTGGTCAGGGTGGAAATCAGTAGAAGTGTTTGGTGCCAGGGATCAGAGAGGAGGAATGTATGTTAGAGTGTCAGGCCAGCAGGTTGGCAGGAAAAGACACAAGATACATCAGATGCTAAAATCTCAATTTAGTGAGTTGAGCAACATCTGTGGAGGGAAAGTCGTCATTCATATTTTGGGTTGTAAAGAGGGAAAGGCAGGTCAATTAGTAGGCTGGGATCTGTTCTGACGCATTCCCTATCACTAACACTGGTGCAGACCTTGCGGGGATTTGTGAAGACCATGTATATACGAACAAGATTCCTTGGAAATGGTGTCCAGATATGTATCATACAAAGATCCCACTGCATACATACAGGGTCCTCTGGACATTGGCGTGCACACAGGACCTGGAAGGAAAATCTCAAACTCTAGAATTAATGTATGTTGCGGAATCTTTTTGTTTATATCTCACCCTTGGGTATGAATAGTGTAGCACAATGCGAACCAATTTCCAGGTGTTTATCCTCATTCCAGATTTTATTTTAACAGAGGGAAATGAAAGACGATTGAAATGCGTGTTCTGTGATCTTGGAGAAACATCAAATCCAGGTGGTAAAAGTTGAGCAGGTGAATTAACTTCACTTTTGTTTTAATTGCAATGGGTTGGTAATGGATTTATCACGTTATTGATGACTGCTTTTTACAGATCCAATTTTGTTAGAGCAATTAACTTCCATTCAGACATTGTCTTTAATATAAAGAAACATTCCAAGATTTTTCACAAACAGAAGCAAAGAAGTAGTTGCCAAGCTTGGAAGATGACACAAGAGATTGGCATCAAAAGGCAAGGAAGTACAGAAGCATAGGGAGAGAGTTCCAGAGAGTTGGATAAGGCAGACGAATTCATCCATGTTGGAGAGAAAAGAGAGAAATATATGACCTAAAAAAGTACTTAAAAATGATGGTGAGAGAAGATGGAGATTAGATAAAAGGGATTTGTGTTTTGATAATAAAGCCAAATATAGTAAATGTAATGAATGAATGGCTTTGATAGTTAATGCAAGTTTTTGTCCCCCATTTTTATGTTTTATACTTCTTCACATAACATCATTACTTTATATTGTTCTTCCAGTTTCATGCATTTTCACTCCTTGTAATTCATGCACAAAATGTGGATGTCAGTGGCAGGATCAATACTTATCAGTTGTCCACAACTCTCCTTGAGGATTTTAACTACATGTAGTGTGTATGCCTTGCAGCAGTATACATGGTTTTGTATTGTATGAAATGTTTTATGAACAGTATGTTAAAAGCTTTCATTGTGATATACATAACACATCTGAGTTTTTTGTACAGTCAGAATATTTTATATATAGGGTTCATTGGGAATTACTTATACAGCATTAATTAGGAAAACCTACTACAACCAACTTTTAAAACAAATGGCATTTTTTTTTCCCTCTGGTCTCATCATAACTTGAAATATTCAAATGAGAATCATGTAAATCACTGATTATATCTTCAAAATATATAAAGATCAGTACTCTCATGAAAAATGCACAAGGCATTGTATATATAAGGATTGCTCTGTAAGGTGGCAGAGACTCCATGGACAGAATAGCTTCCTTCGACAGTGTATTTCATATTTCCTTACATGCAACACAAAACCATGAAGAATCAAATTTCCAATTCAAGTGCTACAGTTTTAAGAAATATCCTCACATTGCCAAATAAGTCACACCCTGTTTTTGAATGACCTTAACATTTTATTTTGGCATATTATTTCAATTAGTTCCCTTAAACTCCTAAATGAATTAATGTCTGAATATTACAAAAATCTTATAACTTGAACTTTATTCCAAATGTTTGACCTTGAATTGAATTTCAGAACTAAACAATGTTTTGATTGCAGTAAGTTTCAGACAAATAATCTGCATATGAACATTGCATGTGTACTTTCTCTCAAAAGAAAACTGAGATTTTCAAGATGCATTTTACTAACAGTTTTAACAAGTAACATATGTGGAATATTCTTATAGCATTCAGTTTAGAAATGTCCCAAAAGCATTGGTGAACAAGTTCCTATTTAGGCCTGTTTAAAGTATTTTGATTGAAAATGACCTAAAACAAAATGAATTGCCTAACCCAAGATAAAACTAATTCTCATGAGTTAATTCTAAATAACTCCGGTATAAAAGACACAGTATAAAACATTCATTTATTAAAATAAGAGTTTCTTCACCTTAAAGTTTCTTCCCTGGAGGTGCTGTTGACATTTTCCTAGGGTATGGATATATTCACCCTTTATTTATGTGAATACTTTTGACAGACAACTGTAGGGAGGAATAATAGCTAGGTTTAATGTCCCTGCTCAACAACACATGCATATTTCTAGCATGTGCTGTTGGTAAGTGAGCTGGAGTCCAATCTGATTTTCCACCCTAGATATCTCAAGAGCAGTTGCAGGTACCACAAATGGAATCAAAAGTCAAACTTTGGAACTCTATTACACACATTTTTAACATAATTCCATATTTAACAAAAGCTAACGATGTTTCCATTTTCTAGACTGAATTACAGTTGCATAGCATAAGGCAATGTGCTATGCTGATATCAGTAAAATGAAGATATTTTATACAGATGAAAAATGTAACTGTTTCTCCTTCTTCCTGACTTGTGAGCCACAATAAAAGAATTGTTTAATAGTTTGGCACTTTTAATTATGATGGTCTGATAAGTATTTATGGCATCAAAGACTTAAAGAGTCCATTTTAACCCTTTGTGCTCACCAGAAACAGGTGACCACCAAACTGCAACTTGGCACTTCTCCAGTATTTCTAATTTTATCCTGCAAAGTTCCTCACACAGATGGTTTGTCCATTTTAAATTCACGAGATGCTTGTCTGCTTTAAGTCAAGTAAGGCCCTAGTATGCCAATGGGATCACAATTATATTTCAAACTAAATGTTAATAGTGACATTGTCATGGCTTTTCTTCCAGCTGAAAGCAGATCACTAACTATTAAGGAGGATAAAAAGTGCTCCTTTGAGCCCTACATGAAGGTCATGATTTCCCAAGCTCCAGACTCCTGTGGTTTGCTTGGTTTCTGGCAGCCTTCCTTTAGTGGTGTTCTACTGTCTGAGAGTTATTAAATGATAATTTGATTATGTGAGCATTGAACAAAAACAACTTTAGCAACAATTTGAAGACCATTATTATATTCTGTCAGTTTCCATCTTTGTCAAACTCTGCTTATCTCTAAATTTATATGCAAAATATTCAGAAGTCCAATTGTCCAACTGGATACCATGGGCCAAAAGTGAGATTCTCCAATGCCAAATTAAGCTACAGGCTACGACACTATTCACATTTTCAAAGGAAAGCCCCATATTTCACTTTGATCAAAATTAGACTACGGTAAAATTAACTGGTAAACTGAATAAGAACTTATGAACCAAATATTGTTTGTGGAACTTTCAGAAAATACAGCAAGTTTTCCAGTCAGCAACAGGCCACTGCAAACTCCAGTCCATTTAATGCAAATACTAACAAGCAGGGCAGTGTGGTCAGGAATCTTGACAAAATAGTGGTTCAGATTTAAGAATGTTAATCTAAATTTTGTTATTCCTCTTCCATGCTGAAATATTCAGTGAAAATTATGATCCTCAAAAACACTGGGTAAATTCAGGGGACTGTACCCTGTTTTAAGAACAGGGTTGACTTTTGTGGGATTTTAACTGACTAGAGCACCAGCACAAAAGTTGCACTAAAAAAAAAGACATCTGCTTATTTGGAGCAGCATATAAGAATCACTAAGTTGGTATTACACCTGCTGAATCTTTCTGTGTTCCTGTCCAACAGTTATTAATTCCAAGCTCCTGACTAAAGACAGCAGTGTTGCCAGGATCTGCAGAATAATAGTGTCATCCTGCTGACAAAAGCAGATGACATTGGCCAAGATATTTTCTTAAACTGTGAATCAATCATGGAAATTAATTCTTCACCTGAGAGGGAGGTACTAAAGTCTTGAACTTGGAGAATGAGGTAGGTTATGACCTTCAGGTTGATTAGCACTGGTGTTGTGCCTTACTGAAGACTCTTGTTCTACCCCTCCCTATAATCACCTCTCAAAATGGATACAATAAGTGATTGGTCTTCCACATATCATCTAACCTTGAATCTCAAGGACTAAGAGAAAAAACAGACAATGGGGGTATGATGTGTAAGTACATTGTAAAAATAATTATTAAAATAACAATTCTCAATTTTGGACTTTGTGATAAATACAATAGTTCCTAGAACACAATGATACTACAATATTAATTCACGGCTCTCAGCAATTAAGAAACTTAAAACTTTGACACTTGCTTTTTGCAAAACTCTCCGATCACTGGGCTTTACACTTTACCACATAAAATATGAAAAAATAGCTGAACCAGGATTAGCTGAGTCCCAGTCACAATACTGTTGAATACTGTTACCCTTCATGGCTTTTTTTCAATATATTGAATGTCTGTGATTTTGACAATATTAGTTGAACTGATGATAGTCTTTCATTTTTTTTTACATAAATTACACAAATTAGGTATTTATAATGCTGTGGTGGGTAGCAATGGAATTACAGATGTCAATCTTTGATCCTATTCATTTTCCTTCAGCAGCTTTTGCTATTTAGGCATGGGGAGATTCAGAAATGTAACAGTTTGATCCAGTTTATACTTTGTACTTCCGTGCCTACATAATAATACAAAATGCAATGACAAAAGCATTCTATTCTTGCTTCTTACATAATCTGTAACATTAGACATTTTCTTTTCTTCAGGCTAAAGTTAATTACAGAGAAACAAAGGACTGCAGATGCTGGAATCTAGATGAAAAACACTATGGTGCAGGAGGAACTCAGCAGGCCAGGCAGCATCCGTGGGGAAAAGCAGGCGGTCAATGTTTCAGGTCAGAACCCTTCGAAGGGTCCTTGACCCGAAACGTTGACCGCCCGCTTTTTCTTCACGGATGCTGTCTGGCCTGCTAAAGTTAATTATACTTCTGAAAGCTCAGGATTAAGTGAATTACTTTTGTTAAATTACTATACAATGAATAAAAAGATGTGCAACTTAAAAAAATATATCATGCCAATTTACTCTGTAGTTTTTATAATTATCCTGCTGATGCTATATGTTGCTGTGGACTACTGTGACACTCCAGGGCTGCCTCAACAATCCTAAATATACTGTGCAGCCAGATCAAGATGGAAGAGATAATTAGGGCAGAACTTCACCATTTTTAGTTGGTGATACTTCCTCAATTTCTGAGAAATCCAGGAACTAGTATATTTTATTCATCTATCTGGTGTGCAACTGACAGTAAAACAAATGAAAGATTTAATGCTACTGATTTTTTTTCTTTTTAGGTCTTATCTTGAAATGATCACTTCTCCTCTAAGTGGGGGTAAATACAAGGAACTGGATTTCATTCACTCATTGCATTTTGTTTATAGAAAATAGTGTCTTTGGAAATAATTAAAAATTCTTGCTCTATTACAGATTGAATAATAGTAACTTTTCTTGTGTTAAACTTTGTACATTCAATGTATACTTCAGGTAAACAATTATTAATAAATACTGTACTTTCCATCATAGCATTAAAGCCCAGAGGCCAAATTTCAGAGTAATAATTTATAGTTACTGACTGAATGCTTTGAATACTACTATTTTCTTTGATTCTATCCCACTTTCCTGTACACTTAATAGGAGTTTTTGGTTGTTGAAAGAACTCGATGGTGGAAAAAATCTGAGTATTGTATTGATGCATAGAATGACTTAATCTTATCATTTGTTAAAAATCAGACCTTACACTTTCTATATTTGTGGAATATCTAGAGTCTAAACCCAAAATTTTTTCTTTGGGGGAGCATGTACTTGGTGTTCAGTGTTTGATGATGCTACAGAACAAGATCTGAGAAGCGGGGTCAAGTGGGACTGCACTATGGCAGGTGACATAGGCCAAAGATCTGCCTTCTAGGCTATGAATTTTGATGATTATATCAAAGTAAGATAAATGATGGCAAAAGATGGACAGGACTGCTGAAATCCGTGCATATTCTGACAGTCCAGCAGCTAAGGCTTCATATAAACTTGTTAATAAAAACTGTCAAAAACATTATATAAACTGCAGAGGATTGAGTTCTTTATAATTATCTTATTATCATCTATCAGCACCAATTTTAATGTGCTGATTTTCTGTAAACAGTAATGTAGGTGAGAAACCTAAGACGATAGTCTCTTCAATGCCTAAAATAGTCACATATTTTAAGTGATCACACAGTTAATCTTGTATAAACACTCCACCACCAAACAAAAATACAATCTTTCAGGGAAGGTAGCAAACAATGAGTCTTGTTAATAACAGTAATACAGCTGTGACCTCACTCCTCTAAAGGAATCATCGCACTGTTGACCTGACTGTTCATTTGACCCAACTGCAAATTGAGCATGTGAATTAGCTGTTGGTGAATGTGATTGACCAAATTCTGCAACAAATTCCTCCTCAAATGCCAGCAATGACTCAGCCCAGGCAGTTGTGTTAAGTTTTCCCATTGTACCTCCGTACTCTTGAGGAAGGATGTTTGGTGGAATATCCTTGTGAAGAGAGCTCAGATCTGAACCATGTAGAACAAACTAAAATGGAAGGAAAATATACCCAGATCTTTATAAGGAATAAAAATTACTGCATGTTAAACAATTAAAAAATTTGTTAAGATTCAATTCTGAACCACTTGATTTTAGAAAGGCAAGTCATACAAAAAAACTTTCCATAATCAATGCGAAGAGGTAGAAGTTTGCTTCCAAACCAAAAGGATGGAATTGCCCCAAATAAATGAATGCTTCTCATTACTACATCAACCCTCATGGATTGTTATCGTTGTTCTCAGCCTGCTTGTTTTATTCAAAATTGAAGGAGACATTCCAATATGAACTTGCCAATCAAGAAATGACTCGTTGTTACAAATGAGAATCAAACATTCTTCACAAATAGATTTCCCTTTGGAAAGTTGCATACATTTGTTTATTCTGATCATCGTATGCTTCCCATTTTCAGTAGACCAAGATCATGGCAGTGAGCGAGACATTTTACAATGAAGTGAAGAGTACATGGTCCATGCTTACCAACTGACAAGTGCATGTGAAATAATCAAAGAGTAGACCAATTAATGCAGTTGAGTAATATGACTGCCCCTGGTCTTCTAAAGGACATACCTTTCCTGCCTTTCCCCACTTCCCAAAAAAATTCTTTTCTGCGCAAGTAGTTATCCCAGTTATTACTAAAACTGTGTCCACTGTGGCAGTTCATTCTATTTCCTGCTCAATGTCTTCCCTCTTCTTTTTTACCAAATACTTTAAATCAGCATTTCTAGTTATTGGGTCTCTTTGTCATTGAAAACTCTATCTAAACTCTTCATGATTTAAAAGAAAAAAAAACATAATTTTGTGGGCTGGTGAATCCTCTTATTTAATTACATTCATCATCTCAGTTGTGGAGTTACAGGGAACATGTATATAAAACATACTGAGACAAGTGAGAGAGACAGACAGACACTGTGTGTTGAAGAAATGAGATTTAATTAAGAAAAATTATATGTTCCCATAGTTTGCCTGCACTGAACATTAAAAATGCAAGTTTAAGTCCTTGGCATTTGAAAACAAAACAATAATATCTCCAGGATAAAGTCTTTTCACATGGATTGTTAACTGCCAAGGACACTGCTGAGTTAACATAGAAACAAATTTAGCTAAGCCTGATAACAAGCTGGTCTTCCAAATTCTTGAGAAACTAACAGAATATGCATGAAGAGGTGGGGGAAGAAATGGTTTTGGAAGGCTGATTTCCTGGTGTTTTATAGACATGTTCCCCTGTAATTGGACAGCTCAAATGATAAGGGACTGAGGATTCATCAGCCCAATAAATAAAGTATACAAATAGCTAGATCTAGGGAGGAATAATTATTTGGGGACCAAGGGAGATTGATTGTGTGTTTCTGAGAGTGAGTGAGAGAGAGAGATTGCATGTGAGAGAGAAGGATAGAGAAGGGGCTGTGGATAAGGGGCATGTGGGTTGGAGAAATAGAAATAACTGAACTGTCCTCAAGAACAAAACCAGAGAAGGGGTCCAAAGTCTCCAGATTACAACTCATTAACCCATTAAAACTATTGGTCTATATATGAGTGCATAACTCAATATTGCTGTTATATTGTAACCTTGCTTTTAATTGAATAAAACTCACTGCTAGCTCGAATGGTATTCTCACACAAATCCTGAATGATATGTTACATGTAATATGCGCATAAAACACGCACAATAACAATGTACAACGACTGCATTTTCAGCACAGTGGTACAGCTGGTAGAACCAATGCCTCACAGCCCCAGCAATCTGGGTTTGATCCTGACCTTTGGTGCTGTGTGGAATTTGCACGTTCTCTCTGTGACTATGTGGGTTTTCTCGAGGTGCTTCAGTTTGCTCTCACATCCAAAAACATGCAGGTTGGTAGGTTAATTGTTCACTGTAAACTGTCCCTTGTATGAGGATGACTAGTGGAATTGTAGGGGAGGAGGGCAGTGGGAGAACGGGTGGGAATGGGAGGAGAATGAAATAGATTAAGGTAGAATTAGTGTAAATATGGGTGGTTGATGTCAGTGTATACTTGGTGGGCTGAAGGGCCTTTTTCTGTGCTGTCTTTCAGTGATGCTATGACTAACTAGAGGCCTCTTAAAGCAACACATGCATGGTATTCAACAGATGCATACCAACATATTGACATCACACATTAAATTCAATAACAGTGTTACTAGCTTATCATTAGGTGTCATTAGCTTAACTAGTTTGGCACAATATCGAGGGCCGAAGGGCCTGTTCCTGTGCCGTACTGATGTATGTTCTATGTTCAAGTGAACCAAGAAATTAATGCAAGGTACATACCCTTTCAGTCATTTTCTCCTTCAGAAAAGGTTTTATGATGGCAAAAATACCCTTAAAGATAATGGGCTCATTGATGACATTGACAGTTTTTATTCTCATTGGAAATCCATCCTGTGAAAAGAATTAACTTATGGAATGAGGTAACACTGTATTTACATAAGCAGACATGCCTTACACCCTAGTAATGGTCAATAGAAGCAGCAACTGTAAAATATCTTCTTGTACTGATTCATATGTCACATTCAAAGCTTGCTGTTTGATACGAGTGCTGGATAAATGTTTAAAATTGCAGTAATATTACATATTCTACAATGGACATTTGAAGGAGTTTACAGACACATTCAGTACACACTATGGCAATATATGGCTTGTTATCTACACTTCCAGTTTTTTTCTTTCCTCACCTGCTGTGCCACATATCTATTAATATATAATAAATATAAAGCCACCTTAGACACTAATTTATATTCTACACATGATACTGAGACATAATTGAAGGTTTTTGTAGCAAGAGGAAAATTGGTTGAATTAATGCTAATTTGTGATTATTATGTTAGGTATTGGTTAGCTCAGTAATTATCAGCATCCAATAAGCAGCAGATACTTTGGGTCAACAACAAAATTTCATTCACATGGATCAAATGCAGCATTCAAAGCTAATGAAAATTGGTTTCCTTGGGAATTGTTGCTGAGTAACTATCAAGAACTAAAAAAAATCTGTAAATTGAATCCTATTAAATTTCGTCCTCTTTGTGGTCTGCTTCTATTTTCAATCGTGACGGGTCCTATTAATCAAACCCAGATCCATTAGATATTAAGAAACAGGTGACTGCTCTGCATGCAGTTAAGGCTGTGGCCCCTAATAACATTTCAGCTTAATTTTTTAATTTTCTTGTTTTGAGATCTGGGCATCACTGGCAAGGCAAATTTTATTGCCCATCATTAAATGTCCTTGAAATAGGTGCCTAGCTAAGCTATTTCAGATGGTACTTAAGAGTCAACCACATAAGTGGATCTGGAATCATACATACAACTGACTAGGTACGGTTGGAAGATTTCCTTCCTTAACATTCGTGACGCCAGATGGGTTTATGTAACAATCCAGCAGTTGTGTTGCCATCAATACAAATGACAAGCATTTTTTTAAAATCCAGGTTATCAATCATATTTAAATTCCACAGCTGTCATGGTGGGATTTGAATTGTTTTAGTACAACTACAACACTGGCATCAACCTGGCAAAGTGCCTGGATATATCCTGTTCAAAAAGCGGGACCAATTCAGCCAATTACCATCATATTGGTCTTTTCTCCAGTATGTGCCAAATGACAATGTTGAAATCAACAATTCCACCAAATGATAATTAGAGAACAATAACCTATTCACCATTGCTCTGGATTCCTATCAGGATCTCATGACGGCCATGGTCCAAATATGGACAAAAGAACAATTCTGAAAGGGCAGGTGAGTCGTTGCTGCATTGGAATGGCTTCAACGATATGACTTCAACATCAAAGAGGCATCATTAGGTTCAAATCATTGGGAATCAAGGCAAAACTCTCCAATGCTTGGTCATAACCAACTCAAAGAAAAGTTGCTGGAGACCTATTATTTCAGGCACAGGTCATCACTACAGAATTTCTTCAGGACCATAACCTGTGCCCACCATACTTAGCTGCTTCATCAATGATCTTCCTTTTGTGATAAGACCTGAGGGGAATGTTCTCTTATGGCTGTGCAATGTTCAATTTCATTTGCAACTCCTGAGATAATGAAGTGGCAATTAATACAGTATCTGCACCACACAAGAGCCAGGCGATCACCACCTCCAGCATGTGACAGTCGTATCTCCCTTAACATTCAAAGGCACTACCATTGCTGATTCCCACTATTAATAGCCTGGGGTCAACCCCAATCTTAAATGGAAAAGTCATAGCGGATGCAAGAAATCAGAGACTGGATAATCTGTGACAAGTGGCTTACCTCCTGATTCCTTATCTACAAGCACAGTTCAGGAGTGTGAACAAATAGTCTATATGGCTGCAAAAAAAAGCATGGCGCAACCCAGGTTGGTTGGCATTCTACCTTAAACATTCACCCCTCTCCTCCACTGGTATACCAAAGCTGAAGCGTATCACATCTACAAAATGCACTTTCGCAACTCAATAAGAATTTTTAACAGCAGCTCATAAACCTTTACCATCCAGTGCAAGTTCCACTGCAAGTCTCATAGTATTCTAATCTGAAAATATATTTCTTCATCATCCCTGGCTACAAACACTGAAAGTCTCTACCCAATAGCACTGAAGAGTACCTTCATTACATGGACTCTAGAGACTCAAGAAGGTGGCTGTAAATTCTGGCCTTGCCAATGATGCCCAAATCCGGTAGACGAATAAAAAAATACCCAAAACATATTATAAGATCCATGTTCGATATTCTATTTGAAAGGGGCACAAATAAGTTGCCGCAGCTATGTATACCTCTGCTTTGATCTGACTTAAAGTATTGTTTATGGTTCAAATCAAGACATCTTCCAACAAATCTTCCAATTCTTATACCCAAACAAATTGTATCACTTGATGTTAAGTAAATAGCATCATATGATCACATACATTTGATGTTAAAATCAAATGTATGTGATCATATGCCCGAAGAGCACATTCTTCTATCTATTTAAGTTGGAAAATGCAACAGGCTCATTTGTGAAAGTGCAGGCCTCTCCACCTCATTTGCTTACATGCACTGAGGCCAAGTGATTTAAGAAGCCAGGGTGGAAGAAAAGGGAAATACTCTCCCTTGGCTATAGAAAGTTTCAGAATGGATCATTTGCACTAATGTAAGAATTAAATTTAGATTGAATTGCAGCAGAAATTAAGAATACCATGAAAGTTTACACAGGAACAAAGGTAACTCAGAGTTTTTATCCCATGTAGTATGTATGACTAATGATTTGGTCATACATACTACTTAGAATAAAAATTCTGAGTCATACCAAAAGCAACTTGACTGCAATGATCTTTTCCAGTCATAGATTCTTACAGCATGGAAACAGTCCTGCATGTTCCTTGGGAATCTTATTAAACTTTGCATTAATTTGATATATTTGGTCTTTGATTTGATTGTTTTTTTTAAAGTAGGTACAGAATCTTTAGTACAAAATAAATGCGAGACCTTGATTACTACCAAATAGAATAGTGGACAATGCATCACCATGAATCTCTCAAAGATTACATTTTTACATGTCATAATCACAGAGAAAGAGAAATTCTATGGACTTTGGCAGCTTTGCATAATGCTGGAAAAAAAATCAAAGCCCTGAATACAATAAATCTATGTTTACCTGAAGAATTCCAATGACCTTTTGGCCATAAATGGGCCAAGCTGTGCAGCCTGAGACAATGTAACTCCACTGTAGTCGGCAAGAATGACAATTCCATTCACTTGATTCTCTTCTGCCTGAACAAGCTTCTCTAATGTTATATAAATGGCACGAATGTTTTCTGTGATGGGATAATCAGAGATTTTCCATCTTCCTAGAACATTAGAACACAAGTTTTTAGCAATAATTTATATCACAGTAACACAAAGTTTCCCTTGGTTTACCAGCATATAACTTCAGGAACGCGAGTCCATGAATATTTCTTCCATCGTTCAAGTGAAAAGACAAAATAGAAATAAGATCCCACAAATTTGGAATAATTAGATCTCTGATATGAAATGCAATTATTTAGTATATTCACATCTATATGACACTTTAGTTGGTATTTTATTTCCGAATTCATTGTATGGGGATGATTTTGAGGCCGAATCCCTTGCTGTTCACTGGACACCTAATAGAAGAAAATTCAACCAAGTAATCAGTTGTTAAAATGTGTTACAGAATTCCTTAGAAGATCTTAAGAGATATAATGTGGTCAATGTGTAGCCAATCCAGAGTACAGACAAAAATACTTTCTCATTTTTCATAGTCAGATGATTTTTGCATAAATACCCATAAGACTAGTTGAGCCAAATAGTCTGACTCAATGCAGTCTATTCAATGTCATGTTTTGTTGTAATTTAGCAACAGCATATCATTGAAAAGTGTAAAAGAAAGAGTTAAAAAAAGGATAGAAATGGAATGATATTATTTGCAGCAAAGAGAAAAGAAATAAACATTTATACAGCAGGCAGCAGAAAACAAATAGTTTATTTGTGCAGTATTTTAGTTTAGAAAAAATCTTCATTCAGGGGATGGCTTCAATAAAACAATTAGTCATTTTAAATCTGGTGTGTTTAAGGGAGAACACTCCCAATTGATCCACAAGTAACTGTAATGTCATCAGGCCAGTGAGATTAACTAATGAAAAATCTTTCCCCTTAGCACAGATGTCTATAACCTGAGAGCAGAGGTTTAAAGAAAGGGATACAAGTTATACAGGGTATTATCAAGTTCTAGGGTCACATAGCATGGAAGCAGGCCCTTCAACCATGTCTATATCTGCCATCAAGTACCTATCTATACCAATCCTATTTTCCAGCACCTTATCTCTAGTCTTCTATGCCTTGGTGTTTAAAATGCATCTGAATAATTCTTAAATGTTGTGAGATTAACTACCTCTATCAAGCTCTCAGGCACTGTGTTTCAGATCTGAACCACTCTCAGGGCGAAAAGAATTTCCTCAAATCCCCTCCATGACTCGTATCCCTCACTTATCAGCCTCTGCCCTTAGGATGTAGACATCTATGCTAAAGGGAAAGGTTTCCCACTACACCTTATCTATGCTCGTCATAATTTTGTGCATCTCAACCCGTGTTGATAAATGCTACATTGCAAGTCAAGTCAACCTGCAAACAAAGAAGTGCACAGCCAGCAGGCTATAATCTGGTTAAACTTTTGTTTCCAAGTGGAGAGTAAACAGAAAAGATAATTTCAGATAATTGTCTCTAGATTCTGGAAATTTGCAAATAATCACACACTGTTTTGAAGGATAAGTAAGGATAAATAAGTATAAGGATAAGTAAGGTAACTACAGACCAGTCAATTTAACCTCATTGGTGGGAAAATACCGAAAAGGATAATCAGGGACAGAATTAGGAGTCATTTGGACTGTAATTTGATTAGAGAGAATCTGCATGGATTTGTTAAAGGCAAATTCTGTCTTATTAAGATAAGATTTCTTTATTAGCCACATATACATTGAAACACACAGTGAAATATATCTTTTTTGTGTAGAGTGTTCTGGGGGCAGCCCGCAAGTGTCACCGCTCATCCAGCGCCAACATAGCATGCCCACAACTTCCTAACCCATACGTCTTTGGAATGTGGGTGGAAACCAGAGCACCCAGAGGAAACCCATGCAGACATGGGAAGAACGTACAAACTCTTTACAGACAGTGGCCGGAATTGAATCCGGGTCACTGGCGCTGTAATAGTATTACACTAACCGCTACACTACTGTGCCTGCCCAATTTGGTGGATGTTTTGATGAAGTAGTAGAGAAGGTCAATGAGGGAAATATGGTTGACCTGATATATACAGACTCTCAAAAGGTTTTAGATAAGGTGCTATGTATTAGGCTTGTCATAGTGATTGAAAGATATAGAATAAAAAGGTCGGGCGTGGGGGTGGGTGGTTGTAGGGCAACATGGATAGAAAATTGGATAAATGACAGAAAACAGAATAACAGTGAACATTTTCTCCAGACATGTAAAAATTCCTACAAATCTGGAACAAATAGATTTCTAATTTCACTTGTAATTATTTAATACATTCACATATTTACAATATTTTGATTAGTAAGAACTTTTTGAAACTAACAGCATTATTTGTTGAAACCAAGTTCTTTGAAGTTTTGAAAAACTTTAAGGAAATACTTGAGAAAGTAATCTGTTCTTAAAGTGTGTTAGAGAATTCCTAAGAAAATCTTATAAGACAAGGTGTACACCATCCAGGGCATAGACCACTCTTTTACTGTCAGGCAGTGAAAGGATGTTTTTCAGACTGGAGGAAAATGTACTCCAATGGTACGAAGACCACTGCTTTGCTTAATAAATAGTAATGTGAACTTGGGTGTACATGATACAATTTATAAATGTGCAGAAGACACAAAATATGGAGGCACAGTGAACTGCAAGGAGGATCGTGACAGATGAAGGCAGATGAAATTTAATGGTAAGAAATGTGGAGTTCACATTTTGGTTAAAAGGCAACAAGTACAGAAAGATCTGGAAGAATATTTGCACAGTTTGTTGAAAGCTGGGAGGCAGCTTGAAAAAGTAGTTTAAAAAAGCATAGAATTCTGTGCTTTATATAAAAGGTCTTAGAATGTGAGGGCAAGGAGTCACAATGAATCTTTATAAAACACTGGTTCAGTAATAAACAGTGTACTGTGACTAGTTCTAAGTGTCACACTTTAACAAAGATGTAAATGTGTTGGAGAAGGTCCAAAAGAGATTTCATGGATCTTTATTTACGTGGACAGACAGAAGAAGCTGGTAATATTCTCATTGAAACAAAAGAGGTTGTAAAAAGATATGACAAAGGTACTTCAAATCATGAAGGATAAAAGAACAGATAGAGAGCAACAGGTCCCATTGATGGAACGGTGAAGAACCGGTGGATATAACATGAATGTGATTGAAAGAAGAACCTAAAGTGACATAAGGGAAAGGAAATATTTTATGAATGAGTGCGTGGTTAGGGTCTGGAGTCTACTGCCTGGATCCATATTGGAAGCAGATTCAATTGTAGCATTCAAAAGGGAATTGAATAAGTACGTAGATAGAAGCAGAAGAGATTTGATATGTCAAGTGGCCTTTTTCAATGTTGGATACTGTAATTTACCAGTCTGCTGCTACGATTTTTCATCAATGAATATTGACTAAGACATCCTCTTAGTCTGATCTAATGAATACTCCTATGTATTTAATCATGAAAAAGTTTCTTCAGTTTGCAGTAATGTTACTAAAGTGCTCCTCTGCTCCAGCATAAAAATTGTCTCTTTATATCTGGGACTGGAATCATGCTATTTATTCCATTTTGAAAAGGTTTATACGATCTTGCCAGTGCACATCCTGGATTTCTGCTCAAATTTAAAACTGTATTATGAAGAAGTTTGTAATTTAACATTTAAACGTTCCTTCACATTTTTCAGAAGTTCTCAGTTTTTCCAATTTACCTGGTCGAATTACCAAGATACGTCGTCCAAGTGGATCAGGATAAGGCAGAACAGTAAGAAATCCAGAATCCAACACATGCTTAATTGCAGATGGCCTCAAGTTTGAAAACACCTCAGGCCATGTCCTTTGGCTTGCATGGTAATTCAATAAAAGCTTCAATGCCCTGTCATAATCAAACTTGCGCGCTCTGAGAAATCGTAGTAAGAAGGCATCGTCCAAACGGGTTTTTAGGTTTGGAGCTTCCTTCAAAATCATATCTCTCAGGGCTTGTGCATCGCGAAGTCTCCATTCAGGTTTCTCTTGAAGCTCTTCTTGTGCCTTGGCAATCAGTTGTGGACTCAATGTGCACACGTACGCCTGTGGTTTGGGGGAGGCTTGTAACTGAAGTTCAGTTGGCAATGAAGAAGCATCCCCGTTGCAAGAGGCATTCTCTTCTGCCTTTGGTGACTTGTTAGACTCTGCCTCCATTATAAAATGCTGAAAGGAAAGAGCAGGTAGTCACAATGGTTGCTTTTAAAATGTTGTTAAAAGTGACCTCCCTCACCCGCTAATATCTCATGGAAAAATCACAGCAGAAAGTTATTTATGGAACTGTTTCACAAGAACACATTAAAGCTTACACTATGTTTTCCTACCCAACCAACTAACAGTAACATTGTGGGTGTTCCAGTATTCCTTTGCTGAGACAAATAAGTAAATCGGTCTAGATTTTCATACTACTGTTCACAAGGCCAGGCTTAAAGACAATAGTTCCAAATATAAATGCAACACTTACCTTAAGATGATATATGAGCAATATAATTGTCATTCTATTTCAGATAAAGTTATTGCCATGATCGCAATTTTTGGTAGTTTTTGAAAAGATATAAAATGTTTAGTTACATAGATCCATTATTTTCCACGTGTACAAAAAGAATCCCTTTTAATCTCCGTTGGCCTCAACTGTAGCCAACAATCGCCATGGTGTTTATGCCTGACCTTGGTGTTAATCCTGTATGATGTTGTCAAGCAGGCCAACCAACCAAATACGCTGAGGAATTCTGGCAGACAGCAAACCAGGAAATGAATAGTAGTTTGTTTTTCTATTCACTTTCTATAATTTAGCAGAAAATGAAATAAAGATTTGAATGTAAACATTGAGCTTAAAATAGAAACCCAAACAAATTAAAAAAAGGAAAACTATGAAATTTTTATCACGTAATCAAGATTTTCCAAATTATAAAAGTTCCTGAGGCAATAACTGGTTTTCACACAGTAATTTTGATCCGGTATGTTGCTAAAAACAAGTTGTACTGCATTCAACAATGCAAAACTTTTCTAAGTGATTTTGCAATGGTAATAGTAGATATAAAATTGCAGTTCTCATAAATTTAGTTTTCATCAATTCATGAAGACAAAAAGCTTTCCATCCGTAAGGACTTAAAAGTACACCCTGAAGAGGAGCAGGATACATGACTAACAGTAAACTCTGTTTAACTGCAAATCTGTTAGCTCCAAGACTGCTATCAGATTTGAAGTACAATACTAACAGTTGCACCATTATTACAACCAAAAATATTGCCCAAAGTTCAAGCAACTTTGTAAGACAAGTTTTTCACTGTACCTCGGTACAAGTGACAATAATAAACCAATGCCAATACCAAACAAAAAATAAAAGCAGAAATATAATTCTGGATCTTTAAAAAATATAATTGTGACAGATGTCTTCTTTGACACATATGTTTGGGTCCTGTCCTCTTTTGGAAAAATATTGGAAGATATTTTTAACATTATTTCAAATGTTTGAAGATTGATTTACAACCTCATCCTATCACTGCAATTTTTGGATTACCAAGGATAGAGTCTGGCCATCCACCTGCCTCCACTAACCGTATGATTGCCTTTGTTACCTTAATGGCCAAACGATCCATTTTGCTTAAATGGAAGGATCCAATACCCCCTACTACTTTTCAATGGTTCTCTCAAACTATATCATGTTTAAACTTGGAAAAAATTAGGAGTGGTACTGTTGATCCTTTGCTTAAATTTGAGGAAGATTGGAGTCCATTTATTCAATATTTTCACATGATATAGACCCCCTTGTAATAACCTTTCAACTTAGAGGAATGGAGTTGATGACATATTATTGCTCTGTTTCTACTGATGAGAAATTTTAGTCCAGTTTTTTTTCAGTTTGTTTTTTTTTGAATTTTTTTTCTTTAGCTTAGTTTAGTTTGATATACTGTTTATAAATTTTCTTATTGTTTTGGGGATTTTTTTTCTTTCTTTTATATTTTATAATAAATCTTTTTCTTTCCTTTCTTTTATATTATATTCATTCACTAAGAGATCGTTGGATCTACAGATTTTTTTTAATATACTTTATTGTTTTTTACGATTATCCATGCCATGATTGTTCTTCCGATCTCTTTGTATTACATCTACAAACATTGATGTTATATATTAATCTGTATTAATTTGAAAACTAATAAAAAGATTGAAAAAGAAAGAAAAAATATGATTGGTGCAAATTAAATAATAGTTGCATGCTCTAGTCCTAGTCCTACTGCCACTTAACCTTTGACAATAAATATATGGGGACGGTTGTGAGGTCTGCTCTGAAAGATAGCACTAATGGAGCGAGTACTCTTACTAAACTCTAGATTAAGCCTGACTTCCATCTATAATTTTCCCTAATAATATTAATAAAGTAAAAAACAGAACGTTTTTTGGTCCTCAAACAGAATGTTTTTTGGTCCTCAACTGCAATTCACAGAAGGTTACACATGGAAGGAGGCCATTCGGTTGGCTCAATACAAGAACAATCCACCAATTCCTATTATCCTGCCCTTTCTCCAAAGCCCTACAGATTTTATTTCCCTTTTCAAGTGCTTATCCTTGAATGTGTTTCCACTAATCCCCTTCCCCCAGCTTCTATCACACCCACCAGCCTGATTCCATGCCCCACCTCTCCACCAGACCCTAACCTTCGCTGCATGATAAAAATGTCCTTCATGTCAATTTTGATCCCTTTGCTCTTTACCTTAATTCTATGTCCTCTGGTTCTCTTCCTATTTTTGTATTTAACTCCCATAACAATAAATGACCAGACTGTTAGCTTTCCTAGTTACTCGCTGCATCTCCACATACCTTTTTCAAATCATGCACTATGACATTCAGATCGCTCTGCAATCCCACACCGTTCACATTTTCTCACTTTATATTCCATTTGTCAGATCTTTTCCCAATCACAAGTGAGAGACAAGGCTGAAGCATTTACAGCCATGTTCAGCAAGAAGTGCTGAGTGAATGATCCATCTTGGCTTCCTCCTTAGATCCCCGCCATCACACAGGCCAGTCTTCAGCTGGTTCAATTCATTCCATGATATCAATAAATGTGATAGGAAAGGTTTAGAGGGATATGGACCAAATGCAGGCATATAGGCCTAGGTTAGATGAACATCTAAGTCAGCATGGACGAATTGGGCTGTAGGGCCTGTTTCCGTGCTGTATAATTCTATGACTCTAAATGGCTGAGGGCATTGAATACATCAACGACTGTTAGACCAGACAACAACCCAGGTGTAGTATTTGTGCTCCAGAGCCTGCTGCTCCTCTAGACAAGCAGTTCCGGTACAGTTACAATGCTAACAATGCAGAAAACTGCCCAAGTTTGTCCTCTCCATTAAAAGAAAGATAAGGCAATGCAGCTAATTATCACCCAATCAATAATCAGCAAAGTTGATGGAAGTTGAACCAAAGAGCTGAATTCCAGTGGTAATGTGAGAGTGAGTGCTCTTGACATCAAGGCTGCATTTGATCAACTGCAACATCAAGGAACCCTGATAAAACTTAAATGAATGGGCATAAAGGGGAAAGCACTCAATGTTTGGAATCACATCTTGTACAAGGAAGTTGGTTACGGCTGTTGGAGGTCAATCAACTAGCCCCAAGACACCACTGCAAAAGTTCTTTATAGCAGCCATTGATGAAGCTACTGAAATATCTTACGGCTTGGCTCGATCATCTTCAGCTGCTTCATCAGTGACATTCCTTCCATCATAAGGTCAGAAATGGGGATGTTTGCAAATGACTATGCAATGTTTAGTTCCATTTGGAACTCTTCATAAAATGTAGAAGCCCACAATAATGAATCAACATTCAGGGATGGACTGACAAGAAGCATAATATTCTAGCCACAAAAGTGTCAGGCTATGCCCATCTCCAAAAAGAGAAACTAACCACCTACCCTTGACATTTAATGACATTACCACCATGAGGTTCCCATTGCCACCAATCTGGAGATCACCATTAACCAGAAACTCAATTGGATTGGATATATACTGTACATCCAAATGAGCAAGTCAGGGACTGGGCATCCAATGGTAAGTGACTTCTCTTGACACTCCAAAGGCACAATCTACAAGGCATAAGCCAGGAATGTTATGGAATACTCTCCACATGTCTAGATCACTACAGCTCTAACAACACTATCTGGGACAAAGCAGTCCATCTGATTGGTACCCCATGTACTATCCTGAACATTCATTCCCCCAATCACTGTGCACTAACAACAAAATTCACATGATTTACTCACCCAGGATAGTCTCATGCCACCTCCTAAAATGACAGGAGTGGTAGATGCATGTGAATACTTGCAACTCACACATTATACTGATGTGGAAATATATCACTGGGTCTACATCCTGGAACTCCCGCACCTTAATCAGAAGGATTGTGGTTGTTCGTTAAGCCTCCCTGTTACCCATCAAAAGGCTTCAGAAAGTTAACTCCATTTGACTAACAAATCCATGCTGGCTTCCCTTAATCCATCCACATGAGTCCGAATGACTATGAATTTTATTTCTTACTATCACTTCTAATCATTTACCCACCACCACAGTTAAAGTGACTGGGGCTTACATTAATAATTTCCCAGTCTTCAAGTACCACCACCTTACTTACAGATGTTTGGAAAAGATTGTGGTCAATATCTTTGCAGTTCCAACCCTTCTTTCCTTTGCTGAGACTCCAGCAGTATCTTCTTCTTCAGTAAAATTCTCATTAATACCTCAACCATGCTACCTGCTTCTCAGAACAGATCTCCTTTTGGTCTCTGATTAGTTCTATCTGATCGCTTATTACCCGTTATTTGTTTACATGCCAGTAAAAGATTTTTGGATTATCTTCTGTGTTTGCCACCAGTCTTTTCTCATTCTCTCTTCTTGCCCTCTTGTTTCACATCTTACTTCCCCTCTGAAATTTCTGTGACCAGCTTGGGTCTCACTAATGTTATGTGTTTCATTAATCTCATGCTACATTGGGAGGCATTGACCACTGGTAGACCCCAAGTTTACCTTCCCTCACAAACTGCTCCAAACCAAGATTGCTTCCTTCCATCTTCACTTTATCATTTGTGGTGCCAAATCCCCTGACCATGCCTCAACTACTTGAATCCATGTGAGTCAATGTAATTGTTGAATTTGTAGAACCTTAGGTCACTCAATAAAGAAAGGTGGAGGTAATACATTTGGTAGGAAGAACAGGGAAGTCACTTATTACCAGGCAAATTGGAGTCTAGGCAAGGTAGAGGAAAAAAAGGTCACAGAGCACTAATACATAATTCTCCAAAGACATAAACAAGAAGCTAACCAAAAACACCAGTATTTATTTCTAGAAGGTTAGAATTGAAAAGTAGGGAAGTTATGCCAAATCTGTCTCGAATTTTGGTTGGACCACAATTAGAAGACTGCACATAATTCTGGTTGACATATTATAAAAAAAGATATAGAGACATTAAAGTGGATGCAGTGAAGATTTACAAAGATAATATCAGAAATGCAAATGTGTAAGTATCAGGAAACTGTTTGGGTCTCTTTTCTCCAGAAATTATTAAAGGTTTCAATAGAATGGATAAATAGCAAATGTTTGTAGGGAAGAGCATAACCATAAGCCATCAACACCGAGAAATCCAATAGAGAATTCAGGAGAGACATCTTTTCCCAAAGAGGAGTGAGACAGCTCCACAGAGTAACCAGCTACACAGAGCATAGCTGAACCATGTGGTATGAATGCATATAAAGGGAATCTGGTTGAGCATATAATAGACAAGGGGATAGAGGGTTAAACTGATAGATTTAAATTCTGAGGAACAGGAATAATTTGCACTTGGGAAAACAGGGATTAATCTAGGATAATGACCATGGTTTTGTTAAGAGGATATCCTCTCTGGCTAATTTGATTGAATTTTTCGAAGAGGTAGCTAAGTATATCAATGAGGGTAGTCTATGTAGAGTGTGGGTGATGTAGTCTAACACAGACTTTTACGCGACTAAATCCCTCACAGAGAGTGGTCTAAATGGTAAGAACCTAGGATCAAGAGCAGTTTGGAAAATCTGAAACTGACCAGGCGATAGGCAGAGGGTGATGGTTGAGGATTGTTTTTATGACTGAAAGCCCGTAACCAGTGGTGTACCACAGGGATCGGTGTGAGCAACCTGGATGTTTATGATATATGTTAACAATCTGGATGTGAGTGCAGGAGGAATGATTTGCAGTTCACACATAATTTGGGGGTGCTGATGATAGTGAGAAGGGTAGTATTTGGCTATAGAATGATATTGATGAGTTGGTAAGATAGAGAGAGCCATGACAGGTATAATTTATTACTAAAAAATGTGAGGTGTTGGATTTTGAGGCTAGGAAATATACAGTGAATAGTCGGACCTTAGAAATACTAGGGAGTAGAGGGACCACAGTGTGCATGTAAAAGTATCCTTGAAGGCAACAGCACAGGGGTAGATCAGGTGAATAAGAAGGGGCACTTGTCTTCATCAGCCAGGGCAAAGAAAATAAGAACAGGAAGGTTACAGCAGTACTAAATAAAGCATTTGTTAGACCACAGCTGGAGTTCTGTATGCAGTTCTGGTTGCTACACTAAAGTAAAGACTGCACAGCAGGATCATGTGTGGGACAGAGTCTTTCAGCTGTGAGGAGAGACTGGATAGGCTGGGTGGTTTTCCATAAAGTGGAAAAAGCAGAGGGGAAACCTGATGGAGGTGCACAAATTCATGAAGTAGACAGTGATTGTTTTTCTCCCCTTAGCTATGTGGTCTACAGCCAAAGGACATGGGTTTAAAGTAAGGGATAGAAGATGTAGAAGCGTTTTAAGGAAGAATTTTTCATCCAGAGCAGGTTGAAATCTGGAACACACTGCCTGACGGTGGCGGTGGAGACAAGTGCTCCTCACAAGATTTAAATCTTTAGAAAAACATTGGCATAGAAAACCACAGGCCAATTGCCGGAAAATGGGAATGGTATTGATAGGGTACGATGGCCAGAATGGACAAAGTGGCTGAAGGGTTTGTTTCCATGCTGTGTGAATCTATGACTCTCATGGTTTTAAGAGGAGGCCCTGAATTGAGCATAAATGCTAGCATTGGCTATTTGGGCCGAATGGACCAGTTTCAGTGCTGTATAGCTTATGTAAAACATTTTCATAACTGTGTTAACATTTCAGGTTGAGCACCTTCCATTAGAACTGAGAAAAATCATTAATCAAATAAATTATAAATCAGGAGACACCAGAGACTGCAGATGCTGGAACCTGGAGCAATTGGCAATCTGCCGGAGGAACTCAGCGGGTCAAGCAGCATCTGTGGGGGAAAGGAATTGATGATGTTTCAGGCAGAAACCCTGCATCAGGGCTGGATTATAAATTAGTCCAGATGAAGGGTCTCAGCCCAAAACATCGACTGTCCATTTCCCCTCCAGTGGCCTGACCCACTGAGTTCCTCCATGTCTTTTTTGCTGCAGATTCCAGCATCTGCAGTCTCTGGTGTCTGCAAATTATAAATCAAATATGATTTAAGTAACAGTGAACAGGGAGGAACGGAGATAATAAAGGGACACCTGTAAGAGGGTAGACAAGAGAGAGTGACTGACACAATTTAAGGTGGTGCTGGCTAAGAGCAGCTGATGAGCAGCAGAAGATCTGTCTGGAGGAAACTTAACTGGGAATGAAAACAAAGGAGGTGAAAAGAACAATGCTGGAAGTGTGAGATACATCGGGGGAAACAAGACATGCAGATGCTGGAAACCTGGAAGTAAAGAAGTACACTGGGAATGCAGCAGGACAGGCAGCATATGTGGAAAAATTACAACAGAGCTAACTTTTCATTTATTGGCCAGTTTTGTTGCAAAATGGGATGGCTGATTACCTGAAATCATCACAGCAACAACGTCAGAAAACCAGGCTTTCTATCTGTATCAGAATTGGAAGTTCATCAACCCGAAATGTTTACTCTGATTTTCTCTCTTGGAAGATGCTGATTGACCTGCTGAGTATTTTCCAGCATCATCTGCAATTTTTGCTCGTCGGTTTCATACTCTTCCGGACTCTTCCTTGTTTCCGATGGCTCCCTGAGACCTAGCAAACGGACTTGAAATTTCTCCGAAGTTTATTGCCACACCTTAGTGATCTTCCCCTGCACAGGCCTTTTGTTTCTCTAACACCTTATTTCCTTCCAGTTGTCTGCGAGCATTGAGCCACCCCACCACCATTCTCTGGAAGATTTTGTTCACATTGACGCTCCCCTAGTTTCTAAAATCTCCACAAAACATTCTGTTCCTTTGGTCCTCGAAAGCCTACTGTCTTTACTTTGCTATTTCTCCGCCGGGGTAGAATCTACCGCTTAACACCATGTTTTATGAGATTTCCTGGTGCAGGGGAAGAAATTCTATAGAAATGAAAACTGCTCTACATTTGGGCTTATTTTCACATTCTTAAGGATAGGAAGTAAAATGAAACAGAACAAAACCATCGTTCTACAGTGTGGCCGGGATCAAGCATACATGCAAATGGCAGTATGTTATGGTTAAACATCCGTGAGTTTGTTTCTTCAGGCCTCCGATATCCCCGCTCGCTCTGACTGGCTATCGGGATAATCATGCGATAATTTCAGGGGAAGGGCGTACCAATAAGGCAGTTTGTGAGATATACTTCGACCGATAAGGCTAAACCAGTTAATGAATGCACAGAATACTGTAGTCGGGCCACAACCGGGAAGTGTTTGGGCTTCTCGATATATTGCATTATTGGCGTGGCAGAGTAGGAAGACAGGCAGAACAGTCGCTGCAATAACACGGTGACTGTCATTTTAGTGATACCATTCAGTCCTGGCGTCTGATCCTGGGTGGGAACAGGTAGATTTGTAACAGATTAATGCAACAACGTAACAAAGGTGACCTGTGTCGCTGGGAGAGCCGGTCTGCACACACAGGGCCCGGGGAAGGGCTGCTGGTTACAACAAGTAAAGTGGACGCGCATCACTAACCTGGCCGGTCGCGGGGCCGGGGTGAAGGTGACAGGCTGTCCACAGACTCTGCGGGGATAGGAAGACTGGCAGATGGGGAGAGGGGCTGCGCTGCAACGCTTCACCTCCAGCCGCAGCTCCGCGGACACCGGCGCCACCAACAGCTCATCCAGAGCAGCACAGACTGGGGCAGGGGCCGTGCAACATTACCACCCAGCAGCCCGGATTGAGCAATTGTGCAGATACCAGCAGCTCAAGTGATTGGGCGTCAAACCCGCAACCTGAAAACCTAATAATGAAGCATGAGGACGTAAAGTACAAATGCCCAGCCAGGCCGTCATTAACTGTCTTTCTGAAATTAGGGATGAGATTTCACTGGAAAGAGTGGAACAGTTTGCAAGTCCATTTAAACGACTGAAGCAGTGTTCATTTTTACATTGAAATGCATCAAAATCTAAATCAAAACCAAAGTGCACTTTCAGGAAGCTATGCTTCTAAATTGTATTCCGATTGGATTGAAACATTTCTTGTGGCTTGATTTAAATTAGAAAGTTAATTAAAATTGCATAAATATTTTGACAGAAAAATGCAGTCCAGTAAGGTGAACATGATTGGACTGGGAGGAACTGAACTTTGGTATTCAGGAAACGCAGAGCAGCACAGTGAACTGGTTAAAGTTATTGCAGAAAAATGGACAGGCAGAGGTGCTTCTCAGGTTAAAGAGTGACCTGGTATTTAAAGAATTTTGATGGAGTAATTATAGAGAAGATATTTTCACTTTTAGGATATCCAAAAACTTGTGGCCAATGGGAGGAGGACAGGAGGAGACATGCTGTGTTGCATAAGCACCTGGACAAACTGGCTAGGCTAAATGGCCAAATTCTGAACTTCAAGATTCACTCAATAATGAAATAACTCATTATTAGTGTCTATAAAACCATAATAACATTTTAAAAAATGGAAGCAGGAGGAGGCCTGCTGATCTGACTTTCATCTTCACTATCCTGCCTGTTCCTCATAATTCCTGACATCCATGTAGACCGAAAATATATCTATTTCAGCCTTAAATATACTCAATGATTCAGCCCCCACAGTTAGTACTCAGGGGTAGGGAATCCCAAATATTCACAGTCCCCGAAAGGAAGAAATAGTCTTTCATAAAGGGGGATCCCTTATTCTGAAAGTATGCTTCCTAGTTCTAGATCATCCATGAAAAGAAACATCCTCTCAGTATTCACCTCATCGAGCCCTCTCTGCACCCTTTATGTTTCAATTAGATTAACTCTGATTCTTCAATATGTAGGGCCATCCTGATCAACCTATCCTCATAAGTCAACCCCTTCTTTGCAGGATTTAACTTGGTGAACTTTCTCTGAAGTTCCTCCAATGCAAGTATATTTTTCCTTCATAAAGATTCAAATCCACTCTGGTACTCCAGATGTGGTTTCCACAATATCCAGTCCAGTTTTAGCAAGGTTTATCTACTTTTAATCTCAAACCTCATTGTGATAAAGGCCAATATTCCATCTGCCTTTTTTATTATTTATTGAACCTGTATAATAACTTCTTGTGTTTCAGTGCAGCAACATTCTGTAGCCTTTCTCCATTTAAACAATATTCTACTTTTCTATTTTTCCCACCAAAGTGGATAACTTCACATTTCACCACATTATAATCCTAATGTCAAATATTTGCCCATTCACATAATCTGTCCTTTGCAGACTATTCATCTTCCCCACTTATCTTTGTATCATCAGCAAATTTGGCTTCCATACACTTGGTCCCTTCATCTAAGTCATTAATATAGATTGTAAGTATTTGAGGCTTCTACCATGCTACATATTAACCACAGTGACATAAGGTCTTAACATAAGATCTTAAGCTTTCAACCTATTGAGTGCCGTCAGGAAATCCATACACACTAGATCTGGCAGTTCCCCTTTATCCTTCTACCTCATTGCTTCTTCATAGGACTACAATAAATTTGTCAAACAAAATTTCCCTTTTGTAAAACCACATTGACTTTTCCTGATTGCATTGTGAATTTTTAAATGTCCCATTATTATTTCCTTAATAGTCGATTCCAGTAATTTTCAAATATCATATGTCAAATTAATTGGTGTATAGTCCTCTGCTTACTGTTTCCCTCCTTTCTTGAGTAGGGTCATTACATTGGCTGTTCCTAATCTCGGACCTTTCCAGAATCTAGGGAATTTAGAAAGACCAAATCAATGCACCCACCATCTCTGCAGCTACTTCTTTAACCCTAGGATGCAGGCCATCAGATCCACAGGACTTATTGGTCTTTAGTCCCATTAGTTTGGCTGCTAGCTCCTTCTCTAGATCTTGTGATTGCTTTAAGTTCCTTCCTTCTTTCTACCTCTGGATTTTTTTTAACCAATATTGGAATGTATTTAGTGTCATCTACCTTGAAAACAGATGTAAAATATTTGTTCAAGCCTTCTGTCATTTCCTTATTATTAAATCTTCAGTACTTTTGGAACTTGCAATATAGTGCAAGACATAAAAATGACAATAAGTTACAAAAATAAATAAATAGTGCTAAAGAGGAATAATGAGGTAGTGTTTATGCGTGTATGGACCTTTAGACATCTGACGGCAAAGGAGAAAGGGGGATCAACATTTATCTTAGTTATTCTCTTCCTTTTTACAGACTTTTAGACTCTCTTACTTTCTTTTAACTAATTTACACTCTTTAATCTATCTCCTTTCTTGCTAGTTTCTAATATTTTTCCAGTGTTAGCTTAACCCAAATATTTGGAACATTATATGCCTTTTCTTTCAATTTGATACCATCTTTAACTTCCTTAGTTTGCCACTGTTTTTTTTTATCTCAATGCTCGCAGGTTCTCAAAATCTCAGGTTTTTTTTCTCTCAATGAGAATGAATCTTTATTGGGAAATATAAAATATCCCCTTAAATGTCTGTCACTACTTATCTACCAAAATTTACATGCCAGTGATCACCATTGAAATCACCATTGATCTGGCACAGGAGCCAAGTCTGATTCTTCTGCGTAACTGCCGGGGAATATCAGCAACATGGAGCTCTGCAAGTTCTCTGTGGCAGAGTATATTATGCCGGGCTAACCACTGATGAATAAATCTGAGTAAATCTGCTGAAGTTTGACTTACTGGTCATTAAATGACTAGAAGCCACTGGTTCCATCCGGAACTCCTGGCATTTAACAGCAAAACCATCGTCTCCCAGTGCTGTCTGTTGGAAGAGATGTTAAAGTGACATCTGGTCTGCCTGATCAGATAAATATAGAAGTTCCTATGCCAATATTCGAATAATAGGCAGTTCTTCTAGTTTCTTAGTTCATGGTTTGATGTCATTGATTTCCACAAAACTGGAGTAATTTCTCATTCACCTAATTGCTCTTTGCAGGAGCTCTCTGTGTCCAGACTGCCTGTTGGTAACTAACAAAATTTAAAATTAATTCATCAGTGTTGTGCTTGGAGATATTCCATGCATGCGGTGGTACTATATAAATGCTTTGTTTCAAATTGTTTTTGTATCATTTTGTTCCAAATGCTGCTTTATAAAAAATAATTATCACCTTTACAATTTTGCCTGCACTGTGTCACAGATGTTCACTCTGTTGTCTCCACTTTGCACTCTCTGAAACCTCACTTGTCTTCTCATTTTTACAGTTCTGATGAAGTAATCCTTGACTTGAACCACCTCCCCACAGATGCTGGAGACACAAGAGGTGCGGATGCTGGAACCTGAAGCAACAAACAATCTGCTGGAGCAGCCCTGATACAGGGTTTTGACCTGAAACATCAACAATTCCTTTCCCCTCATGGATGCGGCTTGACCTGCTGAGTTCCTCCAGCAGATTGTTTGTTGTTTCCCCACAGTTGCTGCCTGATCCACTGAGAGCATCCAGCATTGTTTGTCTTTGTTTCAGATTTCCACCATCTGCATTTTTTTGCTCTAATTAGTTCAGCTGCATTTTGTCCTGTAGGTGTCTGAAACATTTATGCCTTGAAATTGGATGCCACTCATTTTTAGTATGCTAAGTGGGTGCTACATTTTGCTCTAGCGCAAAATTGAGGTCACCAAGAGGAATTGCAAAATTGGAACATATTTATTTTAGGAATCTATTATTGTGATTTATTACCCTTAAGAAGCATTAAAACTCAACTTGCACTTTTAGATACAGCAACTGCAGCAAGGCTGCCAAAGAGGTGAGGGAATGTACTGATGGAGAGAGCGGGAACTGAAGCAGGACAGGGGATACCATTGGATGGGAGAAATCAAGTAGTGAAGGGCTTAACGACACAGAGATGGTTGGACCTTTGCCCTCAGGAGAAGCCCGATCAGTGCTGGTGCTAAAATTGGACTTCATCTTAGCATCAGGCCAGGCCATAGCAGCCACAGTGCTGCCAGTCTGCAGATGAAGGGAAAGGGTGGGCGCAGGGAAGAGTGTATTAGTCTCCAGGTTTTGACCCTCCCACTTCCTGGCACATACTGATTGCACCCTGTGCTGCAGGTTGCTACAAACTGTGATAGAAATCACAGTATTGGGGCCACAGGCAGAGGCAGCTGTGACCTGAAGACACAAGCGCGCAATGACTTTGATCTGAGCTCAGGGCTGCTGGCTACATGATCTTTCATTAAAATAACTGAGGGGGATTAACAAAATATTGAAATGATATGTCAGTGATATCCCTTTAACTCATGATAGGTCAGTGAACTCTCCTGTTTTAGATTGCAATAGAATTCCGAGGCCGAATTGTTGCCACAGTGGAGATTTTTGGTTTGTCTTAACTCTGGAATATTTGGTCCAATTTAGGCATACTGTGAGAAATGCATTATAGTTATAAAAATATTTTATATTAATTCATGGTGTATTTTTCTTACATAGTTATTCTGTTTTCATTTGGGTTTGCAATTGAATGTGCATATAATGCCTACTAACTATAGAAGCAGTCTTCACCAGTAGAATCACTAATTCTGGCATTACTTGCATCAGATGTTATAAATCAGACTGAGAACTTTGTATCGCATTTATATAGCAACTTCAAATTAGAACAACAATTTTTCTTGATATAGCAACTTTAATGTAGGTTCTAAATGTCCTAAAAAGTTTCACATGGTGTAACCAAAAGTTGGACTACACTGTTAACTAAATGATTGACCTATGAGGTTTTAAGAAGGGTATTTAAGGTGGCATAAATGGTAAAGAGGAAACTTCCTAGAAAGAGAATTCCAAATTGTAGGGCCCAGGCAGGTGAGGAGGGCCTCCACTGCCAGAGTTAAGGAATGTTTCTCTCTGTGGTATTGTTGAAGATTTTTTTTACACAGGTGGATGTATTTACAATATATTTTCAATTATTTGTAATCTTTTAACATTGCTGTTATAATATTGATTTGTGCTCCTAGATAAATATAACTATCAGTAAAATTATCAGGGGAGATTTTTAGACAACAGGGATAGCATACTGTCCCTTTCTGATTAATAACTTAAAATGATCAAATCCAGATCGATCTGAAAAATGACAATTTAACAAATAAGCACATTTAGCTCTATATTGAAAGTGAAAAGATGCTTTCAAAGTATTTTGTATTATAGTTATCAGATCAATAACAGAAAAACAAAATCTGTCTTTAAACAATGAAAGTACCTACTTTATATCTAGGGTGTTCTTACTGATATCCAACAGTGATTTACCCTGAATCATATGGGTGGGTGGAGGTGCAGAAGAACATGCTTCTTTCTCCAGCAGGTGGAACAAGTTGACTGCATTCATCTCATGATATCTTTCTAGACAGTGGAAAATTGTGCACTTGTAAGGCAGCAGTTAAACTTTCTTTACAGATTCAGCAGAACAGTGGAAATGAAATCACTATAGGTGCGGGGTGGCGTGGAAGGGACAGGGAAATAAATACAATAAATATCCCTTGGGAGGCTGATCCAAGCTTCAGATTGTAACCCACAGTGATAACTGCCTGGAACACATCCTACCTGTGACGATCTCTGCAACTACTCCCTTCAACATTGAATAAATGGAAGATGAGATCACATGGCTTCATCCAATTTGTGTTTGACTAAATCTGTTGTCTTTTGCAGATTTTGAATATTATCTGAATTGTTCTTGTAGACCCTGCCATAAGCTAGAGGGTGTTTATTTCCAATTTTGATTTTCTCAACAGAACTTTGGTTGCTTATGACAACCTCCCATAGTCACATTTAGTATTCATGTACCTTTTAAAGCATTTTTGATCAAAATTCTTCTTACTTTTGTAGCCATTCACGTTTTCTTCTTGATGATTGTCAGTTATTTTCATATGTATCTGTCAGATTGCAAAGTATATCCAACAAGTGTGCATTATACAAATTTGAACACCAATGCACTGATATTGTTTCTCTGCCCTGGTTAATACAATTTACAGCTTTGGCCAGGAAACTGAAACACCTGGGCAGTGAAAAATATCTCCACACCAAGTGACAGTATGACAAAAGTAAATTTACCTACAAACTGTACAAGGCCTGAGTTAGGCTTGAAACATAGCTCCTAATGTTCTTTACCTTTGTTTGATAACATATTTGAATAGCACAGACCAGCTGCAGTAATGTTACTCCAGGATATCCATCGGAAAGGAAGAGAGATGACAGGCTTCCCTACACTTCAGAATACTTGTTGGGAGGAAAAGTTGCAGAGTTTGCATCTAGTACACTTGAAATAATTTGCATATCAAAGGTGTTTCTTTCTAATGTCATCACTATCTCTGTAAATTTCCATTCCCTCATCAGCACAGAACGTATTTACATAGCAGAGGAAAATCAACTTTATTTGGGTATAGTAAAATAGCCACAGTAATATAAAGAAACAACTTTTAATGTTTATAATTCCTTTTGTGATATTCAACCAAAGAAGTACTTTTGTAGTCTAGTTACTATTGTAAATGAAAGAAATATGGAAGCCAGTTTGCATTCACCCTACATCAGCAATGTGTTAATGACAGGATAATCTATTTTAGAAATGTTGAAGGATAACTATTGGACAGACATTCGAGATGACTCCCCCACTCTTTTTTGACAGAGTACTGCAGGATACTTTGTCTCCATCTAAAATGACAGACTGGGCCTTGGTTTAGTGTCTCATCTGCGTTTCAGGCAGTGTCAGTCTAGATTTTTGTGCCCAAGTCTTTTGTGTCAGTCTTGAACCCAGAACCCTCCGACCAAGGGAAGTACTTCTAATGGAATTAACCACTGAATCACAGCCGACACATTGTAAGTAGTATTGGAAAGTTTCTAAAATACCACTTTCAGCAGGTCGATTTCTAAAGACCTACGAGCTCCTTTTATACTCCTTTTGTAAACCATGTTTGAAAGACTGATTACTACGGTTTGATTACAACTAATAGATTATATATTATGCATAGGCATTATAAACAAACCTAATGGTAAACTCATAAACTAAACAGTGGTCTGTTGCACAAGCTTTTTGTGAGCCCTAATAAATCCACCAACCCACAATTAATAACTCTTTTTATTGGCACACATCCTTAGGGTGTGGAGAATTTGGGGCTGGAGAGAATTTCAGCATGCCCATGGGACATGCATGATGTGAATTAATTTAATTTCACATTCTGGCATTGAAAAAGCTCACTGACAGTGTGTAAGGCTGTTTTCTGGCTGTTTTTTTCTTTCACCTATGTTCTCTAGAGTTTATAAAAATGAGAGGTGATTTCATTGAAACAAAATGCTTACAGTGCTCGACAGGGTGGATGCAAGGAGGATGGTTGCTCTGGCTGAGGAGTCTAGGATCAGAGTCAAGGTTTCCAAATAAGGGGCAGGCCATTTAGAATTGAGAAGAAGGGGAACTTCTTCACACAGAGGGTGGCAAATCTTTGGATTTCTCTGTCTTGGAGGATTATGAGGGCTTGTTCTTTGAGTTCATTTAAAACAGAGACTGGTAGATTTCTGGATGTTAAGGGAACACAGGGACAGTGTAGGGAAACGACACTGAAAATGATCCATGATTTTGATGAATGCTGGAGAATGATGGATGGGCCAAATGGCATACACATGCTTGTGTTTCTTATGTTCTTCTGTAAATACACTGGGCAACCAGCAAGCTCCACAAAAGCAATTCACCAATCATTCATCAATTCACCAATGTTACATTTATCCAAATACTTTTAGTGACTATCCATGCTAGTAGCCCCACAATATTAAATTTATAATATAATAAAACATTTGGAAACTTACAAGAAACTTAATTCCAACATATCTGATCTACACACCCTCCCCTGCCATTAAAACTGCTGAACTCCAATCCTCCCAACACTAAATTCAGACCTGCTTCCTGTGTTTGGGGACTCAGTGCGATGGCCCTTTCGGAAGTGGATTCCATATGCACGTTCATTATTTCCATTTGATAAACCTGTACTCATTTTCAGCCACCAACATTGCTCACTGTTAAAAAGCTATGGGCACCTAAATGGCCCCCTATCTAAGGAAGGATGTGCTGGCATTGGAGAGGGTCCAGAGGAGGTTTATGAGAATGATCCCTGGGATGAAAGGGTTAACATATGAGGAGTGTTTGATGGCTCTGGGCCTGTACTCGCTGGAGTTTAGAAGGATGAGGGGGATCTCATTGAAACTGACCGAACATTGAAAGGCCTGGATAGAGTGGACGTGGAGACGATGTTTCCAGTAGAGGGAGAGTCTAGGACCAGAGGGCACGGCCTCAGAATAGAAGGACGTCCCTTTAGAACAGAGATGAGGAGGAATTTCTTTAACCAGAGGATGGTGAATTTGTGGAATTCATTGCCACAGGTGGCTGTGGAGGCCAAGTTATTGGATATATTTATAGAGGAGGTTGATAGGTTCTCAATTAGTAAGGGTGTCAAAGGTTATGGGGAGAAGGCAGGAGAATGAGGTTGAGAGGGAAAAATAAATCAGCCATGATTGAATGGTGGAGCAGACTCAATGGGCAGAATAGCCTAATTCTGCTCCTGTGTATTATGAGCTTATGGTCTTATATTCATTATGAAGGAAAAACTGCTTTTACCTCAGTACTTTGAAGAAATAGGTCTCCAAATACTTTTTGGAGTGGAGCTGGAGGATCTGCAGTTGTAATGTATGTAACCCATTTAAATTTGCCACCTAAATCCATCCATCCTTGGTCATTCTACCTTTGAAATTTCTTGGCAACACAGGAGAGGATCTTTAGGCATGTTCACTCCCTTGTCTTCAAAAAAAGTACCACTGAGTGGCAAATACCCTTTTCTAGCTCTACTTAAGATGTTCAGTGGAGAGCATTCTGACTGATTCCATCACTGTCCGGTATAGAGGCTCCAATGTGCAGGATCACAAGGGGCTGCAGAGGGTTGTATACTCAGCCAGCTCCACCACAGGCACAACCCTTCCTGCCATTGAGGACATCTTCAAGAGATGGTGACTCAAGAAGGTGGCATCTATCACTAAGGATCCTCACCATCTAGGACACATCCTCTTCACGTTACTACCATCGGGGAGGAGGTATAGGAGCCTGAAGACCCATACTCAATGTTTCAGGAACAGCTTCTTCCCCTCCGTCATCAGATTTCTGAACAGTCCATGAACCCATAACACTACCTCGTTATTCCTCTTTTGCACTATTTATTTATTTTTGTAACTTACAGTAATTTTAATGTCTTGCACCATATTGCAGCCGCAAAACAACAAATTTCGCGACATATGTCAGTGATAGTAAACCTGATTCTGATTCTGGAGTCTTCTTATCCTGTTAGCTGTTTAATTGTATGTCACCATTCATGACTTGATGTGATAGGACTGCATAGTTTGGTCTGTCATTTATGGGATTCTGATTTGTTGCCACAATCCCTCAGTAATGATTGCTACTTAATTTCATATCATTTAGAATCTCTTTGAGGCCAGTGATTTACAAAATGGCAATCCTGCTACTCAAAAGTGCCAAAAGATGAATACATCAAATGAAAATCAAAACAAAACTGCAATGCTAGGAATCTGAAATAAAAACAGAAACACTCAGCAGGCCAGGCAGTATCTGAGAAGGAAACAGAGTTAATGTTTCAGGTCGAAGACCCTTCATCAGGGCATAACCTTTTAATAACATTTTAGAATGATGCCTGGTAACCAGTGTGAATGAGAGGAACTCTATCACTGTGAGACCAGATGAATTATAGATGTCAATTTGCATTGGTTGCTATGAAGTGACGGTAGGTATGTCCGATACTGCCTTTTCAAGTTAATATCGCCAATCTACTGCTAAACCTTATGCAAACAAGATGCAGTCACAGCTGGAAAGAATAATTCTCCACCCTAAATGTTACAAATAGGAAGGTAGTTGATTGGCATTGCAGGTAGCGCAACTGTCACAAGCTCCAGCAACACGGGTTTGATACTGACCTTTGGTGCCATCTGTGTGCAGTTTGAACATTCGCATAGAATCATAGAACAGTACAGCACAATACAGGCCCTTCAGCCCAGAATGTTGTGCCGATCTTTAAACCTTGCCTAAGATTATCTAACTCCTTCCTCCCACATATCCCTCTATTTTAAATTCCTCCATATGCTTATCTAGCAATCTCTTGAATTTGACCAATGTACCTGCCTCCACCACCACCCCAGGCAGTGTCCCCATGTGGGTTTTCCCTGGATACTCCTGTTTCCTCCCACATCCCAAGGCCATCCTGGTTGCTGGGTGAATGTAAATTACCCTGAGTGAGAGTGGATGATGGGAGGATCAGGAGTTGTCAATGGGCACGTGTGTGTTAGGGATTATTCTGGAGTTATGAAATTGTGGATAGCAGATATTAATTAAAATGAGAACCAGTCTTCAGGAAGTAAAGCCTGTTCTCAATTTAACTTCAACTGATACTTTAAGGCTATTGAAACCAATCATTGGGTGTGGGACATTCTGATTCTGTAGCATTGAAACTACCCAGGGGAAGACAATAAATGAATGTTCATGTTAATTGGTGGTCATTGAGAACATCAGGATGAAATCAGGGAAGGCATTAAGTGGTCATCTCCAATATTAACATATTGTTAAAGGCATTTCCCTGCCACAATGCACAGTTCTGCACAGGTCTGTTTTGTCACTTATATTCTGGCAAGTTGTATATTCAGGGAGCCACCCCACAACATTGTAACAAAGGAGGTATATTTTGGGTGTCTGGAGTTTGTGCTCAGAAGCTTTTGGACCAGCCACTAGTATTGAATATTCAAAGCAGTTGGGATGTGCTACCATTGTAAATATGTAACTCTTCAAAGTTACCTATCTAAATTCAAAATGTTAAGGTTAAGTAGGTGATTATAGCCATTGAAACTGTAATTAATCGTTTATTGTTGTCTTTGTGTTTAAAAAGTATAAAGCATCATGTGAGGAGAGGAGAACGAGATTCTCTTCAGAAGATCTGCTGTGTTGAATAAAGTCTTTTGTATCTCCCAGTTACAGCTTCCCTGTGGCTCAGTTCACAGTCACAACAGTGTGAAATAAGAGGTTATAGAAAAACAGTATGGGAATGGGATTGATGTGCTTGCCCTGAGAGCTGGCATAGATTTGATGGGCCAAATGGCCTCCTTCTGTGTTGTAAGGAAATAGGAATAAAATATGAAATATAAAAATATGAATATGATATAGTCATCATTATGTAGAATGTAAGAAACATAAGTAATAGGCCCAGGAGTAGGATAGACAGTCCTTTAGGTCCATCCCATAATTCATTAAAATAATAGCTTAATTTATGCATCACTCTCCTGTGCTTTCATTAAACCTCTTGATCCTATCTGGAGTCCTAAATTCTATCAATCTCAGTTTTGAATATTCTCACTGTTTGAGCATCCACAACCTCGTGGGGTAGAAAATGCCAAAGATTTACAACCCTCTATGAAGAAATTTCACTTTAGTTTAATCACTAATGGCCAACTCATTATCTTAAAATTATGACTTCTTATTCTGGATTCTGCAGTGGAAAAATTTTGTACTCTGCTGCCACTTTCTTAGGATTTACCCTGGTGAGGCCTCTCAGAAATTCTATGTGTTTCAATAAGTTCATCTACCATTCTACTAAAGTCCAGAGAGAAGTGTCCCATTCTATTCAATCTCTATTTATGCCACGTCTTATTCTAGGATCCAATCTACTAAAGGCCAATCACCAAATCCCCAAATAATTGCAGAACAACCGCTTTACCCTGAAACTCTAATTCCCTTAATTGCGTACATTCTGTTTGCCTTTCTCATTGGTTGGTCTATCTGCATGTTAACATTGTGATTCTTATACAAAATCCTCCAAATCCTTGAAATACCAATGTGTTTACTGGTCCCACATCTCTAAAGAGATATTCCCTTTTCTGACAAAGTGGATAATCACAAACTGCCCCACTTTATGCTTGATTTATGTGATACTTTCTTATTTATTAACTTTACTGGATTTTATTCCTTTACAGTCTCTTTCATATTTTTCCCACAGTTTACCTAAACACCTAGCTTTGTAACAACAGCAAAATAAGATATCTTAGACCTGATCCTCTCATCTAAGTCAATGATAATACTTGGATATAACTAGGGCTCACTGATCCTTACATGAATCCAACAGTTAATCCTGCCATTGTGAAAATAATCTTTGTATTCTTAATATTTCTGATAACAAATTCTCAATCCAAGCTAATATGTTACTCCATTCCCCTATAACATAATCTTGTATAAAAGCCTTCTGAAAATCCAAATATATCACATCCCCTGGTCTCCCCTCATCTGCCCTTGAGGTTAAGCTCTCAAGAGCCAATATGTAGCTGTGAGTTATTAGACAGAGTGAAATAATTGCAGAAATATTTTCAAAATCTCAGTAAATGTAGAGAATAAAATCTAATACTTTTAAAAGCAGAGTTATGGAATATTTTGATTTGATTTGGAACTCTTTTCCTTGGCTGAATAGCCTCCTTCTAGATTGGAAGATACTATGATGCAACTGATTATGGAGGTTATTGTTTCAGTTGTAAACTTTGCCTTGAAGAGACAGTACACGTTGGCATATAAAACAGTCAGTTCAGCATTGTGACGTTTGTCTTCACCTTATCTAAAGCTTTATGGTTATTTGGGTGTGGGTGGAATTTATAGCACTAATTGCCCTTGACCCAACCCTTCTTTATTTGATACAGTAAACTGAAATGATTATACTTCTCACAATCAAGTATTTTTTTTTAGCTATCCAGGAAATGTTTTCATTAAATGAATCACGTTTCACATAACCGTCTTTTTAAGTTGCTCTGACACTTCGGAGTAACCAGAAAACCTGCTTCACTCACTGAATTGAAAGTATTTCTCTGTAGCTGTGACACTTTACTCTGTACTGTTACTGTTTTCACCTGTACTACATCAATGCACTCTGTACTAACTCAATGTAACTGCACTGTGTAACGAATTGACCTGTACAATCGGTTTGTAAGACAAGCTTTTCACTGTACCTTGGTACAAGTGACAATAATAAACCAATACCAATACCAATATTAGAAACATGTCTGGAGACGTGGGCAATCTCACCTATCCCTAACTGCCCTGAGAACACCAGCAAGAGGGTCTTTTGTGGGGCTGACCTGGAAGGTGCACTGAAAGTATTAGCCTAATAGTTCAACTTTACAGCAAAATCACAACTTCAATGGTCTTCTTGAGATGGAAAACACTATTTCAATCTCCTTCCAGTAACTGATACCATGTGGGATAGAAATTGTAGCATGGCTAAAAGTGTGTGTTAAAATGTTGCTGCGCAGGAGCCTGCACCAGTTTGGAATGAGTCATCCAACAGGGACATTCCATCACACACAAGCTCTCTGGCATTAAACACCAAACATTTCACAAGGACCTTTATCTCCTGCACCCACCATTGTGGAAGGTGGAACTGATGAAGGAAGTTAGAAGGGTGCCAGAATGGAGTGTGGTGAAGGAAGTGTCACAGATGAGAATCATGGCAAGAGAGAAACTGAGGAAAATTAGGATTAAGGCAAGGTTTGTGAGGGAAGCATTTGAGGAGAGGGTTGGTCAACAGGTGTTCAGGGATTCTTGAGATATGCACAGTTGGGGAGATGACTAGGGAGCGCTTTGGAAGTGGGAGTGAGACTTAAGGAGATAAATGGGGATTTTTGAGGACAACTTGAGCAAACTGCAAGGTTGAAGGAGCAATCCTACCATCAAATTGATGCCTCAGACTCCTTGGAAGCATCTCAGGTAAGGATGGACCACCATAAGCAATGGTGAGGCAGGCCTCAGCCCTCTGGTTAAGGCCTACTTTAGTATCTGTGGGCCTCACCTGTACACTACATTGTGCAAATGATGTCAAAGGAAACCTTGTATGACCCTAACCCTAGCACTAATGTGTTTGTGCAGATCATACATATTAAGAGCCCAAAATAAAAACATGGATTGAGCTACTAGTGCTTTAACGTGGTCAGATGTTTGATAAAATGCAATTGCACCACATGATTGAATTTCTAGGTCATTAACTTTACAGATCATAGAAAACAGAATTGAAAACCTATATGAAAATTGTTTTGGACAAAGTATTGTTTAAATGTTGCTTTCTTAATTTTCATTAATTGACTATGCAGCTTTTGTTCACTAACCAAGATTGGGTCACATATTTGGGGACAGTGGAATGCAGGTAATGTAAGTAAGAAAGCCATCACTGGTTTCAGATGTGGTCCCAGCAGCAAGATTCCATCATGCTTAAGGCCCAAGGCCTTATATGAGTGCATAATCCCACTTCCTCACTAACTCTGGCATTGTAGAGGAAAACAGGATGTATTGTTTTAGCAGGGGTCGTATTAAATTTGTCAGTTGAAAGAGACCGAAGACAGGGTAAGTGGTTTGTGGATGTGATAGGTGGGTGGGGTTCAGATCTTGAACCCTGAGGCAATGGGGAGGGACCTGGTCTTTAGGGACTGAAGACATAATTCGATGTGTGAGTTGGGGACTAGGAGAAACATTCCAGTGGGAGTCCAACCGTGGTGGTGGACGGTGGATTGGAAAATTGATTGGGGGACCTGACAGGCAGGGTTGTTGTTGTAAGGGTGATGGGACCACCCACAAGAAATACCTTAATGAAAACTAACCTCAGAAAAGATTGCTGCAGTAAGCTCAGTAGTCATGGACCGAATAAGGCTGGTCTCCTTTAACTAGTGAACTTTCAGCTGTTTTATTAATTTCTGCTTCTGCGTGAGTGACATGTGCTGCTGCAGGCCAAGTGTTTGCAAATGAACTTTGCACAAGTGACATATGCACCTTGAAGCAGAAGACTGCAGATGCTGGAAATCTTGAAACAAAAACAGAAAGTGCCAGAAGCACTCAGCAGGTCAGACAGCATCTGTGGAGAGAGAAGGACAGTTAAAAGTTCAGGTCAATGAACTTTCATCAGAGCTGGAAAAGTGAGAGAACAAGTGTGTTTAAACAGTGCTCAGAGAGGTGGATGGGTGAAGAGAGAATTGTTGTGATAGGTTCTAGATTGGTGTCCTCTTCGCTGAAAAAAAACAGATGCAGATTGGGTGACCTCTTTGTAGTTCAGTCACCTGTCACTGTAATTCTCCATCCCACTCCCAATCCCATACTGACCTCTCTGTCCCTGGCGTCCTGTACTGTTCTAATGATGCCCAATGTAAGCTCAAGGAGCAGACCATATCTTCTGTCCAGGCATGTTGCAGCTCTCAGGATTCAATATTAAATTCAACAATTTCAGGTAACCAGCCTTTTCCATTGGTATCAGGACTGGTCTGCTCTGATGTAAGCTCATCCACTCAATTTGTCTCTGTCCACTGATGGATACTTCCAGCATTCATTTTGGTCTACCATTTGCAGCAACTGCTGTGTTATGCATCTCACAGTTTTATTTTGTTCTTTTGTTTCTTTTCTCACTCTAACTCCCAACAATAAAAGTACTTTTACTACCTGGACAACGTTGGCCTCCACTTTATTACAGACATCCCCTCTCTACCTATACAAATGTAACTGAATGCACAAAGCAGGTTTTAGCTTAACATCCGTTCAACAGCACATTAAAACATTGCACTACATGAAGGAATCTATCAGTCCCATATCTGCTTATGATGAAAAATTGCAGATGGAACAAAATTTACTGAGTTTCTTGCATGTTTCATATTAAAATATGATCTGCTTACTGACTAATGATTTAACCATCATAAATTTATAAATATTGCAACACTGCTTCAAGAATTGTACCTCATAAATACAAATACACTAGATTTTTAGAGACAGTTTTTCTAAAGCACGTTGTTGAATTTTGTCATTCAAAATAGGTGCAGATCCACAAAAACATTTTAATTAATAATTGTTTGCCGTGGCAATATTTTAGAGCCAGTGCTCTATTGTTAACACAGCCATCATCTTCCACTTATGAACTTTCACTGATCATCATAAGAATTGAAATGGTTTTAAGTATCTCGGAATTCATCAAAGGTATTTTACAGTTCATTAGAAGGTCTAATTTTCTTCTCTCATTAGTTTGTTTAAATGTATATAATTAAAACTCTTGGATCCTTTGTCTTACATAAGGCGCTGCACCTGTCAAAGGCAAACTTTAGATATACGAGCCAAAAGAAAAATAGTGATTTGCTTAAATGATAGACACCACAATTAGCCAGTGAGGTCCCTTAGAATTTTTGGTTACTGTTGTAATGTAGGAAATAAAGCAACTAATTTATGCCCAGCAACTCCTGGAAACAGCAATCCAGATGTCCAGATTTTGTGACGTTGATTGGGGGATAAAGTTTGACTAGGACTCTGGGTGTAACTGCCCTGTTCTCCTTCAAAATATTGTCATGAGAAAGTGAATGGGACCTCAACTGGAACAGCAGCAGATCCTACAGTGCAGCACCTTCTCGGAGCACCTGCTGTGCTCCCACATCAGCCTGGATTACATATTCAAGCTTCCTTAACAAAAGGGTTTGATCAAAACATTGACATGTGCCATTAAAACAACGTACGCCTTACAAACGCATCCCAGTTCCATATGATGCCGACGGAAAATTAGCTGCATTCTGTGAATTGTAGTTTATTATACAGATATATCGTGTGCTTATATCCAAGAGTGACCGATACAGGAATCTGTTTCTAGTTCATAGATTTTTCACTCTGACGTGAGAAGTGAAGCATAACTGTTTTATTTTTACTGCAAATTTAAGGTGTTACCCAGGTACTTGTTTGTAATATACAAAAATGAAAGGTGTTTTAATACATTGATGTAAGTGAAAGAATGATATTCTGAAGGAAATTTGTAATCCATTTTAGATTCAGGGGCTAATAGAGAAACTAATTTGACTTGAGACAATAATATCTGAATTTGGTGCACTGATCTCTATCAGCAGTGGAATCTTTGTAAATTTTCCATACAACAATGCAAGATTCAGGAGCAATATCTCATCTTGAAGACAGTCAGCTCTTATTTAAAGAGAGTAGTTGGTACAAAAATGTAACAAAGCCATACCACATGATGCACTCTTTTCTTAAAGGTGCACTTACACTTAAATACATTATAATCACTTAAGTGAAATGATCTGCACATAAATTCTCTTGATATTTCTCTTCTAAGTTATAAATGTTTAGTTTTTCCAAATAGTGCTACTTTGCCCCGTGTCTCTTCTAAGAAGACTTTACACCTGAATCATGAACTTGCCTTCCCAGCATTTAACTGATCTTGTACAGTTGCAGTATCTTGTTTCTAACAATTAGTTAGCTTGCAGGGAGTCAGAAGCATTTTGCGGATCATTGACTAATCTTAAATTTGCTTTGGAAAATTGCCAGTGGCTGAAGGAAGTATTTACACACAAAATCTAACCAAGAGAAATAGAAAAAAACAGTGAGACATATTGAAAGTGAAAGAGTTGACAAGGCAGGTATTAAAAAAAAAGTAAAAGAGAGACTTGCATTTAAAATTCATCTTGAACAGGTTATAGTCAATTAAAGGAACACAGTGCATTAAGCTTGCACATACAGAAATATGACTTTGTTCAGACAATCTGTTTCATTAAAGGAAAAAAAAACCTATTTCTGGAATCCCAACATAACAAAATGGTGGAACAACTCAGCAGGTCAGGCAGTATTTGAGAGAAACAGAATTAATGTTTTAGGTCAATGACCCTTCATTAAAACTCTTTTTCAGTGATGTTAGTTGAGGAATAAATTTAGGCCAGGACAAAGGGAGGATATTCCTGCTCTTTTACAAAATAGTGGCATGGAACTACCTGCAAGGACAGATGGGGCCTCAGTTTAATGTCTTCTTTGAAAGTGTACCTGGGCACTGTATTCTCTTTCCTAGGTTTAGTACTTAAGCCTCTGGGATTCTGGATTGGAGAGAAATGTGTTACCAGTAAAGCATTCAAAGAAAGATAGGAAGTAAGCCATTTAATGTGAACATGTTTGAAAGAAATAAATACTGAGAAGTATATAGAAGTGACAACACCCAGAATGAAAACTGAGATTGTGAGACAGAAAGAATTATAGAAGGAGATAAAAACATTTTTGTTTTACTTTATCTGCTCTGAATGACCAAGTTGTTTTAGAAACATAGGAACTGGAATAGATTATTCAGATGTCACGAACCAGCAACAAAAGAAACACACTGAGCATGATTCAGTGTTAAAAACTATTTTATTAATCACTACTTATGATAATATGTAAAATAAAAGTAAAAATGTTAGTATGTTAGAATTCAAAAATGTTAAACCTCGAACGTTAACCCCAAAAACTAAACTCTTCGTGTGTGTGTGTGTGGCAAAGTCCAAAACTCCCAGTTCTGGAATGGTTCTTAAAGTTCAGTTCCGCAAGCCATAAGGTGAAACATGAGCAAGGGCTTCTTCAACAACCACCGTTGTCTGAAGATAAGACGTAGACGTAGAGAAACATAGAGAGAGTAAATACGAAATCCAAATGTTCCACGATGGAACCCAAGCGACACTTCAGTGTTTACTCGGTAGTGACTTCCTCACCCCGAAAAGCATCCGAATCGTGGTCGTCCACACACAAATACCTGTTTCCTTCTACAGGTCAGCAACAAAGTGAACTCCACCGGATTACTTCCAACTTCCATACATGGATTTCAGTGGCAGACACAGTTATTGTTTCTCATCCATCGATAGAGAAAACTAGCAGGCTGGTGTCTCTCTCCTTTCTCTCTCTCTCTCTCCTTCTTCTAACTTCTTCAACAACGTCATTACATCCTTTATCTTCTATTGACGTAAGCACGCCCCACACACACATACACACACACTCTCTATCTTAAAGGGACTTTCACTGAGTCCGTAACACAGACCTTTAAACATGCTCTGCCACTCAATCCAATCATGACTAATCTTCTATCACAATGCTATATCCCTGTTCTCTCCCCATACCCTTTGATATTATTTGTGTCCTTCTTAAACATATTTTTCATTGGCTACCACAGCCTGCTGTGGTAGAGACTTCAACAGGTTCACCACACTTTGCTAAAAGAAATCTCTCCTCACCTCAGTCCTAAATGTCTTATCCTGCATCGGAGACATGGTCTTAGATCCGACAGCCAGGGGAAACATTGTCTCTGCTTGCAATCTGTCAAGCTCTATCAGAGCAGTCGTATGTTTCAATGTGATCTTCTCTTATTTTTCTAAACTCTAATGAATAAGGACCTAGTTGACCCAATCTCTTCTCATACAAGTTCTACCATACCAGGAATCAGTTTAGTAAACCTCTTTTCCAGTGCCTTTGTCACAATTATATCCATTCTTCGGTAAGAGCACCAAAACTGCATGCTGTATTCAAGATGTGGATTCACCAAGGTCCTGTATAATGGTAGCAAGCCATCCTCGCTCCTGCACTTAAAACCTCTTGCAAAGACCAATGTACCATTTGCCTTCTCATTAGCTTGTTGTATCTGCATGTTAGCTTCAGTGACTTGTGTACAAGAACACCCAATTCCCTTTGTACATCAACAATTCTTAACCAAACGCTATTTAGATCATACCCTGCCTCTGGTTCAATTTCAATAGATGCTGCCTGCCCTGCTGAGCTTTTCCAGCATTTTTCATTTTAGTTTCAGATTTCCAGCGTCTGCCTTGATTTTCTTGTACTTCATCTGCCTTGTATTTGTCTACTCACTTAATCTATTTAGGTTGCCTTAAAGCCTCTTTGCATCCTCCTCACAACTCCAATCAGGTTTGTGTCATCAGAGAACTTTTGTTTCCCACATTTACATCATTGCGATATATTGTGAATTGCTGGGGCCCAAGCACTGACTGCTGTGTTACCCTGCTAATTATTGCCAGTCATCCTGAAAAAAAATCCATTTGTTTCTACACTCTGTTTCCTGTCTGTCAGGCAATTTTTAATCCATGCAGGTATATTACCTCTCGTCCCATGTGGTTTAATTTTGCACATCAACCTCTTATGCAGCACTTTATTAAAGGCCTTCTGAAAATCCAAATGCACCACATCCACTGGTGCTCCCTTATCTCCTCTATCCGTTACATCCGCAAAAACTCAACAGTTTGTCAAATATAATTGCAGTTTTGTAAAATCATGTGGGACTTGGCTAATCTTATTGATTTTTTCCAAGTGTCCTTATCACATCCTTTATGATGGACTCTGGGACTTTCTCCTACTGATGCTAAACTGACTGGTGTGTTGTTCCATTAGCTCCCTTGCTTCTTTTGTTTTAAAGAGTGGGGTTACATTTGCCATCCTCCAATCTGCAGGGACCATTTGATAATCTGTAGAATTTTGGACAATGACAAGTAATGCATGCACAATTTCTATGACTACCCCTTTTATTATTCTGGGATGCAGATTATTAGACCCTGGGGAGTTTCTGTCCTATTAATTTCTTCAGAACAATATTTTTACTAATACTACTATCTCATAATTCCTACTTTTCATTTGAATCTTGGTTCCCTTCTCTTCCTTGAAAGTTATTTCTGTCTTCTTCTGTGAAAACAGAACCAAAATATTTGTTTAATTTCTCTGCTAGTCCTTCGTTCTCCATTATAAATTCTCCTATTCCTGACCGTAAGGGACCCACGTTTGTATTAGCTGATCTCTTTGTTTTTCCATACCTTTACATGCAGTCTGCTTTTATGTTCCTAGCACACTTACTCTCGTATTCTATTTTTCTTCTCTTAATCAATCTCTTGGCCCTTGCTTTACTGAATTCTGAATAGCTCCCTATCCCCAGGCTTGGTATTTCTTTTTCTCGCAACTCTCTATGTATCTTACATTACCCTTAACTTAATTACCCTTAAGGTAAGATATGTATCTTACATTATCCCGTTGTCCTGCATTAATTTCTTAGATGTTAACCATCACTCATCCACTGTTATGCCTTGCACTAAGCACCCCACTCCCAATTTATCATTGTTCTCTTACCTCAAAGTTTTGTAATTTCCTTTGTTTAGATTTAGAACCCTAATTTTGGATTGATCTACTTCATTTTCCTCTTTAATGAAGAATTCTATCATGTTATGACCACTCTTCTCTCAAGGACTCTGCAAAATAAGATTGTTAATAAACTCATTCGTATTACACAGAACCCAATGTAGGAATGTGTTTTCCCTGGTTGGATCCTCATCATGTTGTTCATACAAAATGCATTGTGTACACACTACAGGAGTTCATCCTTCACAACAATTTGGTTTGGCCAGTCCATATGTAAATTAAAATCACCTTTGGTTACTCTACTCCCCTTGTTACATGCAGCCCTAATTTCCTGTCTGGTATCATCCCCTACTACTGTTTGGAGGCCATTAGACAACTTCCACCAGTGTTTTTTCCCTCTTTATGTCTTTCAGTTCCTCACAAACTGATTTTTTATTTTGATTTTCTGAGCAAATGTAATTTTTCACTATTTTGCAATTTTCATCCTTTCCCTAAAATAGGGGGATATGTGGGAGGAAGGGGTTAGATAGTCTTAGGCGTGGTTTAAAGGTCGGCACAACATAGTGGGCTGAAGGGCCTGTATTGTGCTGTATTTTTCTATGGTTCTATGATTCCTTTTTCAATTGTCCTTCCTAAGTATCAATTATTCTTCAATATTAAGCTCCCAGCCATTGAAACTCTGCAACCATGTATCTGTAGTTGCAATTATATTTGATCCATTTAAAACTTATTTGCATTGTTAATTCATCTGTCTTTGTGTGTTCATACACAGTACCTTAATGTATTGTCTTTTTGACATTTTAGACATCTTAGTTTTTGTTGTACTTTTGCCCTCTTTGGCACATTACTACTTTTTCTTTCCTGGATCTTCGTTGTTAATGCCCTCTTTTGCTTGTGTGCTCTGCCTCTTCCTGATGTAATTTGGTTACCTTACCCGAATCACTTTCCTGCAATAGTTCCCCGTCTTTTCTTTTTTGCAGTCTTGATTTTTCTCCACTGGGACATTTTTTAAAAATTTAAGGCCCATTTTAATCTAATCCATTTAGATTTTAATCTAATTCTGTTGTTATTCCCTTAGCTGGAACTCTGCTCTCAGAATCGTTCAAGAGTTGTCCATTCCAATAGCATAGTGCTCTCCCCATTACTGATGCTGGACCTTCATGAATTGAAATCCACTTCACCCACATCAATCTGTCAGCAACACATACAAATCCTTGATCCAATTAACCCTGTGCCAATTTGTTTGTAGTTCAGGTAATAATCCAAAGATTATTACCTTTGTGATTCCGCTTTTTAATTTAGTTCCTGAATGCTCAAACTCTCTCAGCAGAATCCTTTTCTTAGTTCTAACTTTGTCCTTTACACTACTATTCAGCACTATTGTTGTTATGTTTTTATATAATGGCCTAGAATTTCCACCAGCAGTAAGCCACCTACTCTCAGTGTGGAACTAAGTAGATATACTGGGATCATCTCGCTGACCAAAGGCATCCCAGTCCTCATCAGCAAGGCCCTGCTTGGTGGTGGAGCCTTGTGTATAGAAATGCCATCACATGGGATACATGCTGAACAACTCCTGTCCACAAAACTGCCAAGCATTTTGCAGCCAGGTAAACCACATCCTGTTTAAATAGGATTAAAAAACATTATAGAAATACTTCAAATCACAAGAACATGCAAGGTTAACTAAAAAAAACCTTTAGCTATATGCAATAAAATTACCTATTCTTTAGCTTTGTCCATCAGTGCTATTCCCTGCCACTCAGATGAATGGAGGTACTGTTCCCGGGTCAGGGATTTGGGTACCTTCCCTAAACCAAATGCCATGGATGTGCAAGACTGTGCTCTGGCACTGTATTCAAAGGTTCCAACATTGGAGTGTAGTCAGGATAAAGCTGATGAATAGGGCCAGCAAGTTCCACGATGAACTGCTGGTATTACCCTACAAAATCAGGACTAATGAACTATCATTTCAATACTCTATTAGGCCATTTATACCAGTCTAGTTCATTCTACCAAATTCATAAAAGAGGACAAAGTAGAATCATGCAAAAATAAATCAGCTCTCATTTTTTTTCATAATGGAAAGAAAATCAACATGAAAAATGTTTCTTCTGCAAGTTAATCATTTATTTTAACTGGTGACTGATGGACATGTTAGCATTGCAATGGATTTTACCGTTTGTTGAAATTTATAGTCATAGTGCTGGGCTTTCACTGTATAGAACTTATGTTGAAACTGATTCTAATAAGAATCTGCCAAATTTGATATTAAGTAAATGAATATAAACCGTAAGATGAACTAATACCTCTTTTCAGGTATTCTGGATAGCCAGATTTACTGGCACTGTTGTGAAAAAATAAACTTAATTGGCTAATTATGTCATAAACAGAGACTCCATCAACCCTGCTTATGTGGCATTTATTACAACAGATACGCTGTGTAAGCACGTCAGCTGGGTCATTGCCTTTTTCTGCAAGTTCTAAAGATAAGATGACTACATAAGTTATCAGGGTAGGATATTTCAAAGCATAGCCTGGTCATATGCCAATAAGTAGTAAGATATTTTAAGGAGCAAAGTAAAAACATGCTGAAAGAATTGGTCTTATAGACCTAGCTTCAAATTGTAGATGCAAATTAAAATGCCCACAGTATGTAATTAATTTTTATTGCCATTCTAAAAGGCTTTTCTTTGTCATTTACTCCATTTAAAGTTGTAACTTGAGCCATAATTAAGTCCTCCAAGCTTCCATATTCCATCTAAATGGCTGTTCTTCATCTGAAAGTCCCATATGTGAACATTAGTAAACGATTGATCTATATGTACATTATTGTGCAACATACCTAGTTGCTTCTAGTCATGGATGCATTACTGTCCCCTAGGAACGGGATAACCAGGAGAATGAGGAGAGGAGCAGTTAATAGATGAAGAAGAGGAGGAAGGGAGATGGTCTGGTGCAGGAAGCCATATCTGCTAAGGATGCTTAGAGAGCAATTTTCCTACCTGACATTCAGCAGGGAGCAATGTGTGAGGCCTGTGCCTCAGCAAGAATGTGCTCATTGAAATTTGCCACGTGCTGCAGCTCAAGTGCAACCCCAGAGCAAGCTAAGGACTGTAATGCCACAAGCAGTCAATGTGAGTGTGGAACCTTTATACATTCAGCTCCTTCCAGACTGGAGCTGGAAATATTTGTACTATCTCATGTTTTTCTGTGCACTGTTCAACATGCAAATTCACTGAGGATGTTTATTCAAAGTGGACTAAATATATTTTATTCTCATTTGCCAGTGATCATGAGGTGGAGACAACTCTTGTCTTCACTGGGATTCAGTTTTACATAACACTTGTGGGATTTCTATGACTCTATGAGATTATGCTGAAAATTTACCAGCATTCAATTTATTGACCTCATCATTAAATAGGCTCAGACAGTTCACCCCATAGTCACCATGACTGCAATAATCTGGCAAATAATTGCAGAGGTTGTGGGGCAGATACATTAGGGACATTTAAGAGACTCTTAGATAGACACACGAATGATAGAGAAATGGAGGGCTATGTGGGAGGGAAGGGTTAGATAGATATTAGAGCAGGATAAAATGTCGGCACAACATTGTGAGGTGAAGGGCCTGTACTGTGCTGGAATGTTCTATAACAATCCTCCCATCTGGATTTGTCTTATGCTTTTCCAGTGGAGGAATTTTCAAATGCATGGGTTAGAAATTTGTCTTTACTACCTAATCAATGACCTGGCAGAGTGGATTTCCAATGTTTTTAAGATCTTCCCATTTTAAACAAATTTGCTTAAGTGGGATTATAATTACAGGTCCTCCTTATGTACAGCCTGTACATACGAGTGAGCATTTGGGAGACCAGCGGGATGGATTTGCCTGCTGCTTCTCGGCAGTATTCTAGACACCAGCTGGAACTTTACCACATCAAACCCAAGGAGAATGCATGTAGTTAACATGTTGATGTCCATTTTGCAAATTCTTCTTAGAGACCTGCTGCCTGGGCCTGCAGCAGTGTCTCTTGTCAAACCGTCAATAGAATTTAAAACCTTGTCCATAATAACATCTTTTAAAAGAATATTATTATTAGCCTGAGTTGGGTTTGGGCTAGGGCTAAATTTGTTAATATCAGCTTTATTATTAAGAATGGAAAAATGGGATTAAATGCTTCTCAAGACTATCTATTCCGAAGGGACAACCCACCTCTGCAGGCATCTTTTGCCGTGTGGAACTCGTTCCATGGCTGCATGTTGATTAGCAAACTGTTCAGATTACAAATAGTTCTCAGGAACGGAACCCTGCTGTAAGCTGGGGAGTACCTGTACACAGGTTCAATAAAGGACGGTGATCCACTCTGCCAGATTATTACCCACACCACGTGGATAAAAATCTGCACCCAAGTTTCTTCGTGAAGTCGGTGCAACAGTTTGCTTACCATACAGCTTTCAGGAAACCGGAAAAATAGTTTTCTGGTAAATATTAGGCTCATGATTTAGTATAACCTATTGGGCAATGCTGTTTTATTATTTGTAAGCTATTGTGTAGTTTGGCTTTGGAAAAGGTACATTTTTATTGAATGCCATTATTGACCTATTCCATGTTGTTAAACAAAACATTAGAGTACAGAAATTGTAACCCAAATAAAAAGGCACTTCAAAGTACCACGTGCAATTTTACAAGGTTGGGTCCTCACTTCCCCAGCAGGAAATCCAAAGCAATATATGTGATAGAACACTACATCACATGCACCAAACTTACACAAGTGCCTTTCCTCAAGATCTCTCACCATCTCAGAGAGCCAAACTCAGAGGAAATCAGTTGGGTCAGCTGTTTCCTAATTTTGGGGGTGGAGGGAAAGAGGATCAGCTGGTTGGGTGGGAGCAGGATTGACAAGTAGAAGTGGGGTGGGTGGGGAGGGCAAAGAGTTTCACAGTGGGGAGAGTGATTGCACATGACTGATTAAGTGCTCTGGCGCTGCACACCACTTGTTCAAAACTTTTAAATGAACTCCACTTTCCAGGTCATGAGCTGCCAAAGAAATTCAGGTGAAGACAATGGACCTGAAATTTATCAAGGCATATTTCAGTGCATTGTCATGGCACCACCTGGGGTCCATGCAGGTCTGATCTGAAGTTATGGATCTGTTATTCAAATGGCAACAATGCTAAAATCATTGTGCAGGGTAGAATCAGCAGTTTGATAATTGATCATGCTTGGCATACAAACCTTGTACTAAAATGTCCCACATGTTCAGGTTCCTTCATGTATTAAGTCAACTGATGCATGAGAGGAACAGAAGAAAAATGGTGCAACTCAAACTCAAGGTTTGATTTTCCTTTACACTTTAGTTTTCAATGAAACCGAATAGTACATTGCATTATACACAGAAATGAGGAGCCAGAAGAGCCAATTTTTTGGAGGTCAATTTTTTTTTAAGGTGGATTAAGAATGGAGTAAGGCAGCTGAAGACTTTTTTGATGGGTTTTTGACCTGAAAAGTTAACTCTCTCTTTCCACAGATGCCATTGCTAACCAAGTGTTTCCAGCATTTTCTGTTTTTATGCATTACTAAACTTCCCTTTGAACCAGGGTTGATCCCCTGGCTTGATGAAAGTGGTAGAGTGAGAGGTATGTTGTGTAGCAACATACAGACGTATAGCAGACTGAAAAGGGATGGTAGATTCCTTCCCAATTAGTTATTGAACAGCATTGATACCAGTTTTAGATTACAGATTACTTAATTATTTATGCATTTAAATTTCTTGGCTGTCTAATCCACAAGAAATTTTGTTAGAAAAGTGCTTTTAAGCACTTTGTAATTGCCTAATCATGACTTTCAGTGAGGAACTTGCACTGATTGTGAAAATTACTAATGGTATTGCAGCTCCAAATTTTTCTATTGTAAGAATATTACAGAACTTTGCAGGAAGGGATCATTATAACAATTCCTTCTTTCACAGTTACACAAATCCAGATATTGTGAAACACTTACAATAAAATAATTAAAACTGAAATTCAAAGAAAGTTCAGGAGGAAGGGCTCTGAACCCGATAAGTTAGTTCATCTTCTTTCTTTGTGCATGGTGATTGACTTGCTGTGCATCATCAGCATTTTCTACATTTAGTGCAATTGCTAACCACTGTCTTTAAGGGAAAATGATACAAGTAGTCAAGAAACAATTAAAAACATAGAAAATATCTTATTTATTATTTCAGTTTTTACATGGATTAAAAGAATGGCAACAATACATTAATAATTACAGTATTCAGCAATGAGGCAGTATTCAGAGACTTACAGCAACATTTTCATTTGCAAGGATGCACCAATAAAGGAATACCTTGCAAAGTTAAAATTGCAAGGACAAAAAATTGTATGAAGTATAGTTATGTTAAAGAACTATCATTAATTGTCTTAATTGTCATCAATCATCAACATTATTTATGATAATAATGTCATAGTTACAAGAAAAATTACTCCCATATTAGAATAAAGTAATTAGCAATATTGGTTTTATTTGTTATATACAAATAAATGTTATCTGACCACAGGTAAATGAAAAACTATTTTCTTTTAAACATTTTTGAGCCTCTGGCAGTTATGACCATGAGAAAAACACCCAGTTGCTGAAAGTACTGAAATAGTTCAAAAATAGGAAGTGCAAAATTTGTAGTGACAAGTCTGTTAGTGGTTTACTACAGGCATATGTATTGGAAACAAGTAAAGGTCAAAATGAATGTCACTAAACTTGTTGGGATATCAACCCTTGATAACAGAATTGTGATTTGTAATAAATGCATCATATTTGCATCAGAGATGTTGAAAAGAAACATTTCTATCCAACTCAAATACAAAATAAAAACACATCAAAAAACAAAATCGTTGCATCTTGTAAATAGATTCACATATTCAAGCATTAATTTTACTGAAGCTGGGGCAAGATGTTGCACTTCAGAAAGATTTTGAAAATTGAGAAATCCTGAGATAACTTAAGTTGGCAGAAAATATGTAAAGAATTATGATATCTGATTGGATAGTTTTGATTTAAATGCTAACCTCAGCATGAATCCTGCCTTTTTCTTCATTTGATAAAAGTCTTCAGTGGGAGTCCATCTCTTCTCAGAATATCAAAGTGCACTGAGTTAAAAAGTTTCTCAAGGTATTGTTGAGTGGCACATCATGGCACAGTCAGCCGGTCTGAATATCAACACGTGGTGCTGGTTTGGAATATTGGTACTGTTGGAGCAGAGCACACCTATTGATTGTCAAGACAGAAGGCACCTAGCAGCTATATGGTTTCTTTGCTGTGGGTTTAGAATAAAAATTCAGACTTCTGACATTATTGTTGATTTTTAGGGTCAGTGTATCTAATTGATTTTAAGTGTGCGAATTTGCCCTAGATCCTAGCTTCCGTACACTCAATCAGTCCCGCAATCCATTTTTTTTTAAAAAAAGAGTTGGCGCAATGTGCTAATGCCACCTCCTATGATAAAATCCCATTAACCATCAGATTGTCCAACTATTACAAGGTTGAAATAATATTTTTTATACTGTGTTGAATCGACACTGGATCATCAATGGCAAGTATGCATTGTCGTAAGATTACTTGAAAAACTTTTGAAATCACTTCATGGATTTCTGAGAAACGGATCTCTAAATGTTGCAGGAATCAATGTGTCGCAACATGATGGATCAAGGAAAATGCTTTAAATGCTCTATTCATTATTATGTCATAAACTGTGTATCTTAGCATGCTCTTTACAATCCAGTGAGGATTTTCTTACTCAGTTAAGTCTTCAGTTTATTAAAAAAGGCCAAAAATTATCCCAGAGGAATGAAGGACACATTATATTGGGTGAGTTGTTTTGTGTGAATTTGGGACTTCTTTATACAAGGATAAAACAAATCACTTTGATATAAAAATGGATTTTAATAAATATGCTAGAACACAGAAATTCTGTTTATAGATGAAGGAATTCACAGCATAATCTGGCTGTAATAATCATATCAAAAATAACCTTTGCTGCCTGGCTTTTAATCACTAAAATAAAAATATTTGGATTTATAACTCTGGCATCTGATAAAGCAAAGAACGTGTGAATTTTCACATTTTATACCTCTATTAAAGATAGAATATACTTTAAATGATATATCCCTACAAACTGAAATTAAAATATGAACACAATATCATTGGCTCATTATTAATAGATAGAAATAAACAATTCTCATTTAAAAATTGTAGGACAGAGAAAGGAGAAAATCTGCTTAATATGAATTAGCAGAGGTGTCTTTTTTAAGTGAAATATTTCTGAGGTAGTGCACCCTGAATTTAATGGCTTTTATAGTATTTGAAATCATGTTGGTGGAGACAGACGTTCCCAGACACACAAGTCAGTCTCACAAAGTTACAAAAATGAACTCGCGTGGATTCAAGTGATAAACTTGAAGTATGTGTTACAAAATGACAAGGCTTCCCATACTTTCCAAAGATATACTTATGGGCTTTTTAAAAAAGCTTGCATTTGTCATTGCCTGGAAATACATGTATGCCTCCATATCATTGTTGCATAAAATCCCCTTATTATTAGTTTGTACTGCAGCAAACATTTGTATCTATAGAAAACTTGCTTGAGCTTTGAAGTAGATTTTGGAACAATTATTGAGCCTGTAAGTTAATTGTACATTATCTGGAATTTCTATGATTCTCTGCCGTAACAACAGGAGGTGAGGGAAGTGCCTTGACAAAAATTCCCCCAAAACAACATAAAAAAGGAAAAAAAAACTTGGAATTATAAAGGACTTTTCACAAAGGCAGGACATTCCAAATTACACCACACTCTAAAAGTACTTTTGAAGAATAATTGCTGTTGTAATATTGGAGGCATTGAATGATTGTCCAGTAATACACTTTAATATTTGGTTCCTGTGTGATCCCTTTATCATTCGGTTATAAATCCTCTGCGATTATTATGTGGAAGAAGCAAGTGTTTGAAGGCAAGGCAAACTGTTAGTACTTATCTTGTAGTTCAGTTAAGTACAGCTGGTAGAAAAAGGGATGTGAGACTCCAATATAGCCTGCAAGGTACACATATTGTATACATTCTTGTATGGAAATGTGCCATTTATTGATTTTAAAAAAACTGTAGTTTTCTTTAAACCTTTTTGATAGGATTATTATCACTACTGTAACTTCAGCAATAAAAGATTCTTCTTCAAATATTTTATGTCCATTAAATAATTTTCATGAAATCTATTTTCTGATATGTACATCTACTGAAATTTGACTGAAATGGTCTAAAGGGGAATCTAAAAATATAGCACAGGTATATACACTAAATAAATGAAGGAAGGAACAAAAGAAATGAAATTATGGAATAACCCAAAATATTATAAAATCATAAATATTAGACAATAAACGTACAGAGAGAGAGAGGTGAGTTGGTTCTCCACTGAAGATGATAAGCAATATTCAGAGCCAAAACCTTGCAAATTCATCCTGAGTTCATGTCAAAATCTAGTTTACATCTTGTTGTACTGCCTGATCATATCTGATTCCTTAAGTGTGTCAGGAAATAAAACTATTTGCATAATGAAAACAGAAATTGCTGAAAATATTTAGCAGGTCAGTTAGCATCTGTGAGAGAGAAAGATAGTGACCATTTCAAGTTGATGACTTTCATCAGAACTAGGAAAACTTAGAAAACAAAGACATTTTACAACCTGTTAATCATAGCCTATTAAATGCAGTTCATCTGTATGGAGGAGATATAATAGAAACATTCTCTCATTTCAGATTTCCAGCAACTGTAATGATTTGTGTTGCCGAATTTCAGGATTATTTTGTACCGTCCCCTCTCTGTTCTTTCACATCTCCTCCAGACTGATCACTGGTGATTCACCATCCTCTCACCCAGCGTCACCACCACTCTTGACGTTCAGCATTTCTTTCTCTCCACCCTAACACAGACATTTTCAGTGTTCTCTCCACCCCTCTCCCTTTTCTGCAACATAAAACATATTTGTTTCTGATTTTTCCATTTCCTGCTATAAAGTCATCAATTTGGAATATTAACTCTGTTTCTCTCTCCACAGGTGCTGCTTAGCCTGCTGAACATTTCAGACATTTTTTTGTTTTTATTTCAGATTCCTGGCATCTGCAGTTGCTTTGTATTTTGATTAATACATACATTACTACAACTTGAATTCGTACAATAAAGTTCAATGGTAAAAGTAAAGGGTTGATTTTAGCTTGGGCAATGTATGGAGTGGAGGGGATGTAATACAAGGATTGGGTCAGAGTGGAGGGGTGCCCAGACAGCAGGTTAAGCATTTTAACAACCCAGCACTTTATAAAATATTTCAGGACTGGGCTATGTCCAAGACCAGTGGAAGTGATGAATGCGCTGGCAGATGAGACCAAAAGAGGGGGCTCTGGGGAAATAATTCCTGATAGGGTTAGTGTTGAATGAAGGTACAGACACTGAATTGGATTGGAAAGGAATCGGAGGAAGTGTAGGAGAAGGGATTCAACTTAGAAACCTATCCCATCTAGGCTACTTTACTGCCCAACCAGGCTTTGCTGTCACACCTCTTAAAATTTGAGTTAAATTGGTATTGGGCTGCTGATGAAATGTCATACTGTGATCTTTGAATATGAATCCCCTGCCTGCCTTCAATGAACACTTATCCTGAACTGTTCCGGGTAAGTTATGATATGACAGGAGCATTACGAACTTGGTCTGAATTCTCTGCCAGTTTAAATTCCATAATAGGCCCTTTACTGTGTTGTACCTTGGGCGTACGTAGTTAAAATATAGTTAAAACCATAGTTAAAAGATACTTGGACAGATACACAAGACAAAATAAGATAGGAAAGGTTTAGAGGGATATGGGCTAAACATGGACAAATGGAACTAGCTTAGATGGGAATATTGGTCAGCAAAGACCAGTTAGGCAGTAGGGCCTGTTTCCATGCCATATGATTCTATGACTCTCTGACTCTAAAATCCACCCTTAAGATGCAAGAAGTCTGTCGTTTCACTTAGAGAATCCTAAATAATTAAATGAATTGAACTAATGTTTCCACAGCAGACTCTTGAATGCACAGAGTACAATATTTATGTGACAGTTAAACATTTATCTTAACTTTACTCTGTGCTTAACTTTGGATTCATTTGCATCGCCAAGTAAAAATGGAACATCGTTCTCATTAAAATAACCTCATCATGCAGTCCTCTTGATGTAGAAGATCTATATAGTTAGTTATTTATTAATTTTGCCTTCAGATGCTTCCCGTTTGTGCAGATGAGATGTTAAATTACCTCTTGTTTTGGAATGGATGCTGGTGGTTTTGATACTGGTGGTACAGAGCCTGCTACTAATTTGTATGGCTCTGATGCAGAACCTCCAGGAGGAGATGGTAAAGGAGTTTCAGGTGTAGCTGTGACAGATATAAAAAAAACCAAAAATGGTTGTTAAATTTTCAAAGGAAAAGCTGGTAATGTAAGATGTACTTAAAACAAATACATTTTTGAGTCAAAGTAAATAATATGAATGCAGTAGTATTAACCTAGCTAAAGACATTGTGGCTAAAAATTAATGACCCCATTGATATATTCCTCCTGCCCTTCCACTGTGAATGTGATTTAAGGGCTGGAAATTAGTCCTCTGTCAACCTTTTACTTGGGCAGCATGGGGAGAGTTGTCCTTTCTGGGGACTAAATCCTTAACCAAACCACAGATCAGGTTATAGTGGCAATTACAGTCTGAATTCCTTCCCATCGAGGATATCTTCGAGAGGCGGTGCCTCAAGAAGGTGGCATCCATCATAAGGACCCACACTATCCTGGACATGCTCTCTTCTCGTTACTACCATCAGGGAGGAGGTACAGGAGCCTGAAGACCCACACTCAACGATTTAGGAACAGCTTCTTCCCCTGATCGGTCCATGATCTTCGTTATTCCTTTTTATGCACTATTTATTCATTTTGTAAATTAAAATAATTTTATATCTTTGTACTGTACTGCTGCCGCAAAACAACAAATTTCACGACGTACAAGTCAGTGAAAATAAACCTGATTCTGATTCTGTTTGTTAGAAATGTAAGGCAGAGAATGGTTGATATCTAATTAATGAGAAGAAATACAAATCTGATCAATCTAGATGCTCGAGAGCATACTGTGGTTGCTGCTTGCATAACAATATCAGCAGAGACATCGGCACAAGTTGACTATTTACCTTTTGTATCTGGAAGTGTCTTATCACAATTAAAAGTAGAAAAAAAATGACGTTAAAACAAGTAATCAAAGTTTGAATTATGAAAGGAAAAGCCGTAGTGTTACCAACAGCTCTTGGATGACATTGGTTAATACTCACAGATCTGCCCATTGTGTACTGGAGCAGGCATTGTACTGGCCACTATTACATTACTTGCCAGGTGTTCCTGGACCAGGTGAGGATGTAGTGAGTGGTGTGTATGTGGTGTCTCGTTCGCAGTACCTGAAGAACAAAGAATGCCTGATAATCTAGAAAAAAGGTCAAGAAGCTAAACTTCCAAAAATCATTTAGATTATCAACAGCAGTTTGACAGAACTATTAAAAGTGCAGAAAAATCAGTATAAAGACTGTTAATTCTGGGGCTGTCAATATGATGGTGAATTATCTCTGGAAATGAGTGAAAACAACCCATGGGTTCTCTGATTGTATTAAATGCTGAACTGAAGACATTATTTTCAGCTAAAAGAGAGACCATGGTAGTAAACAGCTCTGGATAAAGCATTCTTTTAAATAGGATATTAATTTAAATATTATCCTTTGCTTTAACTTGAGTTTTATAATCCATTGCATTGGGACTAACCTAATGATATATTTTATTTAAAATTGTTTCTCACCTCCTAGAAGCATTTCTTGAAGCAAGTTGTCAATTTTAGCCATCCCAAAGAGTTTGACAAACTGGATTTGCTCTATCATTTGCCAGGTGATGCTCTGTAGTGTGGGTAGCAATAGCAGCAGCTCTCCAAATCGACCACGAGAGTCATATTGTCTGTCATTAATATAGTCCTCCAAACTGACTTGTACTTGGAACCGCATGCGCTTGATTTTGGCAGGGTTACTGAGGCCCTTAGCATCTGTGGATAGAAATTAGTTCATCATTTCAAAGCTGCGTTATCCCACTGTATTTCCCTGCTGGTAATCTACTGATAAAAAGGAGAAATCATCTGACTTGTAAACAGTTAAACCATATTAAACATTTTATTTAAGGTAACTGGACCAGCACAGGGTCTGTTGCTTCTGCATTTTGCAGACTGCACGTGGCCAGGACTACAGAAACAATGCTAGATTAATTACATCAATGCGGGCTAACAATGGATGTTGACATCTAAAGAATTGCTTCAAACATTAAAAAATAAGTTTGCAGCAAAACTTAATCTCCCCTACCATAGTTTTCCCATCAAGGTCTCAAATCTGTAGCAAATTGATGGATTTGGATCACAGACAAGTACCACAATCAATTAAAGGCATAAATTCTAACTTAAGTACAGAACCTTTAAAGAAAACATTAAGAATTGGCTGAGAATTTCCTTGGAACTGCTCTGTTAGTTGTGACATGGCTAGCTTACATGCATTAATAGGGTTTGTGCTGCACCTTGACAAAGTCAGTGTGCTAGTGTAAGAGTAACTCTTGGGAAACTTCCAACCTAAATCTTGGTTTGATTCCATTTGTTCACCAACTTTTTGCCAATAGAACGAAGACAGCAAAATTTTGACTTCTCTTCTTCCAAGTTTTCCACTTGCTTCTCAAGAATTGACACCATGCTTGAATAGGCAACATTTGCTAATTACTACCTTAAACATGTGTTCATTAATTAATATGAACCACGGCAGTGTATGCCAGCAGGTTATATAAATGCAGGTAAGCATAAATCCAAATCTGAATCAGTCCTGAAATCACATGAGCCTACTCCAGCAGAAGTCACTTGGATAACGATCAGGAATGGAATCTAACTGAGAAAAGTTATAGTGCCCTACTCCCCTCCAGCTGAGATCAGCTAACCCAGAAAGACTATGGAAGGAATCTGTAACCTTTGCATTGTATATGGTTCAGTTATTCACCAGACAGATTTCCTAAGCTAATGAGAAAGTTTCATTTAGTAAGGATTAAGTAGAATTTGGAGAACTTGTTGACCCATGTTCATGCAATATACTTGAGAGCAATATTTTTCTGCCTACACATTCAGCGGGGAATGGTGGATGTCCAGATTGAAAGACAGCATGCTAGTTTTAGAGCTTTAATGTTGTTTTAAATGTATTATTTGTTTGGACTAATGAACAATCTGCCGGAAGACCTTAGCAGGTCAAGCAGCATCTATGGGAGGAAAGGAATTGGTGCTTCGGGTCAAAACCCTGCATCAGGACCGTTTGGATTACTTTCACATAGTACTTTGGGCTTAAAAACTGGCCATTAAAACGTTACATTACGTAGCAGATGACTGATCAACTATTTCTTTGGAAGTGCCAGCTTCAACATCCTGTGAAAAGTTAACAATGATGCAAAGATCCTCCTTTTACAATGATGTGTATAGTTATTTAATGCACAGAGCTTGGCATTCATGTTTCTACACTCATGTTGTAAATATTAAACTTTTATTTGTTAGTCTGCAAACTATAACTGCCCGGCACTTCTGACGTCATGTTCTGCCACTGGCCTCAGTCTTGAATTCACAGGCAGAGCTCAGTCATATTGAGCTGAGGGGCCACATAAACTTCACATCTGGCCCATCATCTTAGTGCTGGATTTATGCCATTATTGTCCTGGATATTCTTTCATGTGTCCCTCAGCACCAATGGCAGCAACCCACATCAGAAAGAGTGCTCAATGATTAATTTTAAAAATATGACAGATTATGGCCTGAAAACTGGCAGGTGATCTCAGAGAGTACCGTGCTGTATCACTTCCAGGGTTAAAAAAAAAAGGCTCAGCTGAAATCCCAAGATTTCTGACCTGGTGGTCCTAGGCTGCAGTTGGTCTTTGACACCCCAATTACAAGGTTAGTGAAACGGAGGCAGCAGGTAGCAGACTAAGAACAGACATTCTGAATGTTGGTGATCCTATAGTCAGAGGCCACTAGAACTTTGGGAATTCGAAGGGACAAATTTGGGCTGTGAACATCTCGTAAATAGAAATGTATGAAGAAAGTCCTTCAGGTAGTTTTGATCTCCTCCTTTCTTGTATATATCATGCCAAACTTCATAAACATCTAAATATGAATTTAGGGGTACAATTTTATCTACAATTTTGGTAACACTCATGATCAGTTTGACCTTTATTAAAATCTTCAAAAAAGATTCTGTTTTATGGACTTAGTTAAGGGGAATTAACAAGTTCATAGAAATAACTTTCTTATCTTATACTTGATATTCCATACAAATAACATTTACTGTCTTACTTTTCAATTATCAGCTATGAATTATTATTTTATGACAGTACATTGATCATTAATGCTTCAGTGTAAATGTCATTATGCATAAGTGGCCTCCTATCACATTGACAAAAGACCTACAAGGAAACAATCACTGAATGACACAATACATATAGAGAAAGCTCTAAGGGAGGAATGCTTTCAAGACTATATGGTTATCCTGGAGATCATTCAGCTGTCACTCTCTTAAGTTTCTGAAATTAAATGAATAACCTATGCAAATATCAATTATATATGCAAAGTTCTCAAGTGTTCTGTTATTGTCAATCTATGAAACAGATCTTAATGTTGCATGTGTCTGTAACCTACCTGGATCAAAGAAAACAATGGCTTTTAAGCAAGCATATTCATTGTCATCTATCTGGATCTCCTGAAATGTCTGAACTAGTTCATCTAGAATTCTAGTTGCTACACGGCTTATTTCCAGCTCTGGGCAATTGCGTGGTATGATGTAGTCATTTCCTTTAAAGATGAAAGGAAACAGCACAAATGATAAGGATATTTCTAAAATGTTTTAAACAGACTTCTTATTTCACAAATGAATCTTGCAAGAAAGTAAATTAAAAATAATTATCTTACCTAGGAGCAGAACATCTTTGTACATCATGGAACGTTTTGCAGCTCCAAGCAATAAGTGTTCCCCAGCATGAGCTCGTAACAAAGCAACCTACTCAAGTAAATCAATCCATGATTAATATTGGTCACATTTTCTCAGCTCACAGCTTGCTGATTATTATAAAAATCAGAGAACCTTGCAACTTAACATCTCATTGGTCTGCTTTAATGCACACATAATCAAGAATTAATTTCATTTTCAGTTCTTTAATAGTTTTTAGTCCACCCAATAACCAGGCAACCTAAAATGAGAGCTAGCCGATTTATGAGATCATAAAACACTTCCTCACACAAATAGCTGAGGAAATCAAAACCTTTTCTGTGAAGGCTGATGGGGTTAATTGAGATTTTCAAGGCTGATATTGATACTTTTTACTTCTTTGGTTTATCAAGGAATAAGATGCAATGGCAGGTAAATGGAATTAAATGGAGATACTGTTATGATCCAATTAAATATCAGAGCAGGCTCAACCTGATGGGTTAACCCTCATTTGGTATTTCTATCATGGAAAAGTATGCTGCAAACAAGATCTGTTCCAAAGAAAAAATAGCGTGGTGGCATGGAATGGATTCACAGATTTTTTTAAACCATTTTCTCTAATGCACTAACATGAGATCCACACACTTGAACTTGCTGTTAAAAGTGCACAAATTAGAAACAGGAATTACACTTAGAACAGCCTGTGCTGAAATTCCACTCTGTTGATTCTTGGGAAACAAACAGCACATCAGTTGCAGCTTATCTGTTCCAATTTGTGCTCCATACTAATGTTCCTTCCATCGAAAGACTGACTGAGATTGAACTGCATTTTCAATGGTTCTCCAGACTGCCTTCTGAACGTACAGGAATATGCTTATGCAGTGACAAAATCATTGTGTTCACACAGCGTGCCTTTTCATTTTGCAAGTTCCTTTCACCACCTGTTTTAATGTGCTCCTTTCATGATACAGTAATCTAACCCCATTTTGAAACTGTGCATAATGCACGCTGTACATTCAAGTGCGCCTGACATGATTACATTTATTCTTTGATCTTATCTATTCAAAGTTTTTGTATAGAATTGCTTTTTTCCATCCAGTAATTCAAATTCTTCTCTTGAAGTGAGCTGAAAATGCATTTCTTGGTAAGCACAATGTGTGAGGGTTAAGGCCAGACAAATTGACGTGACTTATAGGCATTACGTATTGACCAAAGATGTTAGGTAGGATTAACAAAATTTTATCTTTGTCTGTTCATTGTTGTGTCCATGTTACCAAAGTAACAGGGGAGACCATGATCCTTTTAAGTGTATTTTTGTTTGTTGTAGATATGAGCACTAATAACACAAATTTAAAAAAATGTAAATATAGACAATATTATGAAATGACTTAAGACAAAGTATTTCTGATGCGTGGGACAGAAAGTATAGGAGCTTATTGCTGAAATTGACACTAGACTATCCATCAAGTGCTCCTTTGGAACTAATAACATAAATTTCATGGAATGAGCATTAGGTGGTCCTTCAGAATAGAAATGCTGAGGTATTCAACAAATCATACACTTAACAATAAGTGACTTAATACTTTGTTTTTCCAGTGTTGATGTTTCTCACAAATGTATAAAATGTAATGTCAAACTGGTAAAAATGTTGTGTACAACAACAAAATGTTTAAACATTAACTCCAAAGAAGAATGTCAATGGGACTAGTTTTGCTTCTGTGGTTAGTTTTATGTTAACAGTGCAGTTGACAGATTTAGTATTACCTGAAGCTGCATTTTAGTTATTCTAAATCTTCTTTTTGGTTATTTCGTCCATGTTCAGCTTGTTCCACATTGCACACGCTATTTCCTGGTCGAGAAAGCTCCTAGGGAACCTTCGCTTTCCAGGCCTTTATCAGTGCTACTCCTTCCAAGTGTGAGAAAGTATCTCAGGATGCCATTGGCATTTCCTTACAAAAATGTGAATGAATTTGCAACTCAGCACCATTGGAGGGGAAGGAAAGAGAGGATTGAATTTGTTGCCCATCAGACTATGTCAGCTCTAATTTACTGCATCTCACAATTAATAAACATCAGATGTACATTGTAACTTTATCATAACTTTCAAGTTTTTTTTACATCCATTATATTCAAATATGAGAACGTCTGGTGATGTTCAAAACAACATTCTAATTGTGACAGGCAATGAATTTTACGGTGATGAATTTTCAGAAGTTTTCTTTGGAAGGAAGCTGGGTGTATCGTGGTTCTGAAAAATACATGCCCTTTAATTTTGTTTTTTTTCTAGTTCCTTTGGTGCCACTACCACGCTGCACATACTTCAGGGATTTACCTATTCTGCATTGTCTTGGAGGCACACATACCTCTTTGGGTACATCTCGGAAGCAAAGGTATGGTGCAATGTGTTCAGACTGCAGGAAGAGGATGCCAACACACTTCCCATCATGCATGTGACCTGCGAGTACCATGGATTTTCACCACTGGGTTCCAGGGTTCGATAAACTAATCATTTTTATCTGTTCAGCAGGGATATTATTCCTTCCCTTTATTTGGTTATTCCATGTAATGCATCATCATTTTCACATCCATAAGATACCCCAAAAATTCAGGGGCTGAAAACTGTACTGTGTAACAGAATGTTTTCATGCACTGCACAACAGAATTTTACTTCAAATCTGATAGCTAAACATAATCAAGCACCTTGTGCATGTAAAGCATGCTTCCATAAATTCCAGTTCAGTCTTTCATGCATATAACATGCATACACATGAAGGATGCTGGGCATGTTACTGGCACATTTTTTAAAATCACAAATACATGACATAAACCTTAACAGCAGAAGCATGTGGTAACCAGAGTTCAGCATTATTTAGAGAGACCCTCTCTTTGACCACCACTGGGTAGTCCAGTTGTTAATAATCTCACATGATTAGCCATGCTTTCTTAAGGTATGTCCTCTCTATGTCTGCATCCCCCTACAATTCGGCTCCACTTTTTTCTGATGTTCTCCATGGTCTCCCAGATCTCTCCCAGCATACCCTTCACCGACCTTCTCAATGGTACGACATTCTTCTTTGACCCTCCATCATCTCTTGAACTTTGCCTTGACCTCCCTTCCATCTCCTCCTCACTTACTAAATTTCCTCAAAAGTCTGCTTGGAATTCTGGTTTTCTCCCCCAACCATCCTTTTTTTCATTGGGCCTTTCAAATCTCCTCCCAATACCTGCTCCTCCATTCAATGCTCTTCCCAGGTCTCTGCATTCTCCAGGATCATCTTGTCTCCCACAATCTTCTTCTTGATATACCCTCCTGATCTTTGTCCTCTTGCCATAAAGGGAGATCATGGTGGCAAAAAGTACTGTGGTGTTTGTGTGTGAATGCACGTGAAATTGGGAACTGATAGTTGCATCACATGCCAAATATTCCACCCAGTAGAATATTGTAGCCCTCAGGCCTCACAGCCAACTGGTGTGGGTCACCAGCAGACCATTACTTTAATGCATGGATTCATATTGAAGAATTTCTAGGTGCTGGTTTTTTAACTTTTTTAAAAATGCTTAGATTTTTCCTCCCACATTGCACTTTTGCATTTAATTAGGGATTATAAATACATATAATTTCTGTTTTTCACATAATTATGTACCGAAGTAAACCGAGCAAAGTACTAAATCTGAGACATAACTTCGCTTCAGAACACTTTGTCTATCAGTTCAATACTGCATTGGTTGCAGAAAAGCAATTTCTAGCGTTTTAGGCAAATTGTACTGCAATCAGCTCACCTAGCTAGAACTAGCTAGAACTAGGTTTGAGTTTTAAGTGATATACTGATGTTGCCCCAACTCTTTGGGTGATGAAAGTTAGGTTTGCACAGTGCTGCAGATATCCATTCCACCAGCTATGACACTTCTTTAAGAATTAATAATAATTTTACATACAATGGTACTAAAATAAGTGTTTCAAACCTGATCATCCAGTGCTAGCTCACAGAAAGCTGGGATGTATTTGGCCCACTCCACCAGGACCAAAAGTTGCTGTTTCATGGACTCACAAACGTCACTTATCACTGCAATCTTTTTAGATCTGATGTCACTGTTTATAACTGAAACAGGAGAGGAGATCTGGAACAACATCAGAGAAAGCAAATGGTTATTTAACATTCTGAAACTCAATTCATTCATTTCCCTTCAAATAAACAAATTACCTTTGTGCAATGTAATTAATTTGTGTTATTTCATACGAAAATTTTCTGGCTACCTTATTGATATTCTCAAGCAACATCTGTTGATGTCTTACTTCAGGTTGTTTGAATGTGGTTGCAAAGGAAATTAATTGCTCATTATTGTGGAAGAAAACAGTTCAGATTATTAAGGCTCCTTGGAAGGTCCCGATTCAGTGATCCTCTGAAGCCAGTGATTAAGGACTCCAATCACAAAGAAGGTCATTTATGAGAGGAATAGAATCACATCTCTAAATGCAGTTTGACCTCCAATCATAGGTCTTTAGGAATATGAAAAATGGTGGCACAAGTATATATCTACTGAAATATGGGTGCTTAGAACACCACCGAGATATTGAAATGGAACCTATATTGAACAGCTCAAGAAATGACAATAAATATTTGTTCAATCCAGATCAAAAGACAGCTGATCAAAAACAAGCTGATAGCAATAGTATCATTTTAAAGTGCACCAATTCAAATCAGTGTAGAATACCAAAAATTCAGTTGTCAACCTATCACTGCAAGTTTTGACTGTCAAATGAAACTGCTCTTCCGATGAGTTCATAAATGTTTTGTTCATATCAATCTGGCAAAAAGGGAGTGCTAGATCTTTTGTTTGCACTCAAGGGAAACTTCCATTCCTCTAAATGTTATACAATATGCAATATATTGTAATAACAGGGCAGGACAACATGCTGTCTTGCTTTATGAAATATTCACTTGGAAAATGAAGAGCTACTATGAATTATAGTGGCAGGTATACAGCATGAGCAAAGGTATCAGGCCAGTCATTTTCTTCTGGTAATTAGTACACTGAATCACTCTGATTATATCGTTTAGTTATTTCAGAGAAGCTTTTACATTTATAATATTGTTGTTGATGTAAGATAAAACAGATTAGTGCATTAAACCCAACAAATTAAAAACCTTGTTGCACAATTAGAGATAACAACATCTGACACTGAAAGGTCAGGCCTTTTAATTTTTTTTTAAAGTTTTCAATTGCATGAGTTCTGCAACAAGTTATCTATTTGGAGCATATAAACTACTCAGGCAAATCTTCATTTTTAGAAGATAACCTAGTGACTAAGCAAGCAGTTATTTGAAGTTAATATCACATGCAAAAGGTCTTAAAATGAATCACATATCTGTGGTCTCAGGAAATCAAAGTATTAATTATCCATATGACTGACTTGGGTAATCTAAAGTAGTGGAAGGTAATTTATTATGATGGATCTACTAAGATTGTCAATCTATATTCATTGTTACTCTTTTAATAGAAACAATGAGATTTTGCTTTTTATTTGTGGTCACTTTCCAGCTGGTTAAGCGTGTACATTTTTATGGTAATAAAAATATGCTGCTTATTTGGTCAGTAACTCCAGTCACAAGGCATAGCCAATGTATGTCGATGAGAACTGCAATTCAAGTATTAACCTTTGTCTAAATAAAAAGTGGATGATTTAGATCAGATTTGGGGATAGAGGTTATAATAAAATTAAAATATAATGATGCTTGTTATGTGTTAATTGGTGAATGAATCCTGCCACAGAACCCACCATTCATGCTAGAACTAAACATCAAACAACTTTTGGTTCAGGTATGTGAAGATTTTCTTGATGAGTATTTGGGAAACTTGTATTCAGCTGTCTTTGTATTGGCTAAAGCACAAAAGATAGATAATCCATAGTAGCTGGATATAGGTGCTTGCTATAATACCATGACACAAGTTTCTAAAGCATTGTTTCTTTTCCTCAATTTATATTTCAGAACAATGATTTACTGTGGCCTTAATCAAAACTGTAGCCACAGGAAAACAAATCATAAACTACAATCTGGAGATTCAGTTCAGACTTGGAAAATTTAAAATAGAAAAACAAACAGAGAAAAGAGAGCAATATAAAATGAAACTGAAACATTTAGAAAGGGATGCAACATGAAGATAGATTAAAAACAATTCATTGAAGGAATTCTGTAACCTGGTGGGCATTGTGCTAATGATTGCTTCCATCAAATTTCAGTGCACTGGTCCATGGACTCAGCTTAAAGGCAGTTTACTTTTCAGTTGAACAAATTGTGCTTTGTGGGGTCTTGGGTCGGGCTGGGATTAGATGGAGTTTAGGTCAAAGCTACGATGGGGGCCCTGGGCTTGAGTGGTGAGCAGGTTAAATGGCAGGGGCTGGAGGAATGGGTGGGTCCTGCCAAAAGGATAATAACCGGCGCCTGGGTACTGCTCGATGGAAGGATCAAGGTCAAAGGGTGGCTGGTATCCAACAGAAAGATCAGGGCCTAGGACGCTGGTGGCAAGTGGTGGAGGATCAATGTAATGCAGTGGGATGCAAGAGGAATTACAATGCCATGATAATAAAGTCCAGCCTTCCAAGTGTGCCCATCAATGCTTACTACAATTTAGTCTAATTTCCCCCAGGTGCTCTGAAAATTAATTTCCAATTTCACAATGGTGAGAAACAGTGTTATATAAATGAATTTCTAGACACGTAAGTTTTAGCAATAATGTAAAAGGACTAAACTCAAGTGATTTCATGTTGACTTGCTATTATCCAATGAAAAACAATACATGTGAACATAGATGTTTATGTAAAAAGGAAAAAATTAAAAGGATATCATCTGTACAAAGAAAACAAAATAGCACAACAGATTACTTTTAGATATTTAACAACTGCATCTAAACCCAATTACCACTGGATTTGACAAGAATCAATAACAATTGTTTTTTCTGTATTATATCACTCCTTCAAATTAAGTGAAAATAATCACTTAAATTATTGTTCCATTAAAGTGTTGCCTTTATTTGATTAAAAAATATCCTTATGATCCAAATTATGGAAGCAAAGGAACAGCAATGACAAACCAGGCCTCAAGTATTAACTATTTAGCAAATAAAAGCTTTGTTCAGATGTACCATCCATCATTTATTCTGTGCAATAACTTATTTGTTAAAAACATAGTAGGATGAGTTAATACTACTGTACCTGTCGAGAAAGAACTTCTGCTTGTATGAGCGCATTGATTGAAGGCAAACTGCTGTCCTCGTAGCTTGACCTCCTTGTACTTATTCTGTCTCTTTCATTCTGCACAGCTGGAATGAAGGTCATAGTTTCAAGGTGCTTGTGCTTTATAGACGTACATTCTAAATAGATAAAATCTTAAAGCATTTGTAGCTAAAAATCAAACCGGCATTTGAACTCATAGGTGTATATATGTAAATAGATCAAATTGTACTTTGTAATAAATATCAAACAAATGTTTTAACAAAGTTAAATATCTTAATGTTGCCTGTGCACTGCAGTGGAACACAATGATTTTTCTCCAGAGATTCCTTAACATAGCTTTGGGAAACAGATTTGGCATCTGAGATGATAATGAGCTTTTGATAATGTCACATTGGGAAGGCCCATGGCTTGTCAAATAAGTTTGAGTATGGAAGTTGTTTAATCATAAATATCAGTTTAATTAAAAGGAAACAGAAGGTGATGGTGGAGAGTTATTTTTCAGACTGGAATTCTGTAACCAGAAATGTACTGCAAGGATTTGTGCTGAGACCTTTGTTGTTTGTCATATGTATAAATAATTTGGTTGAAAATGTTTGTGGTCTGATAACTAAGTTTGCTGATGACAGGAAGATTGGTAGAATTGTAGATAGTGAGGATAGTTGCCTAAGGATACAGAGGGACATTGATCAGCTGGAAAGTTGGGCAGAATGGTGGCAGATGGAATTTGCAGCCATCATAGTGTTTCAGAGGCTTAGACAGGAAAACTTAAGGATGGGATAAGGAGGTGGGAGTGGATCCTATAGGTGATTTCCTTATTATTCCTAATGTTTTGCATTTTGGAAGAGGTAATTAAATCATAACTCTGAGTTATTGCCTGTGGGAGGAATACTGGGCAGAATAATGGAATGAGGATACAAAAAGCTGGATAGTAACAGAGGCAGGGCGAGAGTAATTGGGCTGCTTTGTCATTGTGAAACCAAAACTGGGTTTTGCTGAAGCTTGACTCAATTTAATGGCAGGACATAATCAACACTTCTTTTCTCAGCTATTTTGGCCACAGCCATGTAAATTGAGAACTGATTGGCTGTAAAGCATGCTACTCCTTGGCACTAGGCCACGTCTGAGAAGTAACCCAGAGAGGGATCAAGGGGTGAGGGATTGGAAATCCAAGGGAGAAGATTGGAAAGATTGATATCAGAGAGAAACAGAAGTCTTGGTAGGCCGTGGAGGAGATTAGAGGCCTCATGGGGAGATCAGTTGGAGTAATGTTAAGAGACTGGAATAGTCAAGTGCATATTAATGCCTGGATTGGGGCAGATCATCAAACAGCAGGGGTGTGAGTAACGTAGATTCAACAAATAAATGGAAAGGCACTTGCCCACCTGCATTCAGGAGTTTTTCCATTAAATTTGTAATGCTCAGAAAACTTAGTCAGAAAAGGTTAAATTTAAATTAGTGGATCAGCATAAGGCACACAGAATGCTATAATATTTAAATTGCCACCCCATTTCTAAGGAACATGTTGATTGCCACCGCATTCCAAAGACCCCAGCCAATCCAAGTGGAAGTGTGTCAGAGGTTAGGAGTCATATACAGTAGCTAATATTTCACTCACCTGACCCAAACTCATCCATTTTTGGAGGTAGGGTGATAATGTGCATGCTAATGTTTTTATGAATTTATGCTATGTCTGTGATTCAAGACCACTGCCATTGCTTAACTATATTTTATACTTGTTAACCTAACAGTAAAGCTTTATTCCAAAAGAAGCAAATTTCTTTAAACTAAAGCTTTCACATAGCTCCAAACTGGAGCCACTAAAAATCCATGCAACTACGTTCCTCTTAATGAAACAAATGCAAAAATTCATCAAAGACCTAAAATGGGCACAGACCCTAGATTTTTTCATCAATATACTGTAAATGGTTGTTGGGAGATCTGCAGCACTGGTATGTTAACTCTGCAGTGTGAACACCTTCATGTGCCAGCATAGAGTACTTCCCCAATGGGAGTTCTACCAGCTAACCATAAGTGGCATATCCAAATTAAAGTAGAATATCAACTTAAACGAAATACGGATTACTAATAGATCATTAAAATACAGAATATATTGTTCAAGATAAAGTGCTGTGATCATTTGCTCACAATACTGTAAATCCAGAAAACCTGGAATTGGTATATACCTACATAGTGCACATAAAATGCAAATCAGTTGGATACAATGAATAACTTTTATGAGAGAGAAAAAAAAGCAGGAGTGCAGTCAACTGTCCTGAGAGAAGTTCTCAAGGTTATGCATTGGTTTATCAGTGGAGACACTGTGTTCAGTCACAGAGTGCAGCTTTCTGAATGTTTGCTCAGCACTAACTGGTCATGGGCCTCAAGTGAAATCTATTGAATATTAACAGATTTGGGAAAAGATATGAACTGGGGAATTCTACTTTCATTTTTCCAGTTGCAATTGGACTATGACATCTTTCAATGCAATTTTATCGCAAAAAGATGGAAAATGGGGAAATGTGGCACATGGACCAACAGCAGGGCAAATAAGTTACAGGAAGAGACACTGGTGTTGGAACACTTACACCTGAGTCCTAATCAATATTGGGTCTTGGCCTAAATTTGACAAGTTAGAATGCACAAACAGAGAAACAGAAAATAGGAGCAGGAGTAGGCCATTTTGTTCTTTGAGCCTGCTCCAACATTCAATATGTTTATAATTAATCATTCACTTCATTATACTGTTAAGAAATATATCTCCCTCCTTGAATATATTTAATGACGTGACCTCCACTGCTCCTGTGGTAGAGAATTCCATTCTGAGTGAAGTGATTTAAGACCACAAGAAGGCCATAAGATATAGGAGAAGAATTAGGCCATTCAGCCCATTGAGTCTGATGTGCCATTCAATCATGGCTGATTTTTTTTCAACCCCATTTTCCTAATCTTGGTTCCAAATGGCATGACTTCCATCCTGAGGCTGTAATCCTTGATTCTGGTCTCCTCAGTCATTGGGAACATCCTCCTTGCATTTAGTCTCTCTTGTCCTGATAAATTTTTCTAGTTTTCTATGAGATTCCTTTTCAGTTTTCTAAACTCCAGTGAAATTCAGCCTAATCGACCAAACCTCGCCTTATATGTCAGCCTTGCCATCACAATCTCATAAAACTTCATTACTCTGTTTCCATGGCAAGAGCATTCTTCCTCAGATAAGGACTCCAAAACTGTACACAAAACTCCAGAAGGGATCTTACCGAGGCCCTGTATGGCTTGGTCCTGTACAATCCTCTTACAATGAAGACCAACAAATTATTTACCTTCCTAACTGCTTGCTGCACCTGAACACTTACTTTCAGTGACTCCTGTACAAGGACATCCAAGTCTTGCTTTACCGCTCCCTTTCCTAATTTACTACCATTCAAATAATAATCATCTGTCTTTCTGTTTTTGGAAGCATAAATGTCTAGCCTCACATTTTTTTTTCCTTTTTCAATCTTTTTATTAGTTTTCAACTTAATACAGATTAATATATTACATCAATGTTTGTACATGTAATACAAAGAGATCAGGAGAACAATCATGGCATAGATAACCATAAAGAACAATAAAATACAAAAAATTCTGTAGATCCCACTATCTCTTAGTAAAAGAAAGGAAAGAAAAAGCCTCACATTTATTCATGTTATACAGCTTCTGCCATGGATTTGCCCACTCACCAAACTTGTCTAAATCACAGTGGAGCCTCTTTGCATCATCCTCACAGTTGACTATTCCTCTCCCCAGCTTTGTGTGATCTGGAATCTTGGAAATGACATATTTAGCTACCTTATCCAAATCATTGATATAAATTGTGAATAAACTGGGAGTCCAAGCACTGATCCCTTCAATACCAATACGACACTGCCTGCTTCCCAGAAAAAAGATCCATTTATTCCAACTCTCTGGTTTCTGCCTGCTAACCAGTTTTCAATCCGTATGACCCCTGAAACCCACGCACTTCAACTTTGCACACTAACCTCTTATATAGGACATCATTAAAAGCCTTCTGAAAGTCCAGATATACCACATTCGCTGGTTCTTCCTTTTCTGTTCCACATCTCAAAAACCTCCAGTAGATTTGTTAAATATAATTTCCCTTTCATAAATCATGCTGACTTTGTCCATCAATAATTTTCAACTGTTCTGTTATTGCATCTTTTATAATATTCTTCTGCTATTTGCAGATGCCTAATTGCTGTACTGTAGTCATCTTGTTACTAAAGTTGAATTTTGTGATGGGATGTCAGTTGGCGAGGGGAAGGAAAAGAGGAGGTTGGGTGCCATCAGCGACACTCAGGGGGTTTGGGGTAAAGTGGTAAATAGTGGAGCTATGGAGTAATACTAAGGGATCAGAGGGAGTGCAGCTGTTCTGATTTAGGCTATATAATTTGTTAGAAGAAACATCTTTCTTTGTGGCACACTCCATTATCCCCTCTTGGGATCACTTGTTTAGACTGCTAGGGGAGGAGGTAATCGTGAGCCAAGCGGGCCTGACATTTGCAGCCTTGGGGCAAATGAATTTCCAGAACTGTTGTATATCTAAAGCTGGTTATGAGCAATAATAAGCTATCCCCTTAAGGTGTGTCAAAATAGGAGAGACAGAAAGCAGCAAAGTGCAAGTCATTTAGCTTAACATATGTCATAGGGAAAATTAGAGGGTGATTCTGTTAGTATAAATAGGGATAAATCATTTTCACAACCTTACCATCATTGAGATTGAGGTCCCATTCACTGAAGTAGTAGAAAAGCTGCAAAATCATTTCAGCCCAAAGATGGTATTATGAAGAATTATAAATCTGGACCCCATAATGGAAAGGCCAGGAAAGATGATTAGTAATTGTCTGGTCATTCAGTTACAACACTGCAATTTAGGTGTGGCCTTGGAATCATATATTTATATGCAGACTAAAAAGCATATTTAGTCTGTTACTAAATGTACTAGATACAATTTTTAAAGGGGTATTAAAGATAACAGTGTCTCTGGAAATGGCCTCTTAAAAATGTAAAAGAATTTTGGTCTGTACAGAACCTTAGGGTGAATGTGGAACATGTACCAACAACAGAACCGATAGTGGGTGCCTTGACATTGAGTCTGGGTCACCACTGCAATGGGAATCATTCAGCATGAGTGTGTTGGTCCAGAGTAGCAAGATATTCTAAAGGAGAAAGCAAAGGCACGTGGCCACTGTATGTAGGGCTAAAAAAAAGTGTGGTAAACCAGAGTAGTGGCAGCCAAACAGTGTCCAAATGTGGGGAGCAACAATATGATAATATAGCGGCACGGTAGTGTAGCGGTTAGTGTAACGTCATTACAGCGCCAGCAATCAGGGTTCAATTCCCGCCCCTGTGTATAAGGAGTTTGTACGTTCTCCCTGTGACTGTGTGGGTTTCCTCCAGGGGCTCCGGTTTCCTCCCACATTCCGAAGACGTACGGGTTAGTGGGTTAACATGGGTGTAATGGGCCTGTTACCATGCTGTATAAGTAACACGGATGGGCCTGTTACCATGCTGTATAAATAAAGTTTTAAAGTTTTAAAATTTTAAAATTTTAAGGGGAAGCAGTATTGGATATTACTATTGGCTGTGAACAGTAATTATTCGAGGCTGTCACTGCTTTAAGGATTGCATCATGTGACCAACTGCTCTTTGTTCTGCACCAACATATATGGAAAGTTGTTGTAAAGAGCCCTTGAATAAACTACACACACTTTATTTTAGTTTCTCATGCCTTGTGTACACTCTACAATGGACTTCATTGGAGGTTAAGAATCAACTGAACACACAGTTTACACAAATCAACACCATGGTCCTTAGTAACATATAAGGTTTTGCACCAGTTCATGCTGATAGCAAGAAAGCCCTTAAATCACAAAAGTGTATTTTGTGCATTTTTCTGGTATATTCAGGCACGTGAACATGGATTCCTAGATGGAGCACCTGCTCCATTTTCCCTGAGAAATGGGCCCAACATGCCCCAGTTTTGGCACCCAATGTTTACTTGTAAATTGGCATAAACCCAGTTTTCTTTTTTCTATCTGTGGATCTCTCCGTCTTTATTTTGTTAATTAAACTCAATTACAAACAAAATAATGGTGCTTTATCATTCATAGGAATCTGGAAATTTCTTTTTGTCAATGTTTTAATTGTAGACTGGGTGATAACAGCAACAAGTTACATTTCTGCACTCACAAAAGTGTGCCTCCATGAAGGAAGCAAACATGGACATTGAGCCACAGAGGGGAAAAGGGAAACTGAAGGGTTGAGATGGGCTTAAGATGCGATAGGAGAAAAGGACTTTGTTTATCATGAGGGAATTCAGGTTGTGAACTCCTGAAAGCTGGAGCATAATGACAGAGAGATAAGCCCTGGATTTTGAAGAAATGTCAGAAGGGTAGGAGATGTGATGTCTCAAGGAGATCATTTGGATGGGGGTAAGGCAGTGGAAGGATAGCAAGGTGAAGATGAGGGTCTTGATAGCAATTTAGTGGGCTCAGAGGGGCAGTGGAGTTATCTAAGGATGAAAATACAGGCTGATTGAAGAAATTATAACTTATGGATGGACAAAGATGAGGAGTGAATGATTGCTTTGAATGATTGATCAGTAAGTCAATAATTTGTGGAGTACCGTTTCAGCACTTGGGGAAGATTTGGGTGAAATGAAGTTGGAATTTCATTAAGGCCCTATTTAAATTGCATGATGAATTTCAAAATGGCTTGAGTTGAAGGCAAGGCAGATAAAGTTTTGGATATATATTATTTTAATTGCCCTAATTTGAAAAAGTGAGTATACTCATTTTGAGTGGAAGCAAGTTAAACTACAAAAATACATTGTGTTTTTTGTTGAAACCATCTGAAATAGTGCCACTAAATCATATTTGTGCAGTGCTTTAGGTTTATTATCTACTGTAAATTACCCTTAATGTAGGTTAATGGCAAAAAGAAACAAAGAAGCACATGTGAAAGGGAATAAATTGCAGGGATACAGGAAAATAAGAAGTGAAAGAGGACCCAATGGGATCCAATGGGATTGCTCCCCTGGGAGACGGTATTGACCAGATGGGTTGAATAGTCTTATTCAATGTTGTTATAAATATAGGAAAAGATAAGTAGAACAATAAAAATCTAGGTCCTTGTAGTTGGACTTAAAAGAGATAAGGGGCCAAAGAGAAAAGGATTGTCAATGGTGCATAAGGCAATGAAAAGCCAGTACCGATGGGGAAAGATAGTTAGCCAGCATCACAGTTGCACAGATAGCGTACATCAATGACCATAGAAGTCTTAGTTTGGAAGTGTCAGCAAGAAATGACTGGAGAGATAGCATTATAGTTGTATTGTAATGATTAATTATAGAACTTTGATGAGAAAGTGATGGTTGGAGTAAAAACAGAAAATACTGGAACAATCAGCAGGCCAGGCAGCATCTGTAGAAAGAGAAACAGTTAACGTTTCAGGTCAAAGACCCTTCAACAGAACCTTTGACCTGAAATGTCAGCTGATTCTCATTCCACAAATGCTGCCTGACCTGCTGAGTTTTTCCAGCATTTGCAGTTTCATGTCAGATTTCCGGCATCTGCAGATTTTTGATGGTTGGAGTTAGGTAAGTACTCTCAGGACATTGTATGAATGTGAAAGAGCTTATTCAAGAGGAGTTTCATAACACTGCCATTCAGAAAATATGAAGTTAAACCAGAAACTGTTGGAAACACACAGCAGGTCAGGAGGCATCCGTGGGAAGAGAAAGACTGTCAGGTCTGAGACCCTGCAGATTCCTATGATCGCTATAAACACTACTATTTTGCTTGTGATTGAGCTTAATTAACAAAAAGGATGGAGAAGTCCACAGTTAGAAAATAAAAGCTTCTGCCAATTAAAAAGTATGCACATATAAACTGAGCTCTGAACTTTTTCAGAACTGGGAAAGATCCAGAACTTCATTTCACTTTGTTGTCAACTGAGAGTGGGTAAGATGCAGTGGAAAGAGTTTAGAGGGAAAACTCTAGGACAAAGGAGTTTGGAGTTTGTCTTCACCAGTAGAGAAGGTATTTTGAAGGAAAGAACGTACATTTAGTTAAGAGCAGCCAGACCAATAGTTTGTCAAAACTGTTCAAACTACAAATTTGAGGTAATAGTTGAGGCTTCTGACGCATAGTGTAATGGGTATTAAGATACTGAAGGTAAAGGATAGATTAACAGATGAGTTAACGTAATTGTGGATGGAACATCATTATTACAAGTTCCCTTCCAAGCAACACACTCTCTGACTTGGAAATGCACTGCCTTATTTGTTGGGGGATCAAAATTCTCAAACTCCCTCATTGTATTGTGGAAGGACTGCAGTGGGTCAAGAGATTGAAACACAAGCATCTTCTCAAGGTTAATATTAAACACTAACCCTTCCAACAATGCTGGTATCTCAGGAATAAACAAATTACTGGAGGAAGAGGAGGTTACCATATTTGGTGGGATCCATCTTGAAGTTAAGAGCAGCATCTCTCAATGGCTGAGGGAGCTCGTGAATGAGTTTAATCTAGGCAGGAGACTTGTAAAAATTTGAAAGGAAGTTAGTAATTGAAGGTGTTTAGTAGAGGCTCTGAAAGCCTTAAGGCCATCTATGATGACAGTGAAGGATTAGTTGGACATAATTATGAGGGAGGATATGGGACAAGTTGGTCATGGAATTTTAATGGTAGAGGTGAATTAAATAGAAACGAGTTTTGGACACGTTATTGCTCATTGCAGAGTGTGAGACAGACAGAAAGGAAGTGCATCATTGAATTGGATTTTTATACAAATAAGATCTTAACAAAGAGAAGAAACTAAAAATTAGATATTTGAAAAGAGGGAAGAATCTGAAGAATGAGAAAAGAGACCATATTGGAAAATCACCAGCAATGCAAGGTTGGAATGGGATGAGACAGAATATGAGAGAGAAGTTGCTTGATGTGCCAGACATCAATATGATGAAGGTGCTGATCCTTCAGAGTCAACTCCACCAGACTGATATTAGGATAGGAGAGGACAAGAGCCTGCAGCTTGGAACAATGATAGGAAGTAAAACCTGCAGGGGAGTAAAGAATAGAGCCAGCCAACACATTTAACATGGATCATAGTGGATAATGAAGGCAGAGTTAATGAGGAATTGGACACAAGGTGGTGCAGGGGATGTGGAAGATAAAGGATAAAGAGTAGGTGGGGCGAAGAAGTATAGATCTGGAGTGAACTTCAGCACTTTGTTCAGGGACTTTGGTTCTACACCCAACTTGATGCAGCCATCAGGATAAGGGCAATTTTGGGTACATATTTTCCCCGTTCTCTGGAGACATGTGCATTGTGATGGAGACGCTCCATCTTGGATCCCTGATGAAGCAGAAGATGGCCTGGGTGACTGCCGTGGCACAGGAGTAGGATATGGGCCACACATGTGTCACATAACACTGGGAGCAAGTGATGAACTGCATTGACCTTGTAGGCAGCTCACCTCATGGGAAACCTGGCAGAGGAGTTAATGAATGGGCTCACAGCAGCATTTTAAAAAGAAATGCTGCAAAATACGGAAGTCAATAATCAATTTTAATCAATGGACTATTTAAACAGCACTCCCAGGAGCAAGGATTTAAATTTAGTCATCAGACTCAACTCTCCTGAACACACTAAGGTACATGTAACATGTGCCATGATTCCTTCCAGTTTTTGTTAACTGCTTTCCCTTAGTTAGCACTTGAATGGGATTTTTCAAGCATAATACTCGTGCTTTCAGTACAGCCCGAATTATTTCTGGCCAGCGTGCTGGCCATCTAGAAAACTGAGCGACTTGACAGTCACTATTTGATTTCTTCCAGTTTCTATCTGCCCATATCACATTGGGAAAAGATGTGGGTTTACAGCTAAAATATAAAATTGTACCTCCACGTTCTGATTGGGTTAGACTTGAATCAGATGTTGTAGCTGGGTAGTTATACACAGCACAGGAGGAGATAATTTGGCCCTTCTTGCCATGTTGGTGCTTTGATAGAGCTCAGATTTCCAGTTTCTGCTCTTTTTTTTAAATGTTCAATTACTTTAGTGGAGCTGACTGATTGGTCTCAATCCCCAGCTCTATATGCTTGCCATCCCTTAATCTAATTTCCATTCTCAAACACTGCATCGGGTCCTTTATTAAACATCAGCTAATATAATATTCCTGAAGTAATGAATCATGTATTGTATAGTTTTATTAGACCAACATTATGAAATTTGGTCACTCTGTGCTAACATGTTGCATCAATCTTATGATGTTGCAGATGGAAAGTTAACATGGATCCTTCAGTGTAAGCACTATCTCACCAGACAACTCAGCATTTAGTCATCTCTGCTGTTGTGAAACAGACAGTCTTGTGTGTGGTAAGGACATTACTTTCTGGTTGTTTTTCTGGAACCTAATTTCTATTGGTTATAAGTGGTATGGATTCCAACCTTTCCTTCAAATCATCCTCTTCATATAAGCAAATCAAGAGCATTGCCTGAATACAAAGCCTTCTGGCTATCTTCTTCTAACACTCATGAAATTCCTATGCAATGTAAATGTCTCATTATCAACAGACATTGCTTCATGTATACACTTAAGTTTCTTACCTTCCTTTTTCATCCCTGCACGAAAGCACTTTTTTAATCTGCAGTATCTACATTGGTTTCGTTTGTCCTTGTCTACAATGCATTGTCTGTTAAACCTTAAAGGGAACACACAAAAAAAATCACATTGTTAACAACTATCAGTCACCCATAACACAGTTAAACATATTCAAAGGAATGCGGACACAATGATTTTCTTTTTACATGTCACTAATCCACTTACTGTAAGTGTACAAATCTAACAATTGAAATAAATTATCACCAATATTTTTATTAGCACAAATAAACTCTCCCCAATCAGCAAGAATGAGACAGAGCCAGGAGCATGGCATTACATCTACTTTCATTTATATTTGCACTAAAATGAAATCATAGCCCCAATATTGTTTGTCTTTTAAATATTTTTATTTCATGGGAACAACAGTAGCATTCTTAGCACTTTGATTGCTGCTGAGTGATTCAGCATAACCTGATCATTTAAAAGTTCTATTGTTTCCAATATGAATTGTATTTAAAGTGGCATCCAATTAAAAGCTTTCAACCCGACATAACTAAATCATAGAGACTCAATTTTAATCACTCCCATACATTACAGGGTGCAGGTTTTCAGGTTGAGAGTATTCTTATCTGCTGTGACATGTTATGATTATGAGTGTGTTAGTTAATTTCTTGAGGGGAAATTAATTTCATATATGATTAGTATTTGGATTTGAGACACAGGAAAAGGAAATATGAGTGAACAAATAGTGTCGATCTTCAGGACTATTCCATCTACAAACAATGGGCCATTTATCCTTTTGTGTTCAGTCTGTATAACCATATCTTCTACCCATCTCTGTCAGGCATGGCACTTGACTGCGCTATGTACTTGTAAATGTAGGCAAATTTTTAAGGAATAGACTTGATTCGTAGCGAACCAGATGAGTATGTGGTGCAAGGATAGAGAAGCATGAACATAGTTACCAAATGCAAGAAACTGTAACTGTAGAGTATGTTCTAAAAAGATAATTTTAACCAAGCCCCACAAACCAACATAACTGTCTCCATATCAAAGACTGGAAATTGATAGCCCCACCCTGCCCAGTTTCTCTCTCCATCATAATTGGTGAGGGAAGGTCACAGCTGATGCCAGCTGCTGTGATATAATTTGTTGCAATTTCATTAACAGATTGTTTTCTCAACATTTTCACAATTTGGTCGGTGATCCTTAAACTCAATTACTCTTGTTCTGCAGTTAATAAAATTAGCAAATACTTTAATGACACCCAACAAAGATTGCTACACCATAGTGGGAAGTGGAAAACAGACACATACATGTGCAGTGAAGCTATGTGTTCTGAGTGTAAATGATGTCTAACTAACATGACTTGTTGCTCATCTTCAAGTACAGTACTGAGCTCTTATAGTAGTTACTTAGTAAAGATTGTATCTGACTATGTAAAGAAGATTAGCTGTTTAGGCCTCAAAAATGCACCCTCAGTAATGAAACAGCCCTGGGACTATTGAATCAGATGAGATGCTACTGTTTTCGAATGACAATGATAAACTTTTACACTGTCAAAGCAAAAGGAGCATTATGATATCCTTACTGCAACCTTACAATATTTCTTTTGTCATGCTGTATTTAGTTTACATGTCCTGTACAAAATTCATATTTTTTATATAAACTGTAGCGGTTGCTACCGCGGAATAAAACAAGACTCTACTCGGAGGATTGCCAAACAGAACTGGTTTATTTTCCCGCCTTGCGCGGGCCCTTTAAGGGAGAATGTTCCCGCCCAAAACAACCGGCAATGACCTAAGTCCTACGTCATCAGGACTTTCCCGCGCGTGGGTTCTCCCCGTCGCTCGGAAAGACGAGGCCCGCCGCCATCTTGGGCCTCGTCGCTCCAACGCCGCGCGACCCGACTGCCGAGCCGGTTCGCCCGACTAGACGGTGAGTCACCACACAACCCCCGCCCCCCCCCAGAACCGGCGAGACAGTCCCCAAGGTCCGTGGGCTGTGCCAGCTGCCGCTTAGGGGGGCGGCCTCTGCGGCGCGGCGTGGCAACCTCAACAGGCTGTTGCAGATCCAAATGGGCCGGTTTGAGGCGGTCCGCCGTGAAAACCTGTTCCCTGCCTCCAATGTCCAAAATAAAAGTGGATCCGTTATTCCGTATGACTCGGAACGGTCCCTCATATGGTCGTTGCAATGGCGCCCGAGGTGTGCCCCTGCGAACGAAAACAAACTTACAGTCCCGTAGTTCCTTGGGCTGGCTGGATGGGGCTTGACCGTGCCGTGAGGTGGGAATCGGGGCCAAGGCGCCAAGCTTCTCGCGCAGTCTTTGTAGGACTGCTGGGGGTTGTTCCCCTTGGTCCTGAAGGGCAGGTATGAAATCCCCGGGGACAACTAGTGGCGCCCCATATACAAGCTCAGCTGACGAAGTGCGGAGGTCTTCTTTGGGGGCAGTGCGTATACCGAGCAGGACCCAAGGCAGCTCGTCAACCCGGTTAGGACCCTTCAGGCGGGCCATCAAGGCCGATTCCAGATGGCGGTGTAAACGTTCCACCAACCCGTTTGATTGAGGATGGTAGGCCGTGGTGGTGTGCAGCTGCGTCCCTAGCAGGTTCGCTAATGCAGCCCAGAGACTGGAAGTGAATTGGGTGCCTCTGTCTGAAGTGATGTGGGCCGGAACGCCAAAACGTGAGACCCAAGTTGTGAGCAGCGCCCGGGCGCAGGAATCAGTTGTGATGTCAGTCAGGGGGGTTGCCTCAGGCCACCTCGTGAACCGGTCCACGATGGTAAGGAGGTACCGGGCTCCTCTTGAAACCGGCAGAGGGCCCACGAGGTCGACGTGTATGTGGTCGAACCTCCTACGGGTAGGCTCGAACTGCTGTGGTGGGACCTTGGTGTGTTGCTGGATTTTTGACGTCTGGCAGTGCGGACAAGTCCTGGCCCACTCACTGACCTGTTTGCGCAGGCCATGCCAGACAAACTTGCTGGCGACCAGTCGGACAGTAGATCTGATGGACGGGTGCGCCAACCCATGTACCGAGTCAAAAACGCGTCTCCGCCAGGCTGCAGGGACTATAGGGCGGGGCTGACCAGTCGCAACGTCGCAAAGTAGGGTCCGCTGACCTGGACCAACCAAGAAATCTCGGAGCTGCAGACCCGAGACTGCGGTTCTGTAGCTGGGCAGTTCGTCGTCGGCTTGCTGTGCGTCAGCTAGGGCCGTGTAGTCAACACCCAAGGATAGGTTGTGGATGGTTGGTCTGGAAAGTGCATCAGCAACGACATTATCCTTTCCGGAGACATGTTGGATGTCAGTTGTGAACTCGGAAATGTAGGATAAATGTCTCTGCTGACGAGCTGACCAGGGATCGGAGACTTTGGAGAAGGCAAAGGACAGAGGCTTATGATCGGTGAAAGCGGTGAAAAGCCTGCCTTCTAGAAAGTATCGGAAATGCCGGACCGCCAGATACAGCGCTAGAAGTTCCCGATCAAAAGCGCTGTACTTCAGTTCGGGTGGTCTAAGGTGCTTGCTGAAAAATGCCAAGGGTTGCCAGCGGCCTTCGAGTAGCTGTTCCAGTACCCCACCCACCGCGGTGTTGGACGCGTCTACCATGAGGGCAGTCGGGACGTCAGTCCTGGGGTGTACCAGCATCGTGGCGTCTGCCAGGGCGTCCTTGGCCTTAACAAAAGCAGCCGCAGCCTCGTCAGTCCAGGTGATGTCCTTGCCCTTACCAGCCAGCAGCGAGAACAGAGGGCGCATGATACGGGCTGCTGCAGGGATGAAACGATGGTAAAAGTTGACCATCCCCAGGAATTCCTGCAGGCCTTTGACTGTGTCGGGGCGGGCAAAATGGCGGATAGCATCCACCTTGGCGGGTAGGGGTGTTGCCCCGTCGCTGGTGATTTTGTGGCCGAGGAAATCGATAGAGTCAAGTCCGAATTGGCACTTGGACGGGTTAATCGTGAAGCCAAAATCGCGGAGGCGGGAATACAGCTGGCGGAGGTGGGAAAGGTGTTCCTGGCGGTTACGGCTGGCGATCAGTATGTCGTCCAAGTAAATGAACACCAAGTCCAGGTCTCGGCCTACCGCGTCCATCAGCCGCTGGAAGGTCTGCGCGGCGTTCTTAAGGCCGAACAGCATCTGAGGGAATTCGAACAGGCCGAATGGGGTGATAATCGCAGTTTTGGGGACGTCATCTGGATGGACCGGGATTTGGTGGTATTCCCTAACGAGGTCCACTTTGGAAAAGATGAGGGCCCCGTGTAAGTTCGCTGCGAAGTCCTGGATGTGAGGGATGGGATAGCGGTCCGGGGTGGTGGCGTCATTCAGCCTGCGGTAGTCGCCGCAGGGCCTCCACCCTCCGGTGGCTTTGGGGACCATGTGCAGGGGGGAGGCCCAGGGGCTGTCTGACCTGCGAACAATCCCCAGCTCCTCCATGTGACGGAACTCTTCCTTTGCCAGGCGGAGCTTGTCTGAAGGTAATCGTCGTGCTCGGGCATGAAGGGGTGGCCCTGTGGTAATGATGTGGTGTTGTACCCCGTGTGTGGGCCTAGAATTTGTAAACGAAGGTGCCAAAATCGATGGGAATTCGGCTAGGAGCTTGGCAAAATCGTCGCCAGAAAGGGAAATGGAGTCCAGGCGCGGGGCTGGTGGGCTGATTTCTCCCAGGGGATAGGTCCGGAGAGTGCTAGAGTGGACTAACCGCTTCCTTCGCAGGTCGACTAACAGGTTGTGGGCCCGAAGGAAATCGACTCCTAGGAGTGGTCGGGCGACGGTGGCAAGGGTAAAGGTCCAGGTAAAACGGCTGCCGCCAAAGTGTAATTGAAGCGTACGGGTGCCGAAAGACCGTATCGTTGTACCATTGGCGGCATTGAGTAGAGGACCTGGTGGCCTGTCACGAGTGTCGCGGCCTGTCGGGGGCAAAATACTGACCTCCGCTCCAGTAACAACGAGGAAACGCCATCCAGATTTCTTGTCCTGAACGAAGAGGAGGCTCTGTCGGCGGCCAGCCGCCATAGCCATCAGCGGCGGCTGGCCCTGGCGTTTCCCTGAAACTTGCAGGGTGGGCGGCATCGACGGGCCTCCGCACCCCACCTCTGATGGTAGAAGCACAACTGGTCACCTGTGTCGTCGTCTGCGTTCCTGGGGCGTGGCTGCTCGGTTGCTGGGGCCGGGCGAGGCGGGCGTTGGGCTCGCGGCCTGGTGATTTGACTGACGGACGAACCGCTCTCGCGCTTGGCCTTCCACAGGACATCTGCCCAGGCGGCCACCTCACGGGGGTTGCTGAAGTCGGCGTCAGCTAACAACAAGTGGATGTCATCGGGGAGCTGTTCGAGGAAGGCCTGTTCGAACATCAGGCATGGCTTGTGTCCCTCGGCCAATGCCAGCATCTCATTCATTAGGGCGGATGGGGATCTGTCCCCCAGGCCATCCAGATGAAGCAGGCGGGCGGCGCGCTCACGACGGGAGAGGCCGAAGGTCCGGATCAAAAGATCTTTGAAAGCCGGGTACTTATCTTCCTCCGGAAGCGACTGGATGAAATCTCCAACCTGGGCGGCTGTCTCCTGGTCCAGAGAGCTAACCACATGGTAGTACTTCGTGGAGTCGGAGGTGATCTGCCGAAGGTGGAATTGCGCTTCGGCCTGGTCAAACCAGACGCTGGGCCGAAGTGTCCAAAAGGTGGGCAGCTTGAGGGCCACTGCGTTGGCTGCTGTGCTGTCGTCCATTTCGCGGGTCCAAAAGCCGTTTGGACCGTCGGGGTCACCAATGTAGCGGTTGCTACCGCGGAATAAAACAAGACTCTACTCAGAGGATTGCCAAACAGAACTGGTTTATTTTCCCGCCTTGCGCAGGCCCTTTAAGGGAGAATGTTCCCGCCCAAAACAACCGGCAATGACGTAAGTCCTATGTCATCAGGACTTTACTGCGCGCGGGTTCTCCCCGTCGCTTGGAAAGACAAGGCCCGCTGCCATCTTGGGCCTCGTCGCTCCGACGCCGCGCGACCCGACTGCCGAGCCGTTTCGCCCGACTAGACGGTGAGACGCCACAAAACAAATAATTATTTCAGCACATTTTTACGGCAAAGATTCTGAATGAAATTTTACAGTTGTGGTTCTGTGCTGGGTAGATGGAATTTTATTCTTGTTTTCCCAACTTGAAACGTAGTTGTAGTGGAATAAAAATTAGTGCTAATCATTAACAGAGTGGGAATGAAGGGAAAAAAAATCTGTAGGCATAATTCTTTAGAAACAAAGACCAGTCTTTGTAAAAATCCCTGGTTGCCTTGGTAGAGATTGTTCGGTTATTGAAATTATCCACTGTTTTATTTCATCGACATATCATAAAGATGTTATCAATGGAAATTTAACAAAAGTGTCCATCTTTGGCTGGTACCAAATGCTACAGTGGCTCCACTTAGATCACAAAAATCTGAACACAAACATCCTCTTAAATTGGAGCTTATGTTTATTTCTCATCTGGCAGGGAAATTTTATGAGCAGACAGGTTAATAGATGTCATGCAACGTTCATCTTAACCAAGGCCATTTACATTTCACTGAACAGAAATTTCTTCAGGTGGGCATTTTTGAGGGTATATAATTTATTCCCTGTTTTGGGTGTCTTGACTCCTGATTCACCTTTGCATTCTTTGGCTTCAGAAAGTAATAAGTTAGTCAAAGAGGAAATAACTAATCTTTTAGGAATTCTGAATATAATTAAATGTAGTCAACATGGTTTTATGAAAGATAAATCATGTTGGACAAATCTGCTTGAATTCTTTGAAGGACATGACAGGGAGAGTTGATAGAGGGGAACCTGTAGATGTGGTGTATTTAGATTTCCATAAGGCATTTGACGAGGTGCCACATAAGAGGCTGGTGTTTAGGTTAAGAGCCGAAGCTATTGGAGGAAGTGTGTTAGCATGAATTGATAACCAACTGTCTCATAGAAAACAAAGTTGGAATAGATGGATTCTTTTCAGGCTGGAAGGACATAACTGGTGGAGTGTGTCAGGTTTCTGTTTTTGGCCCTCAATTGTTTATTATTTACACCAATGACCTGGAGGAGGGAACAAAATGCAAGTTTTCCAAGTACGCTGATGATAAGAAAATAGGCAGAAAGGCATGTTGTGATAAGGACATTGAGATTCTGCAAAGAGATACCGATATACTGAGTGACTGGGCAAAAACCTGGGAAATGGGGTTCAATGTGTGGAAGTATGAGGTCATGCACTTTGATAAGAGAAGTCAAAAGGTGGATTATAATCAAAATGGAGAGAGACTGCAAATGAGACTGCAAATCAGAGAGATCTAGGTGTTCTCATGCATGAGGTAGTCCAAAGGAGATTCACCAGATTACTTGCTGGGATGAGAGTGTTGTCCTGTCAAGAGAGACTAGATGGTTTTGGTCTGTATTCCTTGGAGTTTAAAAGAGTGAGAGGTGACCTTATTCAAACATAGAAGATCCTAAGGGGGCTTTATCCAACTGTTTGTTAAAAGTTTCAGAAGGAGCACTCCACTCTGATGCAACTTCTTTGTTAGCAGCTAAACAAGAAAACGTGTTACTTTTCCACAAAGTACATGAAGAATTTTGGGATGTGTAAAATTGTGTTATGTTGTAATACACAATATATGTCTCTTGCAAAAGTCTCCCATGAGATTGCTTCTTTCAATTCCATCCATGCTATATCTGGATTGTATTGATATAAAACTTCATCATGAACATTCTCTTCCAGGTAACACTGCAGTAGCACAAACAATTTTGAGACTCCTTCTTGATCCACAAGAATGACCAGAAAAGGTGCTGCAGAAACCAGAACTCAAATATTTACTTGCAGTTGGAATAATTGCTTTGGGGGCTGGGTAGGGGAGGAGAAGAGGTGGTTTTTGTACAGAAAACTGAAAGCAAGACTACTTTACCATCCACTAGTACCCCACATTATCTGTGGGACAAGGAATGTCCCCACCACTCCACATCAGTCTAACATCTGCTAGACTTTTATCATTCTCTGTATAAATTGATCAAATTGACTGTAAACTGTTTCTCACAGGTAGTGACCTACATTTCTGCCCTTCTCCCACACACAGTGATTAGACAATTATTTTGTGATAAATTAAAATTGAGCAATGTATAATACTGCACATTATTATCCTGTTATAATTCAAATCAGACAGTGTGAATATAATCTCAGAAGCAGTACAATACTGAGGGAATACTAGCAGTGCTGAATATATGAGATGTTAAATCAAGCTACGACCTATTCTCTCAGATGACTGTAAAAGATTCCACATCACTGTTTTGAAGAGGAGCAGGAGAGTTTTCCTTGGTGACCTTGTCATTATTTATCCCTCATTAATATAATATTCCTCATTATTGTAATGATGTTTTCCTGGAGACTGTTGTGCACGGATTAGCTGCCACATTTACTACATTTCAACAGTAACATTATTTCAATATGTATGTAATTGGCTGTAAATCGCCTTGCAAGACCTGAGATTGAAAAGATAACACAAAAATTCTAGTCTGTCAATCTGTCCAGACATTGTAGCAACAGCTCAAATGTTTAATATTAACATCAAAATTCCTGTCATACTATATTTACATGCAGTACTCTCTTCAAATAAGTGTACATAAGGATCACCAAGAAACTGTAAAATGTAACTAGCAATAGGTTAGAACAGCAAAAGCTCTTCCTAGCTTTTCACAATGGTGAGATGTAAAGAGTTTGCAATGTGCTTGGATTAAGGCCAAAACGGGGAATTACTTGAACACAAATGACTTTTGTGAAGTTTAAAGAGAATGAATTTTTCAACCTAGTGAATTAGTTCAACACACTTTACCTGCAAGAATACATATGATTTTTTCGGACACTTCGTCTGAAGAAGCCTTTGCAGCCATCACAGCTGGAAGCACCATAATGTTTTCCTGTAGCTCGGTCACCACAGATTGCACAAAGAGCACCGACCGCAAGGCTGTTAGACACATTCATGTTGGTGGCTTCAGTTGGAGATGTCTCTAAGAACAATAGAAATAGATACTTTTAAAGGGAGTTCAGTTGCTCTTAAAAATGAAAGAAGAATGTAGTTGAAGGTAACCTTGACTTGGACATTTTGATGGTCACCATCCATGCCATGATGTTCTGGCCAATACTTGGAAGCCAAATAAGAGTAGAACATATACAGTAAACTGTAGAGCACTAAGGAATGTTGATGTCCATGGGGGTTCATGTCCATAGTTCCCTTAAGGTGGCAACACAGGTAGATAGGATGAAGAAGGCATGCTTGCCTTCAGCGGTCAAGGCATAGAATATAAAAGTGGGGATGTTATATTGCAAATTTACAAAACACAGGTTAGATTGCACTTGGAGTATTGTTGCAGTTCTGGTCACCATACTATAGGAAGAATGTGATTGTGCTGGAAAGAGTGCAAAGGAAATTCACCAGGATATTGCCTGTTTTGGAGGACTTTAGTTATGAGGAGAGATTGGACAGGCTAGGCTTGTTATCCCTGGAGTAACAGAGACAGAGGGATGATCTGATAGAGGTATATAAAATTCTAAGAAGCATAGATAGGGCAAGGAGTTAGAATCTTTCTCCCATGGCAGGGGTATCAAAAACAAGAGGACATATGTTTATAGTGACAGGGAGGATTTTCAAAGGGGACTTGAAACAGGCCCTTGAATAGGCAAGGTACAGCAGGATACGAACTCAGTGTGGGCAAATTGGATTAATATAGATGGGCAAAAAGGTCAGCCTGGACATGATGGGCTGAAGGGCCCATTAAAGTGCAATACATCTCTATGACAATGACTCTATAAAGGGTGTTAAGTGAAACACTATGGCTTTCTGGTGATACAAGGTCAACTGTCTGCCCTATGACGAGTCAATGTCATTCATTTTGTAGGCCTGAACTAATTTTGAAGATCAGTCCAGTTGCAATTTGAGCCCATGTCTTCTGAAGAGAAACCCGGTACTCTAAAGTAATGACCAGTTTATTTTAGAATAATTTTGAAACTTATTGCAACTTGCAAAGAAATGCCTTGCTTCTTCTCTAAAAAAAATCGATCGAGTTACACTAAATGTAGGGTCACATCTCACTAGAGTGGGGCACTTATGCATGGTAACATGCGTTTCCCAAAAAGAGTTAACGAGAACAAAACTAACAAGTGGAACATAAATGAACTGAAATCCAGGACCAACTAAATAGGCAAATCATTAGTGGGAGGTGGGGGAATAGTGCTGATGGAACCTAGGGAGGAAGCTGAGAGGACATGAAAGTTATTGTGAAGGAATCAGAAGGACAATTTAGGTGTTCCTATTCATGTACGGTAGCAAAACCAACAATAGCATTTTTAGACTTTTTGTTTCCAACGTGTAAAATAATGGAATCAGTTATCAGGAATAAGCTTGAGGATCATGGAACATTACAGCACAGTACAGGCCCTTTGGCCCACGATGTTGTGCTGACATTTTATCCTGCTCTAAGATCTATCTAACCCTTCCATCCCACAGAGCCCTCCATTTTTCTATCATTCATGTGCCTAAGGGTCTCTTAAATGTCCCTAATGTATTTGCATCCACCACCTCTGCTGGCAGTGTGTTCCACAACACCCATCTCTCTGTGTAAAAAACTTACCTCTGACATCCCCCCTATACCTTCCTCCAATTACCTTAAAATTATGCCCCTTCATGTTAGCCATTTTCACCCTGGGAAAAAGTCTCTGACTGCCCACTCGATCTATGCCTCTTATCATCTTGTACACATTTCAACCTCCTTCACTCCAAAGAGAAAAGTCCTAGCTCGCTCAACCTATCCTCATAGGACATGCTCTCCAATCCAGGCAGCATCCTGGTAAATTTCCTCTGCATCCTCTCTAAAGCTTCCACATCCTTCCTATAATGAGGTGACCAGAACTGAGCACAATACTCCAAGTGTGGTCTGACCAGAGTTTCATGGAGCTACAACATTGTCTCATGGCTCTTGAACTTAATACCCTGACTAATGAAGGCCAACACACCATATGCCTTCTTAACAACTCTATCAACTTGCATGGCAACCTTGAGGGATCTATGGATGTGGAGCCCAAGATCCCTCTGTTCCTCCACACTGCTAAGAGTCTGCCATTAATCTTGTATTCTGCCTGCAGATTCGATCTTCCAAAGTGTATCACTTTACACTTTTCTGGGTTGAACTCTGTCTGCCACTTCTCAGCCCAGCTCTGCATCCTATTAATGTCCTGTTGTGACCTATAGCATCCTTCTACACTATCCATAACACCACCAACCTTCATGTCATCTGCAAACTTACTAACCCACCCTTCCACATCATCTAGACAATAAGTTAGAAAACACCAGTCTCTCAAATATAGAAAAGGGGAAGATCAAGCCTGACCGAAATTAAAGGAATTCACAAGTTAACTGTGGAAAACCCTGAAAAATGATGCATCCACATTCTATTAGCCATTTTACAAAATCCTTCTTTAGAGCCATTGAAACCTAAAGATATTGGAGTAATATATGTATAAATTGGCTAAAATCTGAGAAACAACTGTCACTTCGATGTAGTGCAATATAGCACTGAACAGTGCTATATATCCTTCCTCAATAATGTTAAACTTATGATCTATTGACCAAGCATCACCCCTCCATTTCAACTCAGAAATGCGTATTGTGGAATATCTAAACAACAAGCAGTCTGAAGGAAACCTGAAACTGGTTTCAAACATAAATAGAATATGAACAATTTAAAATTATATTAAGATTACTTCCAGTTTAATTCTCTACTTTATTATCAGTTATGAAAGATACCTGGTATTATGAAAAATAATAAAACTAAAGTAACCATATAAAAATAAAAACACATTAAAAAACTACAAGAGAAAGGTAGGGAGAATGGTTAAGTCAATAACATCTGGATGTGGTCATAGAAATTGCCATGAATTATCAGACTGGTCCAGTTGACTGCAATGCAGGCTACACGTGAACTTTGTGCTGCCTACCCATTTCAGTGATTTCTGTATTCATTTACAATGTTCCATACAACATTGTGAGTAACTGCAATGCAGCGCTTAAAACTAGTCTCTCTCTTTAGTCTGTGGATGGAGCTGGTGTTGACAATCAGGTAGGAAGAAAATCTTAACAGGAAGCACATATGGCGGGAAAGACCTTCTAAGTCTTTGGATGCCACAATGGAGTGGAAGATGAGAGACCAAGAGATGGTCAGAAAATTATTGGGAGCAGACATTGAGGATCAGTGCCAGGGTCAGCGCCTTTGCAGGACAAAGTAGTGCATAATCAGAGGCAGGACAAGTTAACTGTGGGATAGACACTCCTGTATAACCTAACCCAATGGAGGAGACAGGGATGGCCTTCACTGGATTAACAATTACTGAGTTTGTGGCTAGTGGTAGGATGAAATCAATTGGAGATGACTGTATTTCCCACACCTAATAATTCCTATCCTATCTCATTCTCTCCTCATCCTATAATCCATCCTTAGTCCATTCACCGCAGTTTTACTCTTGTTCCTTTCTCCTTTCAGATAGCTAGAGTGTCCAGGTTTGGCAGTGGAAGGAGAGCAAGAAGGCAGAGAACATGAAGATATGCTCTCACTGTATTTTGTGCTCACAGCCATCTGTTCAATGTGATTAATTAAGAGGATAACTTAATTAATGAGATGAGATCCTCAATGTGGTGAGATAGCAGACATGAGTACCTTGCAACTACAACAGGGAGCAATGGCAGCCAAGATACCAATCCACTAGAGGGTACGTCATACATACCTTCTGCTGCAGAGACAGATGAGGGTTTCATTAGGGCAAGCCACAGAAAACTAATGGATATGCAAACTGCAAAGCTTGATACATTTCAAATTTGCCAGCAATCTTGTATTCACTGGTAAAGATTAAGGACAAATTCAACAGCAATGTGGCAAAGGAGCTTTGGACAGAGCTTGGAGCCAATCCTTTCAAAGATGGAGTGGTTCCAAACTCCATTAATATGATGTAGTGACCATTGATGACCATTTCAGCTTTCATTATATTTGAAGCAAAAGCCATCCAACATGTGGAAACTCAAGTTTTCTGTAGAGATTCAGACACATCAGCTCCTGCCATGCAAGCAGAATCTGCTACTAAGATCGATTGTGAACGACAGAAGGCAAAGTGTTTTGCAGGGTGTTACAGCAGTCCATTAGTCTTCAGATATGTACGGCCTGCAGCATTTTGCTTTTGGATTTGAGCCATCTTGCTCAAAGCTGATTAAAATGCTGAGCCACCACAGTGGGGAACTGACCTCAAACCTGCCCCACTCTTTCAGGAAGACAACTTTCATCTTCCGACCCTTGAGCACTAGATTAAAAGGGCATTTATAACTCTCAAAAGAAGATGGTAAGCAATCAAGTTTCTCACTCATTCCCTTTTGTTAGTCTGAGCAGTGCAAATACAGCACCTGTCACAAGATTCTCATCGATGTATATATCACATTAAACAGATTAATATGTTAACGCATTTAATAGTGTGGACTTGTTGATGTCAAATCAAGTTTGATTAACTTGATTTGAATTGAATGTACGTTTGATTAAGGAAGCATGGTTACTGTTGTATACTTGGATATTGAAAGAAACATTTGGTGTGGTATCATGTGATAAATATTTTATTATAATTGCAGCCTGTATGATTAAAGGTGCAATGGTAATATGGATAATAAATTGATAAAAAAAACAAGCAAAGAGAACTTGAGAGAAATGTTGCTTTTCCAGCTGGAGAGAAGTGTACAATGGTTGGTGTTAAGACTGTGTCTTTTAATGACCTGGACTTGAGTACACTGAGCTAATTTCAAAATTTGCAGCTGAAGATTCAATAGTATATTAAACAGTGAGGAAATAATAACAGATGAGGAGGCCAGAGACTGAGTGGTGAAATGGGAAGACATACACCAATTGAAAAATAACACTGAAACAATTTGATAAGAAGACTGAGGAGAGGCAGCATAAAATAATACAATTTCTAAGAGGGAAACAGAAAGAGACTGATCTGGGGATGTTCATACACAAGCCTTCAAACTTGCAGGAATAGCTGAAAAGGTTATTAAATATATGGAACCTTGACTTTATGGCCAGCCACATAGTCTACAAAAGCAAAGTCCTGCTGTACACTCATTAGACATTAGAAGCATTAAACTGGAGCATTTGTATCAAATTTCGAGTAACTTAGAATGGATGTAAAAAGCCTTAGAGAGTGCACAGAGAAGATTTACTAGAATGACTTGAAGGTTGCGTTATATAAAAAGACTAAGAAAATCATGAGTTGTTTTACATAGACTAGTGAGGGGTAAGAAAGGAAAAAAAAACATGCCTTTGCCAGATGCACTTCACAACCTCAAAACATTTCAAAGTAGTTTACAGTTAATCTAGTACTTATTAAAGAGCAGTTAGCATTAATAAATGGAAAAATGGGAAACACAGCTGCCAATTTTCACACAGCAGGCTCCCACAAACTGGAAAATAATAATGACCAAATCATCTGTTTTAATGATGGTTATTGAGAGATTAATATTGGCTTCTCTACCATAATGGGATCTTTTATATTTTTTAGAGAGAAGATGGGCCCTTGTTTGAGCTTCTGATTTAAATGACAGCACAGTTTTTTTGAGTTTACTTTTCAGGTCTTGACCCCACACTTTTCAACTCAGACAAAAGTTCTTTCAACATGGTTGTGGCTGATGTGAGAACACTTAACAGAGGTCTCAAAATCATAAAGGGTTTTGATGGAGCACACAAGGAGAAATTATGTCCAGTGGCAGAAGGACAGGTAAATCAGGCTACATATTTAAGGTAATTGACAAAAGAGCCAGAGGAAAGAAGAAAAAACATCTTGTGCATATGTAATCTAGAAAACTCTGCTTGGACACAAAGGACAGACATTATCGACTCTTGTACCATCCTGTTCTACAATTCTATGATTAGAATGGGTACCTAAAGCTTGGTTTAGCAAAGAAGGAACCATAAGAATATAAGAAATAGAAACAGGACTAGGTCATATGGTTCCTCATTCATTTCAATGAGAATATGGCTGAGCTTAAGGCAGGAAGAAGGGAAGGAAATTCCAAAGCATGAGGTTTGAAGGAATGGGTTCCAATGTTTGGGTGTGGGAACCTCTGGCCCACGATAAAGGAGGAGCATTGGGGATGGTACTGAGAACCTGAAGCCATGCATTGGGACCACACTGAAACATTGGCAGAAGGATTGCACCACTTCAAACTATCCACCTGCTTTCCCCATCAGTTACTACCTGCTACGTTTGGGGACAAGTCTGCAGTTCCACTTTGGCTTCATTAGTAACACCTCAGAAACCACAAAACCAGAGTGGAATTAAGTCATTCTTGATCCTGAGATACTGCAGAGGGGGGCATCTCAAAGAATGGTATTATTTTTAAGGGATAGAAGAAGAAAGAAGAGTGGGAGAGATATTCATGATGGCAGAGTTAGAGAGGTAGAGACTTCTGAGGAGACCACTTATAGGGCGAGAGGAAACCAAAATAAAAAGGATCAAAGCCATGAACGGATCTAAACATGAACATTTTACAATGGAGACATTGGAACACTGTGCAATATAAGTCAGCAAGGCTAAGAGCTATGCAAGAGAAAGTTGGTGTATGATAGGATAGGGGTAGCATAATTTATGTTGAGGTTTATAGTAGCAGAGCAGTAGGAGGCTGACTGGAAGAGCATTAAAATAGTTGGGTCCAGAGGTGGCAAAGGCACAATATGATACTTCTATCTACTACGCCATCCTAACCAAACCAAGGCTTCCAATGAAAGCGCTGGTTTGTTGTGGAACTTTATATTCATTTCATATAGAATTCTAGATAACTAGGAACTTTGATTCTTTTTATATAGAACTCTTACAAATGGCAGAGGAGAACTTCATTATCCTATTAACCTGGGCTGAATTGGAGAAAAGGGAATCAAAATTGCTTTTTAGTCACTAGCATTTAACACCCAGTAGAATGTTGACCAAAAATCAAGAGTTCCAAAAAATAACTAATATTCCAGTGTCCATTTATGCAAGAGACTAAAAGTAACTTTCTCGTCCTTGGTGTTGGATGTGAAAAGAATGTGTTCAACACTCAGCAAGTTCTTCTGAGCTGTTCCTGATAATTTAATAGTTTTGACCACTGATTCACAGATCAACGGGGTTAATATGGATAACACAGGGTACTCAAACATCCTGATTCATAAATCCAGGGAGAGACGGGCTTTCCTCAGATGCTTCTTTTTATTTGTTTGCACTTCTGAGAATTCATGAAGAATTATTTCCTGAAATCAGTTTGAAAATTACCTTTCACTGGTATGTCCCCCTATTTCCACAGTTTCATTTTAAGCATGATTCCATGTTAGCCATTTCTATACCTTAACCAACAAATTCACCTTTTGGATGCAGCCCCACCACCCCACCCTTCAGCTGAAAACAAAAACCAATGACCTATTTGCTCATTTCTCTTAACTTGGCCTCATTACATCATGGCTCTCCTCTATATTGACTCCACTATTTGAATGTCTCTTTTTTAATGATCAGAACTGGCTTCAAAGTGGATTCTACTATTGACAATACTGTTTAATTATCACCTTCTCTGACTTTTATGTCTTTCTAATTGAACGTGCTAGTAGCTCTGTTAATTGTTGCTTTACATTGGTTGGAAATTACCAGTGTTAAATACACAATATATTCTCCATATCCTTCTGCTTCACGCTTAGTTGAACGACAACACACAAAGTATGTTCCTATGTGCAACTTTTCAAAGTATTGAAATATCCAAAGGATCCAAAATTTGATTTATGTACTGCTAGACAAAATTTTGAGTCACAAATTTATGCAGATCTATGCAGTGAAATGCTAATAGCCTTTTTATATGATGATTAGAAACAATCATAGCCACAATCAATGTTCCATGAAAAATTACAACCAAGAATGATCTTGGGCCCTGTACAAAGCAGCTACCATCATTAGGAAGAAAACTTCGCATTTGTTTTCAAAGGAACAGCTCTAAAAGCTGGAAGCTACTTTCTGCCTTGTTTGCATATACAGAGCATCTATGATAATTATAATTTTTTGACAGATACATTATAATATTTGCATAGGTTACTCAAGATGTGAATCTGGAAACTCCAAGAAATAATTATGAATCCCAGCAAAGATGGGGAAAGGGACTATATTTGATAGCTACAAAAATGGGCATGGGATCATAATGCAATTAACCCATGCAGTGTAGGGTAGCATGCCCACCTTTGTGACCAATATCATCAGTGGATAGTTCCAGTTAAAGGAAGTTTTCAGCAGTTGTTTCAGTTAAAGGTAGCTCTGAAGCTAGCTACTGCCTTTTAATGGAGAAGGTTATTTGCTTCTTCTGACATGCCATCTCAGAGAATCTTCCCTGCAGAACCAAGTAATCCAAAGGAAGCTGGGAATAAAATAGAAAGAGCAGACACAAAGATTCTATTGGTACTTAGTCTTTATTAAGTACCATCAGAAACAATTATTAAGTACCAAAGAACTAATCAAGACGACTCTGCACGAGCCTTCTTAGTTGTAATCTGTGCATACCATACAAGGCTTTCTAACTTAAAAGCCTCCAATTTCTTTTACCACCAAACTTACATCTGCAAGATGTAAGCTGTTTCTGGGAAGAAACAGCTCAAGCAACAGTGCAAAATTTACTTTTGAACTGCAAATCTTTTAAATATTTGGAGTGACTAAATGCAAAACTGATGCTGTCTGAAAAAAATACATGGTAGATGTTCAGACAGAAGAATCGGTTTTCAGTTAATAATAGCAAAGGCCAGAAAACACATAGACCCTGGTCTGAGCTTTTGGAAAAGCAAAACCTTGAAGTAAAAACATTAATGAAGATGCTGAAAGATGTGTGAAATAAAGTAGGTAAATTTGACATTTTTTTTTACAGTTGTAATTTTTTTTTATTCTGCCAGACCTGTTTTTGGTACTGTATGTGGGCACTGCTGGCAAGGATAGAATTTTTTGCTCCATCCCTAAATTCCTGCTTACCAAACTGTTTCAGAAGCATCAGTCTGAGTGATGATGGCAGATTTCCTTCCCTGAGGGAGATGAATGAATCAGATGTTTTTAAAGATAGTCCAATAGTTTCGTGGTCACAGCTTTTTAGATTCCAGGTGAGTTCAATGAATTTAAATACTCCAGTTGCCATGGCAAGATTTAAACAAGTCTTTGGATCAGTAGAGCTCTGATTACTAGTGACATAATGTGAAATCAATTTAACCATTCTGCTACTATGTCTTAATGTGAGCTAATAGCACAACTTAAAATGAGATGGGAAAAACTATGACTCTGATATTTAAGCGGTGCAAACTATATACAAGATTTTAATATGTATGTAATCCCAACATTAATTTTAAACATTTTTCCTATTTGTCCACCAGTTTTAAGAATGTTCTTAAATTTACTCAATGGTTTGGTATCATTTACCATGAAAGTATGTAACAGTTTAAATGTAAATGTGGATAAGAGGTACTGATGGCCATTTGTGCTGTTTTATTAACCTAGGTGTATCTAATCTCTACAATTTTCATAACACTGCTTTGAAGTCTTTGGCACTTCCAATTGCAGTATTCAATTTTTGTTAGTTTGTTAGGAAAGAATAAAGCGTACTGTTTGTATTACACTATGATCCCACAGACTCAAATAGCGCACAGTGCAATGACACAAAGCCCCATCACAATACAAATAATTGAACACAAGTATAAATACTGAACATTACGCAAAGAACTATACATAGTAAAAAAAACAACAGAAATTGTACCAAGTAGCTAACTGTGAATTGCCAAATTTGTCAGATTTCAGTTCTATCTAAAGTTCTCCAGCAATTTAGAAAGAGGGCATTCTTTTCAAGGTGCTAGAAGTGAAACATGTAACAAGGACAAATTTTTACAAATGCAATTCAATATTGCTTAAACAAATAGAGGCTTTTCAAAAGTGACAAAGCTGGAAAGTCTGCTTAACATTCAATTAAACTAGCATAATTCCACAAAACTACTTTAGGAAAGTTCATTGAGGAGTGAATATCATAGCAGCTACAGTCAATAAAGAAGATTAAAATAAAATAAGAGCATACAGCTCCACTGGATTTCCTTGCCAGGATAATTCTGCTATGAATCTCTGCTCTTGACCTGGGTAAACTATCCAGATGTACAGAGAGATCCAAATTTAAATAGGGCCAGGACTGTGGGTGCAGCGGGCTGTGGGGTTGTGGTGTCTAAACCAGCATCTGGCAGTTGTTTATTCTTCAGTCAAAAGTTCCAGTCAAAAAGAGTCTTTCAAAAGGCTTTTCACCATGTTACAATGCTTATCATTCAATTTTGTTCAGGGAAACATGTCTGTAAGAAATATTAAGTCACAAAATTCTGTTTCTCTACCTCAAAGTTATTTTTATTAACCATACTTTGCATGACACATATTAACATGACACATGTTTGCATATACTTTTCCCCGTGAAGTATTGTAATAACTGCTTTACTAAGTTACAAATTACCTTCTGCCAACATAGAGCGGGGTGGTGGGGGTGGGGGGAGGTTTAAATCTATAAAATCCATAATTTTATGTATTACCCAGATAAAATGAAAAAAAACATTAAATTTCACATATCTAACTGATATTTCAACAATCTCCGCAACTTCCTTTGTGATCTAATATTGAAATCAGATGAAATAAAACCTTCCAACTAAGTAAGATTTTTTTTACGCAAGTAAATGTACTGAATTATTTTTGAAGTACTGAAGTTAGCCAGGATGCCTTAATATTTATCAAACTTGCTAACAACCCTATTTTGATTTTTTACACTGATGTTAAATATCTAACATTTTTTAAACTTGTCTCTTATTTGTTCCTGTGTCATGCCTCCAAAGTTAGTCTTCCCATCCATACAATGATGGAAAAATCAAAAAATTACAGATGTTGGAAATTTGAAATACAAAAATAAAATGTTGGAAACACTCAGAAGATCAGACAACATCTGCAGAAAGAGGAAGAGAGTTTATGTTTCAGGCTGCAGAGCTTTCATCAGAACTGGGAAAGGAAGAAGACAAATGGATTAAAGAGAGGGTGGAGAAAGAATGGAGTGAGGGATTCCCAGTTTACAGATCTTTCTGGGAAATAGATTAATGAAGGAAGTCAGAAAGAGGAAATAGATAAAGGTTCATGTAACTCTGAAATGCAGGTTCAGAGTTGTTGCTGAAACCTGAAATCAAAAGGAGCTACCTAGATCAGGCAATGCCTGTGAAAAGAGAAAAACCGAGTTAATACTGAGGTTGGAAAACCTTGCAGCAGAACTGGTCATTTCTGGTACAAGCAGAACAGGCAGCTTATCTGGAATAGTTAAAATTGAAACTGAGTCCTGATAGCCGCAGCATGCCTAGATGGAAAATGATGTGCTGTTCCTTAAGCTTACATTGAGCATTGTTGGAACAATCCAGAAAAGCAGATAGGTCAGAGAAAGAGCTGGAGGGAGAATTAAAATGATACACAACTTGAAATTCGTGGTCAGCCTTGTGGTCTGATTGGAAGTTTCTGATAAGTGTTAACACCGTGGATTCTATTTAACTTTCCTCTGGCATTTTAACTCATTTATTTTCAGCATTTGATGTCTCCATTAAACTAACAAAAATATCATCCAGTTTAATTGAGCATTTTCTCACTGAACTGACAATGGTAAATTCTAAATTTCATTCTTCATCTTCCGTGTCAGAAAGTGATGGTGCACAAGGACAGACCAGGGAACTGAACCTGTGATGATCCCTGTTCTGCTCAATGCAATGACTTCCCAAGACAGTGAAAATCAAAAAAAAACTGCAGATGCTGGAAATTTGAATAAGTATAGAAAATATCAGAACTACTCAGCAGGTCAGGCTCCAGGTACCCAGAGTTTTCTAGGAACGGAAATGAATAGAGGGATATGAACCTAATGCAAGCAAATGGGATTAGCGTAGACAAGCATCATGGTTGCCATGGATGAGCAGGGCTGAAAGGGCCCATTTCTGTGCTGTAAGATTCTATGACTATGATTCTGTTCCATCTCGTTTTCAGACTTCCTAATTCATGCTTCTTAATCCAAAAATTCAGATGGAGATGAATCAGAGCTGGGAAACTTTGCCCTGCTGCTCTGTGATAATGTGGAGGCAAACTGTGAACTGTAGGTGAGAAATCCTTTCAATTGGACATTAGTGTCAGAAATTCAAGCAGCTCTCAAACCATTTTCTAACCATAAATAAAGGTACATGTGCTAGGTCTTCCACAAAGTGCTTCTGACAGGAACAGCTCCTCTAGTGACAGGATCAGATCCTCAGTGGCAGGGCAGACTCAAAACTTTCTTTTTATTTCACATTACCTGGTTTCTCATGTTATGTTGTTCTCTTTTAAGGCAGTCAATGTTGTAGTTTACAAAATAATTCCTGAAAGATTAATTTTGAATATTGCAATTTCAAAATATGGCAATTAAAGCTTGAAACAATCTCAAAATTTCATCAAATGTGGTGAAGTCTCGATAATTCAAATTTTGGAGCTCATTATTACTGAACACAGTTCTCACTTTTGGAATAAAGGTGAGACAAAACTGGGAATGTACTTTTGTACATTTCCTGGTTGTATTAGATGGAAATGCTTCTAACTTTGCGCTTAATTATACTTTCTTTGATTACATTTTGAAATAAATCCTGGTTAGTTATTTCAATCTCTAACTAAAATGATTTATATATAGCATTTTATGCAAACAATTAAAACAAATGATTTTCAGATAAGTACATCATTGGTACTGAAATTTCACCCTAAACTGCATGGGAAAAAGAGGACTTCCATTTATATGGTATTTTCTGTAACTTTCTCTAAAGTTGTGAAATAATTCTGAAGGGTGTTGTAATGTAGGAAACATGGCAGCCAGTTTGTGCCTATCAAGTTCTGACAAATAGTATCGATGAATGGGCTGGAACATATTCCATCTGGCTCATCACCCATTCTTGTGCCCCATATTAATCTACAGGCTCTCAGATAACTTCTGAAGTGCACAGAGTATCACACAACTGTCAAGGAATACTTCTTCCAGCATTTAGCCACTGAGATGTTCATGTCATGGTTTCCCCAGTTGACAAACTGCTGGCGTTATTGAAGGTGATGTTATGGACATGCTTGGCCCTGCAGGGAGGGTTGGAAACCTCAGGGCTGGAGACAAAGACATCTGAAAAGACTAACCCTAGAAAGTCTTCAGTTCTACCTGGACTATTCTGCTGAACAATGTACTTGCAGGTTCAGGTTTTCCAGTTTGGGAAATTCACGTACCTAGACTGTGCTCTTCATCAATGCCAAGACCACGTTGGCTCTCAGTTTCCTTGCTAGGGGATCGTTCCAAGTGCAGAACAAGCTTGCCAACCAAAGACATCAGCCAATGTCAGAGAAAGAGCAGCAAAGTGACCCAGAGCCCAAGGTCCATGAGGCAGGGACTGGAGAGCAGCAGGAGCAAATGACCAGGAAGAAGAAGAATATCACTGAGGGTTGTCCCTGCTCAATGCCCACAGCTTCATCTCCCAGCTGGGCACAGGAGAGAAGCATTGTTGCTACAGGCCATAAGAGATTCCCTAATACAGAGAAGCAGGAGCCTGCAAAGTCATAGTCCTCAAGGCTAACCAAGTGATCCATTCCACTTGCCAATTGTTACCAACAACATTGTAATAATCAGAAAACAGAGGCCAGATTATGCACAATGATCACACCCATGCTTTAACGTATCTGCACTTATCATAGCATATCAACAAATGAATCTGTGATCCAATTGCTGAAATGCTCACCACAGCTTCTCTCTTTGAACAAGATGCCACTCATCAGGACAAAGAACTCCTTCCATAACACAAAATACACTTTCATGTCAGGATCCCTTCACTGCTTGTGTAAACAGTCATCAGGAACTTGAATGATTTAGACTGCTGTTCAGTGTTTTTCGTGGCCATTTTACAGTGTAGCCAAGGCAGTTTGGAGTAATGCACATCACAATATTTTGAACAGACTGGCATGCAATAGAAAGGGAAAGGAGTTAAGTAACTAATGATTCAAGCCAGTGAAGTCAACCCTCATTCAGTGATCCCTATGGAACTGAAAGTGAGGTTCATTCTAAGCTATGGGACTGATAGACCATTTCAATGTCCACAATAAGGAAGAACTGTTGAATTCTCAGCATTGGAAATGCTAGCTTTCAGTCTGTTCACAAAAAATTGGATGTGATCAACACAGCAACACACTCCCTTACACAAGCAATTATTTTTTGACTGGCACTTCCTCACCTATTTTATCTCTTTCAATCCCATGTTTGAAAAGGGGCTTCTTGTGAATGAAGAACATCGAGTGGCCGTTCGATCTCATCAAGCGATTCCGAATTAGAGTCAGATTTATTATTGCGGACATATGATGTGAAATTTGTTGTTTTGCAGCAGCAGTACAGTGCAAAGACAAAAATATATAAATTACACAAATAAATAAAGAGTGCCAAAAAAGGTAAAAACAAAGTGACGTTCATTGGTTCATGGACTGTCCAGAAATCTGATGGCAGAGGGGACAAAGCTGTTCCTGAATCATTGAGTTTGGGTCTTCAGGCTCCTCTACCTCTTCCCTGATGGTGGTAATGAGAAGAGGGCATGTCCCAGATGGTGAGGATCCTTAATGATGGATGCTGCCTTCTTGATGTACTTCCTCTTGAAGGTGCCCTCGATGATGGTGGGGAGGGTTGTGCCTGTGATGGAACTGGCTGAGTCTACAACCCTCTGCAGCCTCTTGTGATCCTATGCATTGGAGCCTCCGTACCAGGCTCTAATGCAACCAGTCAGAATGCTCTCCATCGTGCAGCTATAGAAATTTGTAAGAGTCTTTGGTGACATACTAAATCTCCTCAAGCTCCTAATGAAGTAGAGCCGCTGGCATGCCTTTCTTTGTGATTACATCAGTGTGTTGGGCCCAGGATATCCTACAGACTCTGTAGGAGACCCTCCCTCAGAGTTTGCCATTGTAAGTTACTGTAAATGCAGCTCAAGCAAAGAAGATTCCAGGCATTGGAATCAACTTCAAATGGAGGTAATACTCAGTCATTGCAAGAATAAAATGGAAGCTATGGCATGTCACATTAAATCACAATCATGTACTGTGCTGCAGCAAGGCAATCCTTTTGATCTGAAGAGCATCCCTCACCAGCTAGAATTACATGGAATTACCAGCCTTATTGGGGTGAGGCATCACAGACCTCTGAGACTCCTCTCTACATACTGAAATATATTATTCTCAAATATTCGAAGGCTTGATCTTAGTGTGAGGGGTGGAGGGGATTGAATGTCAAAAAAGGGATGAGGGTGGGTAGGTGCAGGGAATGTGGATAAAGTCACTGTGTTTGTTGCAAGTGTGTTTGTCTGTGTTGGGGGGTGTGGAGGGAGAGGATGAGAGAGAGGGTAAGGTTTAGAGTGGTTGTCAGCTCACCCTGACATGTTCGGTATGCACATGAAATTTATTTCTGAATTGTTCTCGTTCTCGAAGCAGACAACTGGAACGACTTCTTGTTTTGGTGGTAAAGATCTAATCTATAGGTATAAGTGCTTTATTTCATATTTCCAGCACCGGTAATATTTTGATTTTGAACAGTAGTCACATATATCCAACTTGAAATCTTAAACTAAATTTTAACAACAAAATCCTCTACTTTAAAGTGTCTTGAAATCTAATTTTAGTTCTGCGATGCTGGAAATCCAATATACATGACCAGATGAAATAAAGCATAATTGATGTTAGGAAAGACTGTAATGCTTCTCAGGATTTAAATGGTTGCATAAATTGTTCATAAAATGTACAGCCTGACAATTTTATCACTCGATAAATCCTGATTAAGATCTTTAAAATATGTTGTCTGATTGGAATCCACTCTTAAGTTGTTATAGGTGGCTTTCAACACTGACAATAGGTCCAGATACCACATAAATAACAAGATCATCATTTGGCAAAGTAAATAAACGTACAGAAGGTTAATTTATTACCATAGATAACACACATAGATTCAGGCACACAATTAACCATTGCCTGATGGGGATTTTTAGATGTTGTGATCTTATCACACTCATTTAAAACAAACATTTTTCTTCTTTCCAAAGTTGTCGAAGCCATTGCACCCAAGAAGTTGTGTGAGAGGAGATGAAGGCTTGAATACTGTAAGGCACCTATTCTGATAAATATGTTTACAGAATATTATAAAGATGATTAATAAAGTAGAATTTTTCATTAAACTAATTCCTTAACTCAAAACCTTTGAACATTTGCTTTCATAGTTTGGTTAAAAAATATTGGATTGGCAAGAGGCAATTTCCAAATTGTCTTGCATTATCAGAAGGACCTCCAGGATAGATGCAGCATTGTTCAGGTTTGGATACAATTCTTACATTGCTTCAATATCATGGCTTAATCTTGGGGTCAATATCCACTAGGGCACTTCTATTTTCAATCCAAGCAATCCCCAAATTTCTTCTGAGTGAGGTAATCTCTGTCAACATACATAAATGTTAATGCAGGATTTCCTAACCTCCAGAGGTGGGGATTAAATTGCCACATTCTTGCTTTTCTCTGATTATTTTATCCATGAAAACACATCTGAGAAGATACTCGTAACAATATGAAAACACTATTTAGTACTTTCCTTGATGGCCTGGATCTTACAGTCAGTGCCAAAATGAGGGCTTTCACTGCTGACTTCAAAGAAAGCTGCCCACAAAGAGGTAGTGATCTCTGTGGCTTGAAATTCTCCCTTTCCAATGTTATTTTTTGTTCAACAACAGCTCCAATGACTGTCTGGCATCTAGCAAAAGTATTGTCATCAAGCAGGCTGACAAACCAGTCACACTGAAAAATTCTCATGGGCAACAAACTAAGAAGTTAAAGCACAATTTTAATACCTTATAGAAGAAATAAAATAAAGTTCATGTCAGGAGCAAAAAATTAGTGAAAAAACTGGAATATCAAAACTCAAATGAATAAAATATATTTTAAAAGTATAAAATTTTGAAATTTTTATCTGAGGGAACGCTAGTTCACAAATATAAAATTAGCTTTCAGGGGCAGAAAGCTTAGAATGCAATTAAAACTTTGTTAAGCTTCATTCAACAAGGAGCAAAATTTTGTTCTTTTCTTACGCTGAGTTTAGTTGGTCAATAGTTTAAGTTTTCATGGATAAACTGACTTCTCCTGCTTAAACCAGGAAGGGTGCAGTAACACACCTTGTGGAGCAGCAGAGAAAGGCAGACAGCAACATCTGGATTTCCACATTTACCACTGAATGCACACACTCCAGAAACAGCTGTCAGTTTACAAAATAATGACAGAATTTGCTGACCATTCCATAGAATTGGAGAAGTTTGTAGTACATAATTTGACACATTTTGTTTTTGTCAGATGAATTTTCCAATCTTATAATCCTTTCCACTTCTTTTGATTTTGATCACATGACAACTCGAGATCCAAGTATGTTTTAAGTCCATTGAAGATTTCTGCTTTTCCCACCTTTTTTGGACAGGAGTCACTGAGGAGCAAAAAATATTTTCATCTCCCGTTACATGCTTTTATGAACCATAATACATCTGTCAGCTTTTACTGCGGTGAAAGCTTCAAAGTAATCTTGTTATTTACTTTTCTACTAAAAAAAAGTGGATCTTTAAGTGCTGTATGTAGCTTGCTAATATTGTTTGATCAGTCCATTGGTATTTTGATACAGTTTTAGTCTTTTTTCCTCATAATCGGTCAGGTAGCCATTTTTTTGCCACATCATTTTGTCCCATCTGCAAAATTTGGACCATTATTTTTAACACTGAATAAGGGGAAATTTTTTAATCCAAAGCTATAGCATGACACGTTTCTCTCTTGATCAAATATAAAATATTCTTTGCCTGAACCATTATTTAGCTTTGACTGCAATGCTTCAGAACTGAAGAGAAATTCAACTGAAAATAGAACTGTGATTTACAGAGTTGAATTATGCAAAAACATTCCTGTTGGGAATGAGCAGGAAGGACAGGCTTGGAAGTTTATCTGCTCAACCATGCACTGACCCCAGAAATCCTGCACTGCACTGCTCCATTGAGCTCCAAGTGGCTGGTTTTTACCTCTTTATGGAGTTCAATGGGGCAGTGCAGCCTTCCACAGATTTTCCAGCTCATAGGCTAGGAAATCTGTCTGCTGAGCCTCCACCAGGTTAGACCTGGCACAAATACATTGAAATGAATGGGAAACAATGGCTGCAGATAGAAGGGTGAGTGGACTTTTTAATTTGATTTACATCTGGAAGTTTAAAGCTTTTTAATGTGCATAAATATTCTTTGGTTTTTAATTTTATAAAAAACAATTATAATATTTTTAATTTCAAAGTATTTTTTTTCATAGTTCCCAAGTCCTTATGAATGCTTCTGAAAGGGAAAGATCTCTACAGACACAATTTCAAAGGCAGCTTTGAAGGGCGGTGATCCTGGGGACAGGGCCTCAGCAGCTGTTAAGCTATTCCAGTAGTACAGCCAACCACTTCCAATCAGAGAATCTCTGTGCTGTTTTGCACTGAGTTTGGTCTCTCTGATCAGACTGGAGCTGACTTCTGACCAGAAGACTGCACCCCAGACCAAACTAAAGAAACACTTTTGTCCAGGAACAGGTGACTGGTGATCTCAGGATCAGGGAAGGAAATGGAAAAATATAAAAAATGAAGGTTATGATTGGCTATATCTATTTCAGTCAGTTCATTTCTCCATTGTTCATGCCTGCAGCCAAGGATTTTTCAAACCTGGGTGACTGCACTCTGCTTTAAAATCCAACACAAAAACTAAACTGTCCTTTCCAAATTCCTTATGAGAAACAATCGTCAAGAAACTTCAAAGCATCATAAAGCTTTTAAGTTTTGGGGTAAGGTGTTATTCTTATATTTGCACCAGTGGAGTGGCAGCAGTGTTAGTGGCAAAGACTGCATCAGAAAGGTGCAAGTCCCTTTTCTGACATTGAAACAGCATACTCGAGATGGATGTAGCAGAACCTGAAGTTGGAAGTGAAATAGCTAGTAAAACTTACATTCCAAGTGGACAGGGTATCCTCGTCTCCTATTTGGGAATGCAATGAGTGAAATACATTATTGATCGTATGTTCTGCCATTTGTACTTTAGCTACAATCTGAATGCCTTGGTCTGATGTCACCGCGGAGTACAAATGAGTAAAAAAAAGGCTGAATTTCTTGCCACAATCTCAAGTGATTGAGATACAGAAAATAGCCTATTTAGAAAAGAAGCTCACTGACATACTTTAAATTCTTCAGGCTGACCAACTGAAAGCATGCTTATGCCATGGGATGTCATCTTAACAGGACAGGCCTGTAAACAAGTGATTAGAATCAGGCTAAAAAATGTATTGAATAGAATCAATTCACTGATTGAGTTTGTAGCATGCCTACAAAGGAACTGGATGGCCACTGATTCACCTAAATGAGTAAAGACCAGTCCTGGTTTCAAACCTACCCAATAGTTGGAAAGCAAGACTTTTGAAATGTTATGGAAACTTGCAAAGTAGGTTTTCTTTAAAAAGATTTATATACCTTTAACCCACTCCATTGTGCACCAGCAGGTATTGCTATCAGTATTAAGCAAGTTATCTTATTGACAAGCTTTTAACTAGACTGAGCTATCTCATACAAAGGTTTGTACTATCCAAAGACATCAGCGGACAGTGAAAACTTAAAGGCATACTTGGCTATATCCAAATTAAGAAGAAAGATCCAAATATAACATTATATTAATTACATAGAAGTCACCAAATAATAAAAGCAATGTTTGTAACAACCAACTGTCAATTCTAGCTTCAAATAATCGATCTTGTCCTGGATTTAGGCCCTTGAACTAGTTTTCATTCTAATGTGCTTCCATGTCAATTTGAGTTGTGGTAGTTACTGATCAATGATAATTTTATAATTTTTTACTGACCTATTTGAAGACTTTCAGAAGAATTTGATTTTCATAATTTAAACAGTATTATTTAGGTAGGTGATGTGTGGGACTGTACATTCATGAAAATATCCTGAAATTGACATGTGGTGAAGATTTGTTTTTTTTAAAAAATCAGTAAAGGTGACACAGTCATTTGGGCAGCATGTGGTAACTTCTAATGGATGTTATAAACACAATTTATTACATGGGTACAGTAACTATCTGTCAGTTTCCAGCTGAAGTGGTCCTTTAAATATTATTTATGTAAAAGCTTTTCTAAGCATGTTTCATATCAAACTTAAACAATTCTCTTTAACATTTGAAACATATTTCATTTGCACCTTTTAAATGTCCTGAAAACTAATCAGCAGAGCCTGTAAAATACCCTAAATATGGATTATTCAGCATTTGTTTTACTCTCTCAATGACTGTGGTAAAAATAGTTGTAGTAGATTTTGAGACCAGAATTAACAAGTTTTTCACTACTAAATTATCTTTTCTGGTTCAGACATAAAGCATACCCATCATGTATTCAACTGCTCTCATTCTGAAGGGATAACAAATTAATTAGTAATCTGTAAAAGGTAATTTCAATGTAAAACTGATCATACGGACCCTGATACTGAGCACAGCCCTTGAGAAGCAATCTCACGATGTTATTTTTATACAAGGCCAGGGTGAGCAAAACAAATTTTAGATAAGTATTTGAAACAATGTACTAGTCTGTAGGATGGCAATAAGGTTAGAGGTCATAAAGAACCTGATGATATAGGTATCTACCTAACAAAATCTTTTGAACATCCATTATAAAAATTAGTAGGCAAGTTATTGTATGTAATTTTTTGTGCATTTACAGCTTCTTGAAAGCACAGATGTTGGAATTTATTTTCCTACCTTGCCTAATTGAAAACCTTAAAGAAAACTATTTAACTTCTAACAATCTGAAACACTTGCGAAAGTATTAAAAGGATTTTATCAATTATATTGCAATAGGTCACCATAGTGTGAAATTGACTGTTCAGTGTATGAAGCACACCAGAATCTTCATAACTTCTAATTAACCATTCTGTAGATTGATTTTTCAACTTTGCTGATTACTCAAGAACCAACAGAAAAAGCTACACTTTGGCAAATTGCACATCTTATCAATCCCGGTATTAAATCCTATAAACTGACAGTAAAATGTTGGGAACTCACCATTACCCATTGCTAACACTTGCATATTCTCAAACTCCAGAGTTGTGTAAGCAGGATCTAAGGCTGCTGTGTAATCTGGCAAATCCATTTCTATCAGAGCTTTCGACAAGCGCATCGTTACCAAAACTCCACAATCCTCCTTTCAGTGAACTTCTCTGAAGGTTGACGACCACTCTGCCAGGCTTGCATTGACTGAGTCTCTATCAGCTATGATGTTTAACAAGTATTTTACTGAAATGAAGCACAAACTACTAGTGATATATGCTGATGAGGGGTGGAGGGATTTTCATGTTAATATTTAATCTCTTCTTCTATCAATATGTTTTTTTTTAAGGCACTGATTTCTGAAGCAGCTTATTATTTAATGACATGCAGTTTGCTGATCTCAGCTACTGTTTCATTAATAATTGTTAGCAAAAGACGATTGGACCAAGCACAAATTATATTCTGTTTTCTTTCTGCCGTCATTCCATACTGTCATCCGCCATAGCTAAACAACATACCAGGAAAGAAGATGAAAGGAAGATAAAGTGAGTTTCCATGTGCGATATAACAAAGTTTATATATACTATAAGATTCAAGAGAAACTTTACTCTGAAAGGCCAACAACCACAGTAAAGCTCAAGTTTCCCCATTTACTACTAACGTAAAATAAATATGTATTAAAATATTTACAGTCCAAAGTTAGTAATGAATGTATTGCATTCAGTATCAACATGGTGCAGATAAAATAAAGCTCATACACTACTGTTTATTATTGTTTACTCGGACTTAAAATGCTACTAATAAATTGCAGTTAGTCGGTAAATGATTTGACTGTGTTACCCTGAAGAAGTTTTCAGTGATATGACTCTTTTTGAATTTTTCTGCAATTAAAAAAAAGCCAGGAAAAGTCCCTAATCTAAGTTTTGCAATAGGTAAATCAGTATAAGATATGTTATGGGACAATGCCTTTAATTGCACATCTCTCTTTTCTACTGTAATCATTAATGGTTCAATTCTGATCCCCATTCTACTGGCTGTTTGCTCCTGTTAACTCTCTGAATATTCCTGCCCCTGCACATTCATGTGTGCACATAGTTTCCTTTTCCTACTTACAGTTGCTGCTTTTTACATCTATCATCTCTCTAACTTGACTTTTTTTTGTAATGATAAACTATATTTTCACCATCCAGATCGCTGCAATTTTACTTCCATTTTATTGGGAATCAAATTGGATAAGTTCTTATTGAGTTCATAAAGGGTCCTGGAACAAATCAGATCCTGATAATTGGAGAAGAACAATATTATACTAGAAGCTGATATTACTTGTTTGCTAAAATTTTATGTGAGGAATTCATGATTACTAAACGTTAGTGTAGCTTCTCTTACTTACTCCCTTAAATATGACTGCATTTACCAGCTGTGTAGTTTAAGCATATGTTCTTTTAAAGACCGTGTATTATTTTTCTTTATTAAATAAAATAAGCACCATTAAAAAAAGAGGATGTAATAAGAGTCTGCTTTTGTCTTTTCTTAATCTCCATATTCTTTATTTTATTCAAAATACTAAATTGACTACAAATAATCAATACTAACATCAGCTGGAACCCTTTGCCATTGCCTGGCAGAGTGGGTCACACAACTGTAATAGAATAGTTTTCATTTCAATTGATTATACAGTTTATACACTCAAGAGCTGAAGCTAAAATTTATCTATTGTTACAAATATGGGCAAACCCAAATAGATTGATTTCATTACAGTTTACAGTGAAGTCACAGATTAAATGATAGAAACATGACTCATTGGGGGTCTCGGGGAGTAAAAGTGGCCTATGTAAGCAAATCACTGAAAAGTTGCAGAAATATACAAAAAGTGGAGGAACATACTTCCTTGTAACCAGGCGGCTAGAATTTAACAATAGCAATTTTGCTGCAGATCTACAAAGTGTGTGTTAGGTCATACTTTTAATAATGTATAAGGTTCTGCACTTCTCGCCTGAAGATGATGCACTGGCATTGGAAACAGTGCAACACAGATTCATTGTGATATTACAACAATTTAAAGGATTAAATTATGAGAGGAGTTACAAGTAGCCTTGTAATCCTTGACAAAGGATTTTGAAAGATATAGAAAGGTTTGATAAAGTTGTTAACAGTACTTAATGAGATCAGTGATCTCTTTTGACCTCAACTACAACCTCACATGCATGCCTCAACTGTTTTGCCCTTGGAGGTTAAGTTCATGGTCATTCTGAGCTTCTGTCCTCAGGATTGTTCCAGGCCGTGCTGCTGCTCTGCCGCATCGCACAGCTAACTTAGTTGGTTCTAAAGTGTCCAGGCATCATAAAAGGCACCAGGTGAATGCATATATTCCTTCCATACATTTGTCAGTGATTTAGAATGACAGGGTAAATAACAGTATGAGATTGTTATACTGTTAGGCAAAAGCCTGTTCACTCCTCCTTTCAATTAGATTTTAGTCTGAGTTATCTGCAACACAGGAAAATGATGAGAGAATGCTCCCCTTGTGCTACTATGGGTTTTCAATTGTGTTGGCTCTTGGTACATTTAAACTCCAAAACAACTAAACATTGCCTGTTATGGGCCCAGAGGCTTCCAAAATATAGGCACATTCTCCTTGGTATGGAAAAACAAAATCAGGAAATTGTTAGTATAATAATGAACTATGTACAGGATCTTTTGTGTGAACTTTTGACATAATGCCTAACAGAGGCAAGAAAAGGTGGGTGCTGTGAGTTGAGGAAGCTTGCTTAGACACAACATCTTATTAGGATCTATCCATAGGTAGTGGGTAACAGGATTGGTGGTGGCAAGTGTAGCTTTAGACCACAGAGGATGAAACTGGTGTTAACCTAAAGCAAAAAAAATGTACACAACAGATTGGCAGCTCGTTCAACTCTCTTCCACTCCCACACCTCATCTTTACCAATCTGATGGCAAAGAAAGTCAGTATGGATGAAAAATTGGCTGTCAATTTGCTATTGTTCATTTTGCACTATTACTCAAGACCAATTTCACCCCCCAGAGAGAACAAATGACTGAATACAAAGAGGCTGTACAAAGGAAAGTATTGGGGTGGAGAATAGTTTCTTTGGTCACTTTGGTAGATTTGATTAATTTTTTTTCCAACTACAAGCCCACAACCATCATCTTCCATAAAATTTGGCAAACCCGAAGTGATCAGAGCCAGATCAATGTCATCAAAGAGACTTAGTAATTTCTGATCATTTATAGCTGACTGACGTGTATTTACCAGGATGTTTTATAGAATTTAAATCTATAAACTTTCAGGAAACTCTGTTCATTAATAAGAGCAGAAGTAACACCGAAGGCCAAAGTCAATAAACATATTTTCCCATTCCAATACAAATTTAGGTTACGACAATATTGTAATAAATATTATCAATGTATTGTCACCAGCACCAAGCTTTGATAGCTGCTGTCTTCCTTGCATTTATTTTTCTACTGAATCCACATCTTCACCATCCTGAGTTCTGCGTTAAGAGCTAGGCAACTTTAAAACCTGCAGCTGAGTCTCGAGAAAGACTTACTCCCTCTTGGGGCCATCCAGGTGCAGCCAAGAATCTGCTGGCATGACTCATACACTTCTTCTGCCCAGCAATGCTGCAATCTTAGCCTGGGACAGCCAACAAATCAGCATTGGGGCCATAGGTCAACTGGAACTCCAATCCTACTGCCATTCTGACAGGAGAACCAGCAATGTGAAATTTCAGGCCCATAATTTACGACAAACCAGAGAAATGTCAAAAAAACACAAATCAATGTAGAAGTCAGATTATAGGAGGGAAAAGTCGATATTTTATCCAGAGAGGTTTACAAATAAGTTGTCATACTCTTGAGTCAACAATAATAATGTGCATTAGTATAAAAACTTTAAAAATGTAAAACTATCCAAAGCACTGAAGTGCAAGGAAAAATGGATAAGGTGCCACAGAAGCAAAGTTGTGTGAGCGAGGTAAAGGCCTAGGGACTGGCAGCACCTTCAGGCATCTTCGGTGAGTGAGATGTATAAAAAGAGAGGCAGAAATGTAAGGCAGAGGCATTTGTGAGGGGCTGTGAGGTCAAAGTGCTCCTGTTGATGTCAAAACGCAGGCTTTGGTGAACGTTGGGTTTCTGTGAGGTTAGTAAGTAGTGATCTGGTAAGGTTTTTGTTTACTTCTCTTTCTTAGTAGAAGGGTTCTAGGGATAAAGAAATGGAAGCTAGGGCAGTGGTATGTTCCTTCTGTGGTATGTTCCTCCTGTAGAATGTGGGAGATCAGGGACATTTCTGCTGGAAGTGATGATACCTGCGGGAAGTGTGTCCAGCTCCAGTTCTGTCAGACCACATAGAGCAGGAGGAAGTGTGGTTGGACTCGCTATGGAGCAGCTTGGATGTGGAAAATTTTGTAGATAACATGGTTAGTAAGAGGTATAGAAGAAAGGAGATGGGTGACCACCAGGGAAGGGCAGATAGTGCAAGCATCCCCTTGGTCATTCCCCTCTCGAACAGCTATACTCTTGGAGGGGATGCCTTTCAGAAGAAAGCAGCTGAAAGCAGCCAGATTTGTGGCACAATAGTTGGCTCTGATGTATAGCGCGGGGGGGGGGGGGGAGTGGGGGTGGAATGTGTAGGGCGAGCAGTGGCGATGGGGACTCATTGAGGAGGGGAACAGACACATGCTTCTGTGGCCAAGAGTAATACTCCAGAATGGAAAATTGCCTCCCTGGTGTGAGGGTTAGGGATCTCTCTGATTGGGTACAGAACATTCTGAAAGGGGGAAGGAGAACAGCCAGAGGTTGTAATACTGATAACATAGGTAGAAAGAGAGACGAAGTCCTACAAAGTGAATTTAGGGATTTAGGCAGAATTTCTGGGGGTCATAACATTAGAGTTACTCCCTGTGTTACATGTTACTGAGGGGAGAAATAGAAGACAATTCTCCTATCAGTAAAACGATCCCTTTTAGGACTAGTTTTGAGTCTACACCCACATTGAGGAGCTCGCGGCAGAGCTTATCAAACATCTCAGGAGTAAGCTTGATCAAAATGCCTCTGACTTTTCTGAAGATTCCATCTTGACTTTCTTTCTCATTCAAGGAGTTGACACCTCATTTAGTGCTGTTTTCTGGCAGTCGTGATTGTGCTGAGGTGCACCCCTATCTCATGTTATTGTGGGGAGAAATGGGAGAATAGGACAGATAAATGCACGGATAAAGAGCTGGTGCAGAGGGGAGGGCTTTAGGTACATGGATCATTGGGATCACTTCTGGGGCAGGTGGGACTTGTTCAAGAAGAGTGTGTTGCACCTAAGCTAGATTGGGGAACAATATCCTTGCAGGGAGGTTTGCTCACACTGCTTGGGTAACACTTGAACCAGCTAGACATAGAAGGCTTTTATAATGAAATTACAAGAGGCATAGATGGTGTTTTTAGTCAGAATCTTTTATCCATGATAGGGCTGTCAAAAACCAAAGGGCATTAGGTGAGAGGAAGGAGTATTAAAAGGGATTTGAGTGGAAGGTGTTTTTTTTATATACAAAGAGTAGTTGATATCTGGAACTCATTGCCCGAGGAGGTGGTGGAATTAAATACAATCGCTGTATTCAAGAGACATTCAGACAGGCGCTTGAATAGGCGAGGTGTAGAAGAATATAGACCTGATACAAATGGGATTCGTGTAGATGGGCAAAAAGTTTGGCATGGATGTGGTGGGCTGAAGGGCCTGTTTCTGTGCTGTATAAAGTCTGTATAACTCTATAAAGTCTGAGAGATGAGCCAAGTCTTGGTTCAGAGCTAGTTTTAAGGAAGCTTTTAAAATGTTCAAGGAACGTGGAGCCAGAAGGATTCAGGGCAAGAATTCCAATCCATCATCCTGCTTCTTACTGACTTATATTGCAATTTCTTGCAATATCTTAATTTTAAAACTCTCATCTTTGTTTTTGTAATATTTCCATTGACTCAGCCCCTTCCCATCCCTATAAGCTTTGTAATCCAGCCTTATAACTCCATAAGGTAACTGCATTCAACCAATGCTGGCCTTCTGTACATCTCTAGATATAATCTCTCCACAGCTGGCAGCTGTGTCTCAGCTCCCTAGGTTCAAGCTATAAATTACTCCTCACCTCTCTATCCCTCTTTATACCTTTAAAATGCTCCATAAAATCTACCTTTTATTTCATAGTCATAGAATCATACAGTATGGAAACAGGCCCTTCAGTCCACCAAGTCCATGCCAACCACCAAGCACCCATTTTTACATTAATCCTATCCTAACCAATTTTACTCTCCCCACATTCCATCAGCTCTCCCCAAATTTTACCACTCACCTGCACATTAGGGGCAATTTACTGAAGCCAATTAACCTACCAACCTGCACATTTTTTGGGATGTGGGAGGAAACCATAGCACCCAGAGGAAACTCACGTGGTCACAGGGAGATTGTGCAACTCCACACAGACAGCACTTGAGGTCAGGATCAAGCCTGGGTCTCTGGCACTGAGACTGTAGCTCCACTTGCTGTGCCACTGCGACCAGCACAAAAACAGACTCTTCGACACTCCACGCTGATTGTTAAGTACTTATCTACACTAATTCCATTTACCAGCACTTTGTCCACAGCCTTTTATGTTTTGCTGATTCCTGTGCTCAACTAGATACTCCTTAAATATTATGAGAGTCATTGCCACCAGCACTCCCCCAGGGCAATGAGTTTCAAGATTCTAACCACCCTCTGGCTGAAAAAAATCTTTCCTCTCATCCTCACTAAACCTCTTACCCCTTACACTAAACCTTTGCCACATATCTTAATAATGTAGATCTGTGCTTATTACTTTAAATCCTTCTGGCTTCCCATCTTCTCTGTTTATCAGCCATTTGTTCACTTTACAACTTTTGGTTCATTGTTCATAATTTCCTCACGTCCCTCAAAATCCTCAAGTTCTTTTACCTTACTCGTTGTGGAAAACACATTGTTGTCTGTAAGGAGTTTTGTACGTTCTCCCCATGTCTGTGTGGGTTTCCTCCGGGTTCCCTGGTTTCCTCCCACATTCCAAAGACGTACAGGTTAGGAAGTTATGGGCATGCTATGTTGGCGCCAGAAGTGTGGCAACACTTGCGGGCTGCCCCCCCCAAAATCACTGCGCAAAAGATGTATTTCACTGTGTGTTTCAACGTACATGTGACTAATAAAGATCTTATCTTATCATTATGTTCGTGCATCTTCCTTTTATAATGCTCCTGAGAAATGGCTTGGAGCCTTTTACTATTATAAATGCTTTGAAAATGCAAGTAGTTATTGCTGTATGAGTCTGAGTGGCTAAAGTGATTCTTCAATGGAAAGAAGTCACAGAACAAGGAGGCTTTGCAGGTATAAATGAAGTTGTAGATTAGAGAAAGGTGAAGCCAAGCATAAAGGAGAATTTATAATTGTGGAGATTTTCAGAAAAATTATGTATAAAATGCAAATGTTTTTAACTAGCTGCTCAAAAGATAAGAAATAGGATAGGAAAAGGAGATATCACAAGCTTGTGAAAAAGATACAACCTAAACATTTTCACAATTTACTCAAAGCATGTTTTAACTGAAAAAAAATCCATCTGTGATTTTGCAGAGTTAAAGCACTTTTGAAGCTTCATCCCACCCTACTTGTTTGTCTAAGAAAACTGCAGAATGTGCTAGCCATATGTATGTTTGTGATCTATAGATTTTTTCCTTTTGAAGTATTCAGTGTGATAAGCTGCAGTAGACACTGGCTGGAGGTCAAATTTGTGTTAATCAGCAGAAAAAACAGGAATTTTTTGGAAATAAAGTTATTTTCCACTTCTTAATGTTTTCACTTTTTCCCCCAACTTCTCTCAAACCTCTGAATTCCATGTAGAGACTTTTATTACATGTTTTGAATTGTGTTAATGATTTATCTATGTGCTCTTCTCAGTTACTCAGCAAATAAACAACATCGTATCAACATACCTTGATTCGAAAGAGTTTGTGGACATTTTGGTCTGCGTTTGTACAGTGTTCCCAGCAAGCAAGATAAGCATTTCTGTTTGAAATAGCATGCATTTTATTTTATGACTTAATAAGTGACAGTTTTAACATGATAGCATCCTCATTGGCAATGATCAACTTTGTACAAGCTGATATATCTTTTACCGACTTAGACATTTATATTGGTATCTGTTATTTAATATCCATTTATGCTAATGTACAATTGACTATTCTTTAAAAACTGTAATACACAGAGTCATACAAAATATTGTTCTGTGAAAATACTCCATGAGAGCATTTAAAGTAGTTTTCAATATTAGTAAATGCTAAGGAAACATCTTGGTGTTAATCCCAAATTAAGGGTGCCAGTTTGTCTAGTTAAATAACTTTGGAGGCCTAAAAATCCTCCAGTTCCTGAACTGGAGCTCTATCCCAGAGCCCGTGCTGCCTTACTACAATGAGGTGGGTACATGGGTTCAGATTGCATTCTCCATGTGAGATTTTTGCTGACCACTGCTACCAAATATATCAGACAACATGTGGCCTGACAAAAAGGCAATCCGTTTCATATAACTACCGGCACGTTGCAGCAGTAAATAACATCAGGGCTCCAGCCTTTATAAAGGTACCTCACAAGTACGTTATCCAAAGGGTTCAGGTGTGGAATGGCAAACAGAAGGACGAGAAGGGGAAGGAGTAAGCCCATAATTTTCACTGACCATAACCTCCAGATCCTTGAGGTAGAGATGGAACAGTCCTATATGCCAGGATTGGTTGTGTGAGAGAACCAAGAAGCCACACAGAACCACGGTAAGGAAACAATGTAGGAGGTGACCACTGAGCTACCCTCTAGAAATGACACCCAGTTTATTGCAGAGGTGGATAAAACTCCATGACCTCAGCTAGACAGATGAAAGTAAGAGCTTGAACACTTCAGCTGCAACAGTGAAGAACTTTCAGACAACCAAATACATGCAGCCTGTACATGTGTGTAACACACACATACACAGTCAGTCACACACAGACACAAAATCTTGCTCACCGCATCTTCCTCACTCCCCCATGCCCTAATGCTGATACCCCCTTCTTCATTTCTCCCTCCTTCAGTCTCCCTAACTCTGACCACACATCCCTGACTGCCTCTGTCAACCTTCTCTCCCCTTGTCATGCTCTCTCTCAGCTCCTCCCTCCTTCATTCACCTCTTTTCACACATCCCTGTTCCCTTTCATTTTGCTCTCGATCCTACTGTACTCTCCCCACCTGCCCCTCTCTCGGCCTATCCACCTTCCAGCTGCTGGTCATTTGCTCTCACCCAGAGTGAGGCCACCCGCCAACTGCCATGACTTGCTGTTTACAGGAGTGTTTCCTGATTTCCAATTACCCTCTTTTCCTGTCTCAGCAGCAACATGGCCCAAACCCTACGGCCTTTCACAGAGCCACCAAACATCTTCCAGTAAAGCTCGGGAGAATCTTAAGCTGCCCAGAGATAGATTGTGAACATCATTGGGTGGGTTGTTGAGCCTTGGTACACAATATCCCAGCTAACAAAATCCTGCAGGAGAGGGAGCTTTTAGCTCCACTTGTTTTAGAGTGATACTGGAAATGTACCGTCCATTACAGTCTATTTATGGTTACTGATTCCTTACATTAATGATGAAGTAATAAAGAAGGTTGATAAGGGAAATGCAGTTAGATATTGTCTGCATGGATTTTAAGAATGTACTTGATTACGTTCCCACAAAATGTCTCATAAGCACGTTTAAGACCCGTGGAATTAAAGTTAATGGAGGTATGTATTGGAAATTGTCTTAAAGGCAGAAAGTAGAGAGTTGTGGTTGTTTTCCACACTGGAGGGTGGTTATCAGTGTTGTTCCCGTGATTCAATACTGGGTCCATTGCTTGTTTGATATCTATGTGTCAATTTGTAGATGACACAAAGCTTGTAGGTGCAATTGTCAGTGAGGAGGATGGGGATGGACTTCATGAAAATACAGATAGTTTAGCAGAATGGACAGGAAAGTGGCAGATGACATTTAATGCACAGAAGTGTTAAGTGATACATGTTGGCAGGAGGAATAAGAGACAACTGACTTAATGCAACAGTTCTAATATTTGTGCAGGGGGGATATAAGTGTATAAATTTTTGAACCAGGCAGGCCATTTTCAGAGGGTGATCAGTGAGATGTATAGGATCCTGGGAATCATAAGCAGATGCAGACTACAACGCCAGGAAAGTTATATTGAACTTGTAGAAGATATTAGTTAGCTACAAATAGGATATTGTTTCTAATTCTGGTTGTCCCTCCTTAGGAAAGATGTGAAGATCCTCAAGCGGTTACGGTAAAAGAATGGAGAAATGATATACTGTAAGTTTGGAATGGAAGAGCCAGTGTTGTTCTGAGCAAATAAATTAAGCGCAAATCTGATAGAGGTGTTCAAGATCATGTCTGGTTAAGATGGGATAACTAAAGGGAACCTGTTTCCATATGGTTTAATGACCAAGAGGCAAAGAGTTAGAATGCAGAGCAGAAGATACAAGGGGGGTGGGGGTTGCTGTGAGGAACATATTTTTATATGGACGGCGCTTAGTGTCTGTAGGGGTAGTAGGAACAGAACAGATGAGGAATTTCAAGAGAGAACAGCTCAGATATTGGAGTGAAAATAGACTGCAGAGCTATGGGGAATGAATAGGACTGGCTGTATTAATCTACCAGGAGTTAACATAGACTCCTTCAGTGCTGAGACAATGCTATGATTTTAGTAAGTGGAAAAGCAACTACTTTCAATTGGGAAAACTTGCAGTTGCTTAAAAACAGCTTCACTTCAATCTAGTTATCTCTGATTTCATAGAGCTGAATGAAACCACCATGTCATTGCAAGGTTTTATTGTGCTTCCTGCAATTAGTAAATTTAAACATTACACCCTGTGCAAATATATGAAAATATGCTAGCCAGGGGAGTCATGATTCTTAAAATTCAATTGTCAGCCAGCATTGAGTTCAGTTTTAAAGCTGAGGAGGGTTGGACTTGCATTCAGCACTCCCATATCACTTAATATATTCTGTTTGGGTCTGTAGTTAAGAGAACTGTAATGGCCATGTTAATTCTGCAACCTGTAAAAGCCTCCGCAATATTAGAAAACATTTGATAAGTTGCATTTAAACTTTTTTCTGAGATGAAGAATACAAATGGAAGAGATGAAATGGAATTAGATAAACACTATCAGGAGTGATTAAAGGCCGCACCTAAAATATATTGTGCATAATAAAAATAGAACGCATATGGCATAGAATGATAGAATTATTACCGTGTAAAGGGAAGCCATTCAGTCCATCAAGCCCACACCTGCTCCCTGCAGGAGTATTCCAGTCAGTCCTGATCCCCAAGTATTTTCCCACACACGTTGCACTTTTTTCCCCTTAAGTAACGATCTAATACCTTTTGAAAACCACTTTTCAGGTATTGAATTCCAGATCAAAGCTACTTGCTGTGTGAAAGAGTTTTTCTCATGTCACTTTTTTTTTGCCAACTATGTTAAATAATGTCCTCTAGTTACCCCTCCTTCCATCTATGGGAGAAGTTTTTTTTCCCCCACTCTGTCTAGCTCCTTTATGATTTGAACACATATCATATCAAGTCTCAATCTCCTCTAGAATCAGGAGAACTATTTCATCTTCTGCACTATAGCTACATAACCATTATCCTCAGGATGATTCTAGTAAATCTTTCCTGTACATGGTAGAATATGATGGATGCAATACTTCAGTTGAAGTCAGATCTGGAGCAACATAACTTATTTGCTTTTGTACTCTGTACCTTTACAACACTGGGTTTGCCTGACTTTGTAATAACTTTCTCAACCTCTCTGGCTTGTTCAATGATATATGCACATGTATATCCAGGTCTTTTTGTATCCCAATTAGTTTCGTACTTTTTATATTAATTTACTGTCCTAGTCTATACTTCCAAAACATACTTAGAGTCATAGAATCATATAGTATGGAAACCGGTTCTTTGACCCAATAAATCCACATCGACCGTCAAGTACTCATTTACCCAATCATACACTAATCTTCTTCTGTTAATTCTTCCCACGTTCCCATCAACAACCCCATATTCTACTACTCATCTACACACTGGGGCAATTTACAATGGCCAATTAACCTATCACCACACACATTTTTGGGATGTGGGAGGGAACTGGAGTATCTGGAAGAAATCCACATGGTCACAGGGAGATCATGAAAACTCCACACAGGCAGCACCAGGATTGAACTTGGGTTCCTGGAAACATCCCTGGCAACAACTTGGGGAATCTCCTCTGCACCCTCTCTAGTGCAATCACATCCTTCCTATATTGCAGCAACCAGTTCTGCACACAGGAACCAGCTGTAGCCCAACCAATGTTTTACAAAGTCATGCCATAACCCCCATGCTTTTGCATTCTATGCCCTGGTTTATGAAGCCAAATATCCCACATGCTTTCTTAACCACCTCATCTACTTGTGCTGCCATCTTTAGGGATCATTGGACTTGTGGACCAAGGTCCCTGTATTCCTCAATAATCCCTAGGTCCCTACCATTATTGTACATGCCCTGGTCTTATTAGTTTTCCCAAAATGCATCACCCCACATTTTCAAGGATTAAATTCCATTTGCCATTTCTCTGCCCAAGTAACCAAATGACCTATATTATCTTGTAGTCTAATAGTATCCTCTTCACTTTCAACAACGCCTTGTCATCTGCAGGCTTACTAATCATCTCTCTTACACTCACATCCAAATTGTTAATGTATATAACAAGCAGGAAGGGTTCCAGCACCAATCCTTGTGATACACCACTAGTCACAGGTTTCCACTAACAAAAACAATCCCATTTTCAGGCATTTTTGTTTTCAGATCCACACAAAGCAATATCAGTGTTATTCATTCCATTGGTCTGCACAACATTTGTGAGCATTTACTTATTGTGAAACAACCAGCAGCGAAGTTTACTCTACCTCTAGATAAATCTGTTTTCCTCTTAGTGGTAAGGGTCTTTTATCTGCTCTATGATTCTACAGGATTCTTTCTATTCATAGAACTGCAACTTGTGTAAAGCAAATTTGAAGGTAACCAGTTGACTCTTTAAGGGCACTGTGCTGCTGCTGGAATACTTCCAGAAGCAGTTAATGTAGCTAGAACAAGTCCCTTCCGAAAGCTCAGGTAAGACCACCATTGGGGCTTTAACGTAAACCTTTACAGTGTCTTACTTTATAATTCTTTTGATGTTTGTTTGAAAAGGAATGCAATGTCCCCAAAAATCAGTGGGCACTAATTCTGGTATCCTTGCTGTGATCGTGTCTGCTGAACTTGCCACAGTTTGTGTGGTCAGTGAATGGTCCTGTGATTTTACTATTCATGGTTATTGTCAGTAGCAATAGCAATGCTTCTTGGGTGCCTGCCTATTGTACAACAGGGATACTAGTTTCACCCTGTCCACGGGAGGGAAACATTCATATTTTCATTACTCCCCACCCCTCAACCCCTGTCCATCCCACCACATAAAGAGTTTCACCAATACAAATAAATACAGCTTCATGTTATATTTTTTGAGAGTTCATCCTATATCCTACATTTGAACTAACACAGTAGGCTCTAATACCACTGATCCTGAGGTCAATACATCAAGGAGAACCAATGAAGGTCCCCAGTCTTCAAAAATGGAGAAGTCAGAGACAGTCTAACCCTGCACTGTGTCACTGGACTTCACTAGACCCGACACGAGGTTGTGGCTATTCTCCGTGCCCCTGGAAAGGTCTCAACAGGATTTTATTTTTTTTGCAAGGGTCATAAAATTTTGACACCAATATATCTGAATCACTTGGCACCGTGTAAACTCTAGGTGCTATCTGATAAAGTTGTATTGAGCCCCCATCTGCCTGCCAGTTAGATATATATCTCCTCATGAATTATTTGAAGAAAAGTATAGTCTTGCTGTCTGCAAATCTGTTGCTGTATACCTAAAAGCAAATCTACACCAAAATAATCTTGGTGTTTGATGCAACATTTCTTCCTTAGCAAACACAGTAAACATGTCTTCCAGTGATTCACTTACATACTGCTTGTGGTATCTTGATATTTGCAAATTTGCTGCTATGTTTGCCTACATAACATCAGTGACTACACTTTAAAATAATCATTGTTGCCAAGCCTTTAGGACATTCTGAGAAGATGAGAGGTGATAGATAAATTTTCCTTATGATTATCTGCCATTGGTTTGATCAGCAAATATATTTAGGATATTTAAATATAAGTCAGCATTTTGATACTGGTAACAGTTCCAGGGAACAGTACTTTGTAGATCTCCTAAAGGGGTGACCAAAGTTCAGGAAACTAAGATGTAGCAGCAGCTTAGGTAGGAATGAGAAATAGTAAAGGCACTTGTGGGAATGATGTACAGATGCTTTAGCAGTAGCCACATGGTTTGACATAGCATGAAGGAAGAAATAATGGGTACTTATTAGAAAGGTACAGCAATCATCATGGGTGATTTTAATCTTCATATGGAATGGGAAAAAACAGATTGACAAAGGTAGTCTAGACAGAAAATTCATAGAATGATTTCAGGATAGTTTCTTAGAACAGCACATTCTGGAGCCTACCAGAGATCATGCTATACCAGACCTGATGTCACGCAACAAAACAGGATTAATTACTGATCTCCAAAATGAATCTGTGGGATTAATAATGAAAATTAAGGTGAAGACTGATGAATTAAACAAATATTTTTCATTTGTCTTTACCTTAGAGAATGGGTCCGAACTAGTATTTTAAACTTAAATAAGGAAATAATGAGGCTATGAATGCAGAGATAGCTATGTGATCAGGCAAATTAGATTAAGGGATTGGTCAATCTAGATGCAGCAGCAGGTGTTTTGAGGGGATTTTTCAGGATATATTGAATAGATGTATCCCAGTGAGAAACAAAAATTCCAAAGGGAGATCATACCATCTATGGTTAACTGGAAAGGTTAAAGAAGTAATACTAGAGAAATAAAGAACTGCAGATGCTGGAATCTAGATGAAAAACACAATGATGCTTGAGGAAAACAGCAGGCCAGGCAGCATCCGTGGAGAAAAGCAGGCGGTCAACGTTTCGGGTCAGGACCGTTCTTCAGGACTGAAGATAGGAGAAGGGGAAGACCAATATATAGGAGGGAAAAACAGAGCAGTGATAGGTGGACAAAAGAGGGGAGGTGGGGTGGGCACAAGGTGGTGATAGGTAGATGCAGGTAAGAGATAGTGATAGGCATGTGCGGGGAAGGAGGGGCAAGCAGATCCGCCGAGGGATGGGTCAAAGGTAAGGAGAGAGAAAGGATAAATAAGGTAGAAAAAAAAGGCTAGGAAAGGGAAGAAGAGAAGCAGCATGGTTGGGGGTTGGGGGTTGGGGGGTTGTGGGTTGGGGGGTTGGGGGTTGGGGGGTTGGGTGTTGGTGCAGTTTGTGGGGAAGGGGAGGGGGGATTACTTAAGGTGGGAGAATTCAATGTTCATGCCATTAGGCTGCAAGGTTCCAAGATGGAAAATGAGGTGCTGTTCTTCCACTTTGCGCTTGGAATTCTCCTGGCAGTGGAGGAGGCTGAGGACTGACATATCTATGATAGTGTGGGGGTGGGGTGGGGGAGTTGAAGTGACTGGCAACAGGGAGATGCAGATTTAATTGAAGAAAATCATAATTAAAGAAAAGCATATGATTGAGCAAAGAAACCAGCAGGTCAGAGGAGTGCACAGAATATAAGAAAGTAAGTTGTGAGAGGATACAAGGCGGCTCCAAAGGAATATAAATAGTGAACAAAGATCAGACAAATAAACTCCAACATGGAAAATGTGAAGTTCTTTTTTTTTCCCCCCCCCAGGAAAAGTATAAATAAGCATGTTATTGAAATGGTAAGAGACTGCAAGAGTTCCAAGGCACAGAGGGATCTGTGCATGCTAATGCATGATTCGCAAAAGCTTAATATGAATTTAGGAAAGCGAACAATGTCATCATTTATTATGAGGGGAATCAATACAAGAGTAGTCAAGTTATGCTTCAGTTATATAGGCATTGGTTCGATGACATATGGTGTACTATGTGCAGCAATGGTCTCCTTATTTAAGAATACATTGGAAGCAATTCAGAGAAGGTTTATAAGTTGATGCTTGGAATGGGCAGGTTGTCTAATGAAGAAAGATTGGACAGGCTAGGTTTGTAAATGCTGGTTGAGTGAGAAGTGACATGATTGAAAATATACAAGATCATGAGGGTTCTTGAGAGAATGGATATGGAGAGGATATTTCCACTCATGAGAGAAGCAAAAACTAGAGGGGACTGTTTAAAAATAAGCAGTCACCTACTTAATATTGAGACAAGATGAATATTTTTTTTCTTTCAGATGGTCTCTCTTCAGCAAAGGGTAGTGAAAACAGAGTCTTTTAATATTTTTAGGGCAGAAATAGATATAATTCTTGATAAGAAGGAGGTGGAAGGTTATTGTGGGGACAGAGTTCAGATTACATTCAGATCAGTCATGAGCCTATTGAAGACTTGAGGTTGAGTGGCCTACTCCTACTCCTAATTCAAATGTTCTAGGTAGTGACATTATGCAATATTCTGTGGAACCATATTTTTAATATGACTTTCTATCTGAGATTCTTTCCACTATGAATGTTTGCTTTTTAGATTTTGGGAGCAGTTTAACAGTCAGAGAACAACGGTACATGAGCAATTAGGTCAACAATCACTGTCACTGACTGATGTAACTGTTTTCTCTTTGAAATTACAAACTCCAGTTTGTGGACAAAGTCCTGTCTACTTTAGTATATGGATCTCCGACCACTGACCAAACTCCAAATGAAACAACAGCCTATTTATACTTTCTCAGACTCACTGTTATGCTTATTCTCAGTCTGTACTATTGGTGAACTTTGAGGAGCAGAGAAAATTGCTGCATGGCAATTCACCTTTTGGAAACTCGGATCTAATGCATCTGACTGAAGTATTACAGAAAAAAAAAATGTAGAACTGGGAAACTGTTCATGGCCCATCATACAAAAGGTACGTTTTTAAAAAAAGTGTACAATATATGAAAGAAAATGTCCCTTCTCTTGGAGGTTTTATTGGTTTTGTTGAAAACGCAAACAGCCTGCTGTGTATGAATGTGATATGGGTTTATTTTGTGGAACAAACACTTCACGTGGTTAACTGATAACCAGAAGGAGTGTTCATCTTACACTGTTTCTGGGGTGAATGTGGACAGTATAGATGGGATATGAGTAGATGCACAATTCAGAAACTCCAGGTCATTTAACAACAATATCCTTTCAAGTTTCCAAAGTAAAGTAAAAGTGACTTGGTCAAATACCCAGCAATTTGACAGTAAATCAGCTCCATTTACTTCAACCAGTCACCAAGTGAGAGGAGTGCTGTTTCGCAATAATTTTGGCTCTGCAATGTAATAATTTTAACTATTAGTCTGATAGAATGATTTTAGTTATTGATTTCAGAGTTTGAATAGTAATGGAAAGCAAAAAAGGAAATATGCATTGGGACAGCCCTATTATCTGTGAAAATACTTAGCTTTTCAGTTAGTGACCTATATTTGCTTCAACTTCAAGAGAAGCTGCATTAGGTAAAACCTTGGTAAGAGTCTTATTTTCTTTGAAATTCTTCAAAAGTTTTTTCTCACAATAATGATGTAGGTCAAATTAGTAAGACAAGCAACAGAAATATTGTAGGCCACTCTACCCAAAAAGATTTTGCCAAAATCATCCCTTCACTGATTAACTTTTACAACAATCATAAAGCTCATAAACCTACTTCCTAGAACCCTGCTAGTTGCAATCATCCTCAGGATAAATAAATATTAACAACAATTTTTTTTTTCAGATAATAATGGTGAAATAGCTCTCTTGGGAAATCTAAGTGAAGGGTCAAGGCCCAGATTATAGGACAGCAATGAGGCAGATGAGAATAAGAGAATAACCCAACTGGGCACCAAAAAGCAGTGATTTGTTTGCACATCTCGAGTTTTTCCAGAGTGTTTACTTAATACATAAATCAACTTAAATGCAAATTATTGAAACATTAATGCCAATAAATCATTTTCCAGCACATACAATTATAGTAAAGGTAGCAGTACCTCAGAAAATGACAACTTTTCTTTGAGAACATTCAACTGCTATGGTGAAGTTGATGAATAGAAATATAAAGGGTAAATCTATAACTTCCAATAGCTTTGAGGTAGAATAGATATTGAAGATTCAGACTTACACCATTGTGGTCACACCTCCACGTTGTTCTTTTTCAAGCACAGCTCTCCATGGGGAAAGCAATACTTAACCTTCTATGGTATACTGTTCATCAGACAGTTTGACTGCAACTGTATTAACATTTTGAAACAAAACTGCTGGTATATCTTGGAGACAGATTCCATTTGAACTCCATATACTCCAAAGTCCAATAGAGTGGGTGGTTTGTATTGTTGAAGCTTGACAACATCTGGAGTACAACTCCAATATAGTATATGACTGAGTTTATAATTGTCTTAAACTTAGAGCAAAGTCAAAGTAAAGTTTCTGATCTAAATGAAAGAATACAGACAGAAAACAAATTGGGAGCTACACTTCACAACCTACAATGTTACTGGGTTGTTGCCATTTGTACTTTACTCACTAAAGCTAATGGTGCTTTATTTTCAGTGAGTGGGAGCCAGGACTTGGCACAAGAGGTGGGAGATTTCAAAAAGAGGTGAGTCTCTGTGCTTGATGTTCTTTTTCAGTGAGCAGCACCCTTAAAAAGGCACACTTGCATATTGTTAGTAATAATTTGCTAACTAGCTAATCAGCAGCAGCCAATAAGAAGAAGGTAGGGTTAAGTAGAGTGGTCATTGTTAGAGTGGGGGACTGAGGCTTTGGCAAGAAGAGGCTGAGTAAGTGACCCAGGTGTGGGGAGTGCGAGCAGCTCTTTAAAAAGAAAGATTTCAGTAAGAAGGAACAGCTAAGGTCTTTATTTTGGTGTCTGTAAATCCTTAGTCCTTGATTCCGTGTAAGCAGGATGGCAGTTAAGGCAGTGGACGGCTCCTCCTGTAAGATGTGGGATGTCAGGGAACCTCATGGTCTCCCTGATGACTACACCTGCAGGAAGTGCACCCAGCTGCAACTCCTGACTGACCATGTCAAGGAAATGGAGCTGGAGCTGGAGTTGGATGTACTCAGGACCATTCGGGAAGTTGAAAACCTTATAGATCAGACCTTTACTGAGGTGGTCATGCCCAGGGTACAGGCTTCAGATAGATAGGTGACCACCAGGAGAAGTAAGGGGAGTAAGCAGTCAGTGCAAGGTTCCCCTGTGGCCATACCCCTCAGCAAAAAGGATACCCCTTTGGATACTGCTTGGTGGGGTGAGGGGTGGGAGGACTGTGACCTATCAGGGCACAACAGCAGCTGCCAGGTCAGTGGCTCTGTGGCCGTCTCTGTGGCTCAGCAGGGAAGGGTAAATTCAGGCAGAGCAATAGTGATAAGAGACTTGATAGTTAGGGAGACAGACAGGAGATTCTGTAGCTGTGAAAGAGACCCCAGGATGGTGTGTTGCCTCCCAGGTGCTAGGGTCGAGGATGTCTCAGAGCGACTGCAGAATATTGTCAAGAGGGAGGGTGAGTAGCCAGAGGTTGTGGTGCACATTGGCAACCAATGACATAGGTAGAAAAGAGGAAGAGGTCCTGCGCAGTGAGTACAGGGAGTTAGGAAAGAGGCTGAAGAGCAGGAATCTCCAAGGTAGTAATCTCTTGATTTACTCTTGGTGCCACGTACTAGTCAGGGCAGGAATAGGATGACAGAACAGATGAATGAGAGGCTGAGGTACTGGTGCAGGGAACAGGGTTTCAGATCCTTGGATCATTAGAACCTCTTCTAGGGCAGGGTGACCTGTACAAGAAGAACGGGGTTGCACCTCAAGTGGAGGGAACCATATCCTGGCCGGGAGGTCTGCTTGTGCTACTTGGGAGGGTTTAAGCTAGTTTGGCTGGGGGATGGAAACCAGAGCACCAGGTCAGAAAGTGGAGGGATTGAAAGGTAGATGTCCAGGGGGAGTAAAGAAGGTAGGAGCAAATAATAGACACGATGGGATGGACAGTTTTGAAGTGTGGTGCATTTGTATGCTAGGAATATTCTGGGCAAGGGTGATGAACTTAGAGCATGGATCAGTATATGGAACTATGATGTTGTGGTCATAACAAAGGTTTGGTTGAGAGAAGATCAGGAATGGGTTTTGATATTTTAGAAAAGATAGAGGGAGGTAAAAGGAGGAGTGAGTTTCACTGCTAATAAGGGATAATATCACAGCTGCAATCAGAGGGGACATAATGGAGTGCTCGTCCACTGAGTCTATATGGGTCAAATTTAAATACAAGGAAGGTGCAATCACTCTGAAGGAATTATACTACAGACCCTCTGATAGCCACCGGGACATTGAGGAACAGATATACAGGCAGATTAGGGAAAGGTGTGAAAACAACAGGGTTGTTGACGTGGACGGACTTCAACTTCCCTAGTATAAATTGGGACCGCCTTGGTGTAAGAGGTTTATACGGGGCAGAATTTGTTGGTGCATCCAGGAGGGTTTCTTAAATCAATATGTCGATAGTCCAACAAGAGGAGGGGCCATACTGGACCTGGTGTTGGCAAGGTGACTCTCCTTTCAGTGGGAGAATAGTTAGGGAACAGTGACCACAACTCCTTAAGTTTTAAGATGGCTTTAGATAAGGATAAGTATGGACCTTGTGGGAGAGTATTAAATTGGAGCAGGGCAAATTATGGAAGCATTAGGCAGAATTTGGTAGAATTAATTGGGAACAGCTGTTTTTGGTAAGTCTACATCTGACGTGGAGGGTGTTTCAAGACCAACTGCACAGAGTACAGGACAGGTATGTTCTAGTAAGAAGGAAGGACAAGGATGGCAGAGTAAGAGAACCTTTAATGTTGAGAGAGGTGGTGAATTAAGTCAAGAAGAAAAAGGAAAGTTATGTAAAGTTTAGGAAGCTAGGATCAAACAGAGTACTTGAGGATTATAGGAAGCCAGAAAGGAACTCCAGAAGGAAACTGGGAAAGCCAGGAGGGGCCTTAAAGTCCTTGGCAAAATAGGATTAAAGAGAATCCCAAGGCATGCTATATATAGGTCAAGAGCAAGAGGATAACTAGGGAGAGGAATAGAACCACTCAAGGATGAAGGAGGGGACATTGCTTGGAAGCAGAGAGGTGGGTGAAGTCCTTAATGAGTACTTTGCATCATATTTGACATGGAGAATAAGGAGATCAGTGTGGAGCATGCTAATATGCCAGGGCATTTTGAGGATAACATGAGGTAGTGGCAGTCTCTTAAAGAGCATTAAGGTGGCTAATTTCCTAGGGCCTGATGGGATATAACCCAGGTTATTGAGAGAGGCAAGAGATGAGATTGCTGGGCCTTGACCAATACCTTCATGTCCTCTCTAGCCCATAGGTGAGGTCCTGGAGGACTGGCAAGTAGCTAATGTTGCTCCATTATTCATGAAGGAAACAGATCATCCTGGTAACTATAGCTGGTGAGTCTCACGTCAGTGATAGGAAGTTACTGGAGACGATGCTTGGGGATAGGGTTTATGAGCATTTGGAAAACCATGTCCTATTAGGGACAGTCAGCATAGCTTTGTACAGGGCAAGTTGTTGCTTTACTAACTTGATTGAGTTTTTTGACGAGGTGACACGGGTGATTAATGAAGGTAGAACTGTGGATGTTGTCTACATGGATTTTAGTAAGGTGTAAAGTCCCTCATGGGATGCTCATCCAGAAGATTAAGGTGCATGGGATCCAAGGGTGAATTGCCATTTGGATTCGGAACTGGCTTGCCTGTAGAAGACAGAAGGTAGTGGTCAATGGGACCTTGTCCTAGCTGGAGGTCTGTGACTAGAGGCGTTCCTCAAGGATCTGTACTGGGACCTCTGCTGTTTGTGCGTATATAAATGACCTGGGTGAAAATGTACATGGGTGGGTTAGTAAATTTGGCAAATGATACAAGATTGTTGGTGTTGTGGATAGTGTAGAAGGCTGGAAAAGGGTACAGTGGGATATATATTAGTTACAGATATGGGACAGAGAAATGGAAGATGGAATTCAACCAAATGTGAAATGTTGCACCTTGGGAGATCAAATGTAAAGAGACAGTACACTGCTAATGGCAAGACCCTTAACAGTGTTGATGAACAGAGGGATCTTGGGGTCCAAGTCCATAGCTCCCTGAAAGTGGCTACATAGGTTGATAGGGTGGTAAAGAAGGCATATGGCATGCTTGCCTTCATTAGTTGAGGCACTGAGTTCAAGGGTCAGGAAGTTATGCTGCAGCTTTATAAAACTTTAGTTAGGCTGTGTCTGGAGTATTGGATTCAGTTCTGGTCACCCCATTATAGAAGGATGTTGAGGCTTTCGAGAGGATGCAGAAGAGGTTTACCAGGATGCTGCCTGGATTAGCAGGCCTGTGCTATGAGGATAGGTTGAACAAACTTGGGTTGTTTTCTCTGGGGTGGCAGAGGCTGAGAGGAGATCTGATAGAGGTTTATAAGATTGTAGAGGCATAGATAGAGGAGTACAGCCAGTATCTTTTCCCCAGGGTTGAAATGTCTAATACCAGAGGGCATGCATTTAAGGTGAGGGGGGTAAGTTCAAAGGAGATGTGCAGGGCAAGTTCTTTTACACAAAGTGGTGGATGCCTGGAAGGCACTGCCTGGGATGGTGATGGAGGCAAATATGATAGGGGCATTCAAGAAGCTCTTAGATAGGCATGTGAATGTGAGGGAAATGGGTGGATATGGACATTGTGTAGGCAGAAGGAATTAGTTTAGTTGGGCATTTTATTACTAATGTAATTGGTTTGGCACAACATTGTGGGCTGAAGGGCCTGTGCCCTTGAACTGTTTTGTGTTCTATGTATCAATATGGTACTGAGTTATAACATCAGTATGGATTCCTGTACAATTATCATTTAAGAAAGATATTCATTCCCATACTCCAGATCATAATGCAGTTTTGAAATAACAGCCTTTCAAAAGCATCAAAGTCATTTGATGGCATTTTCAACTTTGAGCTTTTTATAATCTGTTGACATAATTTTAAAGTAATAGATTTGTTGTGATGACCACAAAATTATAATTTAATCTTAAAGTTTAGATGTAATCCAAAATGGTTTCAGGATGTCTTGGAGCCTAAAAGCTCATTTGCATAACTCCAGAAAAAAACACCATGCTGTGAAGCTGAAAACTGGCTTAACCCAGAGTAAATTACCCCTGTTTCGGGTGGGTGCCAGGAGAATCAGGGTGGGAGTTGATGGGAATGTGTGAGAACAGGTTACAGGGAAATGATGGAAGAGGATTAATGGAAGTGCTCTGAGACTTTATGGGCTGAATGTCCTCATTCTATGTCATGAAAGAATTGTATAAAATGAGAATAGGGCACATTGCATTGACTAACACTGTCTGTGTGATTGCTGCATCAGCGAGGGAAACATGACAAGATTGTTCCACACACCATGTAATTGAAGTTCTTGCCCTTTTACAATCAAAGCTAAGGTGACCACAACATTGTTTTAAGATTGTTAAAAGACAGTAATGTGATTTCTTGCCCCATGTCTTTAGGACACCTCTAGTACTTCACATTTAATGAATTACTTTTACCATGCATTGGCTGCATTTATGTAGATGAAATGCGAACAATCCCACATATTTTTTGACCTGGTGGTGGCTGAAGGAAGAATGTTAGACAGGACACAGTAAAGGAACTTTCAGTCTTCAAACTGGACACGGCAAAACTTATCCAGTCAACTGTAATAAGACCTTGGGTTAATATAGCACCTGGATGAAAGTATCTTCAAAATTTCAACAATCCTGTAATACAGCACTGAAGTGGTAACTTAGTTCATATAACTGGAACAGGGCTTGGACTCACAAATTAACACAAACTTGAAGGCACCATCAAATAGCCCAAATAAACTTAAACCATACAAGTTTGCGATTTCAGCGAAAAGCTTTGATTAACTTAAACATAATTACCTCATCTTTGGGGTGCATAATTTTATATTTAATATTTTTAAAAACATTTTATGTAACATTTCAACATATTACATTTCAATCCTCTTACCTGAATAGGTTTACCTATTCATAGTGAGCAAATAATTGACTGATTTTAGGTGTTAAGCTGCTAAAATGCAGGAATGCAAAAGCAGCACAAAACAAAAAATAATTTGCAGTTCAATATATTATATTGCCAATTAATTATATTTCAGAAAGAACCAATGAGCTCATGAATGGGTCATCTGGGAGAAAATGAGTGGGACAAAAACATTAAGATTTACAGCATATTTCAGGCAATCACACCTTTGCCTATGCTAATTGTTTAAGATGAGGGTTTTGACTCTAATCCTCTTGTATTTTACATATTCAACATTCTTTTCATGTTTTACTGATTCCTATGTGGATTGTACAGTATTATAGCTTTTCATTCAATAGCCATTTATAGTAAAGCATCCCATGTACAAAATAACCCCTTGAATAGGTATCTTTTCTCAAACTTTCCCCTATACTCTTCAAATCCTGAATCTATACCATCTTGTGCCTGATTTTTCTGCTGACTTCTTTGGTTTTAAGATGACATTTGCAGGATTCTGATAGGCAGTACATTGGTAACTTTCTAGGTGGTGTATCTAATCTCTGTGGGTCAGCTATTGTGAAATCAAATGACAACTTTATGAAATGACACTTCCAAATGGGAAACTTAACTGAAAATCAAAGAAGGATCCTGGTCCTGAAATGTTAACTGTTTCTCTTTCTGTAGATGCTGCCTGACCTATTGAGTGTTTCCAGCATTTCCTGTTTTTAGTTGGGAAACTTAACATTTGGAGACACCCAGTGGGACTTTAGGCATGTGATGTCCAAAATTTTCCATGCATAAAAATATTAATGTTGCTACATTCACAGAACTAACCTAGTTTATCTGAGAACATCTGAAAGTGACAATAACATCAAAGAGCAAAAGACTTTCAGATTCCCCAAGTACTATTGTCAAATGAGAATTCATTGGATAAAGATAAGTGATCACAAATGAGATTTTACTTAGGAATACTAACAAATTCATGTTTGATCCTCTGCATGATATAGATATTCCCAGAGGTTTTTTTTTGCTGCTTTTATACTGTGTATTTATTCATTAATCCAGATTATATGGTGAAATAGTCGAGTACTTATCACCTCCTTTCAATTTAAGACAAGCAATAAGGACAAGAAATTCATCATGGGAGGAGTTTTGATGGAATTCCCCTTTATAATGTCATTCAAACTGAATTGCAAAATTCAAAATAGTTCTGCATGCTAGACTTTTAAAATTAGTTTAGATCGCCACTAGCGTAAAGTTTCTGTGCATAATTTTTTTGCTAAGATATATTGATCTTGCATTCTCTCCTCTTTGTGATTTTCTTCACCTCTGAGTCAGACCGGTGGCTAGAGGAGCAGCAAAGAAGGTTAAAAGGCAGTGCCAAACATTTGAGGAGATACTTCACAGTTCTCAACTTGGAGTACTGTGTACAGTTTTGATCACCCTGTTACCAGAAAGACGTGGTTAACTAGAAGAGTGCAGAAAAGATTTACGAGGTTGTTGCCAGGACTAGAGGGCCTGAGTTATAGGGAGAGGTTTGCCAGGGTCTTTATTCCTTGGAACGAAGGAGAATTAGGGGTGATTCTAGAGAGGTTGTAAGATCATGAAGGGCATACATAAGGGTGGATGGTAAACAGTCTTTTCCCCAGGGTGGGGGAGTCCAAACTAGGGGGAATCAATTTAGGCCGAGAGTGAAAGATTTAAAAGGGACCTGAGGGGCAACTTTTTCACGCAGAGGGTGGTGAGTATGTGGAACGAGCTGCCAGAGGAAGTGGTTGAGGCAGGTATAATTATATCATTCAAGAAGCACTTGGAAAGGTACATGCTGTGATGGGGCTTAGAGGGATATGGGCCAAACATGTGAAATTGGGACTAGATGGGTGGGCACCATGGTTGGCATGGACTGGTTGGGCCAAAGGGCCTGTATCCATGCTGTATTGCTCTATGGCTTTATATGCAATAACAGATCAGCCACCAACAGTAGATCACAGATGATTTTCATTTCTATTGGTTATCTCCAAAATTACTTTCAATATGTCATTTTTGATCCTTTTGCAACTGGGAAATTGCTGGCTAAAATCAATTATGAAGCAAAGATAATATTTCTGAATTGATGAAGGCAAAATCAGTTTACTCCGAATATCCATTCTTTTTCATGCTGTAGTTCTCTCCTCAGAGTCCTTTCCTTAAAGAGTGCTCTTCTCAGTTGAATGGATAAAGATTTAAAATATCTGATCATATTGGTTGAACAGATAAAATTTAAACACCTAGATACAAAATGGTCATAGTCACAATAACCCTGATGATAGAAGTGGACCACATGATCCCTGAAACCCTATTTCACTATTAGTAATGGCCTGCTTCTACATCACCTTCCTGCCCTGTCCTCATACCCTTTGGTCACAATATCCAAGAACCTCAGTCTTGGATACACTGATTGAATGAACATCCAGAGCTATCACGGGAAGAAATCCAAAGGTTCACAACACTAAGCAAAGAAATTTTCTCCTTATGTCTAAGTAACTCTTCATCTTGACACTAATCATTATAAGCTAGGCTGTCAGTTAGGAGAAATAAATTGCCTGCTTCACTAATACCACAAAGCATTTGATGTATTTCAGTTCTTATTTTTTCTAAATGCTAGAGAATATAAACTCACTCTTCTCAATCTCTTATCGCAGGACAACTCTTTCCACCCAGAATCAATCTACTTGAAGAGTTAGAGTCTTCCACTGGAAAGTTGAATTAGGCTGAATTACTCTTTCTGATCAACATGGATACGATGGGCAGAATGGCCTCCTGCTGTGTGGTAAATTTTACTGATTCATGGCTTTTCAAGTATACATCCAAATTCTTTTTAAAAGTAAATGGGTTTCGGTCTTTATCTTCCTTTCAGGCAGTAGGTTCCAGATGCTTACACATCTTCTGAAAGCAAATTGTTTTCCTTATCTTGCCTCTAATTCTTCGACTGATTACTTTCCATCGCTGCCTCTGGCTCTTGACTCCTCGGAAATAAGTTAGTCTATTCTTCTTTAGTGAGTATCGTTTCAATGGCATGATTAGAAACTAAGAAATTGCAGTTGCTGTATGCCATGTTGTGCCTCTCAAGCTTGCTGTACCAGTCAATATGATTATGGCTGATGTAATCATTGGGCTCAAACAGGAATTCAGAACTAGAAGCAAAAGGCAGGGCTGAGGTACCAAATGAGGACTTTACAATATTCTTTATCATGGAATAAGATGCTATTGAGTCTCAGCAAAGGAAGACATAATTGAGATTCTGCTTGGGTTAACAATTGATAAGAGGATGTACCAGAAAGGCTAGCTGTACTTACATTTGATAAATCACCTGGTCCGGCTGGGATACATCCTAGGTTGTAGGGGAAGTAGGGAAGAAAATGCAAAGGAAAATATGCTGGAGATGCTGGAAATCTGAATAAGAACAGAAGATGCTGGTAACCTTCTCAGCTACTTGATACTAACTTATTTCTCTCTTCCTAATACTGATGAAGGATCCAGGACTTGAAACATAACAATTTCTCTTTCTGTTGATGTTGCTATTGGCTGAGAAGTCAGAACTAGAGGGCATGATTCTGTGGCTCTGTGGATAAAGATACCTAGCAAAAGAATCAAAAAGTACCACGAAGAAAAACTTGCTTTGCACAATGAGTGATTAAGACTGGAATGGACTAGCAGGAATAGGAGAGGAGGCAGAATCAGCTACAGCCTTCAAATGGGAGTTGGATAAGTATCTGAAAGGAAAGGATTTCATGGTCTATTGGAAGATGTAGAAGAGTGGGATGAGGCTGGATTGCTCTTGCATAGAGCCAGTACAAACGCAAAGGACTGAGTGGCCACTTTCCATGCTCTAATCATCCTGTAATTCTGTCGTAATAGACATCATGTATAAATGAGAATGAAATAGACATGTATGCAATAAATAAGTTGATGATGGCCAAACATGTCACCCTTGTGTAATCTGCCTTGCACTGTAACACTGAAAAGTGAAGCATGGTCAATATAGCATAATTCAATACAGTCTTACAGGGATCTGATTTTGAATTCACGTCAAAGGAACATTTCCCTGCATTGTTCGTATATTCTCACTTCAGTTCTTGTCATTAATTAAGCATAAATCATTCTGGAGATTCCTGACAACAGATATGCCACCAATTTAATCAATGTCCAATGTCCCCATTTTTTATAATCAATTGGATACTTCTTTGATTCCAGCATGAAAGCAGAGAAGTCTTACAGTAGTAAGTATGTTACTGAAATCATACTGGGCTAATCGTAATGCATTTCCTGAGGTCGTCCTCAGTAAATATTCAGAGCGAATTCTTGCACCAGAATGGGCTTGTGTCCAGGAGTTTGCTGCAAAGGAATGACTGGAAGGGGTGACGGTGCAGCTCCTATACTCTGCAGTTAGCATTTAAAACGATGGAACAATTTTGATGGTTGTGGAATGGAGCTGCCTGTATCTGTTTAATCTTTAGATGAAAGCTAACATATGCTTCTTTTGTTTTTCATTATCTGCTATTTAAATATCTTTGAATTAAAATTTAAATAATGATGGAATAAATTTGCTAGTTTTACTAGTTTTAGCTCCCTCCACTCTTTTTCTGGCCAGATTAGAATTAGATGTGAATGTGGGTATATCAGTATTGGATTATTTGCTTTCTTGAGACGGGTTAGACTAAGATGATTTAAATATTTGGAAAACAATTTTAAAGCTACATCCATAATGGCAATGTAGCAGCACATACTTATACTTAAAAATAATTGTTGCCATGTGCTTTTCTTTATTTGATTGTTTTACCACGTTAGAGAATAACATTTTTACCATTTACCTTGCAGATTAAGACATCCAAGTGCATTAAATGAGTGTTTCAGCAGTCAAAATGATTAGTACTTTAACTTTCAAGAATTATATTGATTTCAAGATTAAAGCGCAGAAATACATTCAGAGCTTTAATCACATGAATCTGCATGTCCAGTCCAATCCAGTTGTATTGGCAATGCAGTGATTTTCATGTGGAACTTTGGCCTAATTATAAACTACTGGATGTGGTTCAACTATTTTCACAATATATTCCCAAAATAAGATTGATTAGTCATTGCCTAATACGCGTTTTCCTGATCAAAGCCACGCAATGGCCTTTCTTTTGCAGCAACTTACTGAGCTACTATAAATGTCTGTTGCATTTTGTTATTGTTAATAATCATGCTGAAACCATTCTTCCTGAATATTAGATCTTCTGTTATATTGTTAACCTTGTCATAATACTAATGGGCCTTGGTTCATGTTATTTCTAGCTGAACAGATTGTGTTCTAACATGTGGCTTTGAGTCTGAAGATTTCATTTAATATAATTGCTTTAATTTTGGTGATTGTGAAATATTATTGATCAATAGGAAATATGGACAAATTTTACACAAAACATTTCTTTTTCTTATCTTCTCAGGACGTGGGCACTGCTGCCTGAACCAACAATGATTCCACATCTGTAGTTGCTGTCCACTGAAGGGCAAAGTGAACTGGTTTCTTGAAATGTTGCAGTTAATGTGATAAGTCTACCATCACAATGTAGTTAGGATGCAAATTCCAGGATTTTCACTCAGTGTTGATGAAGTGACCATGTTATCTCCTAGCTGGGTAGTATGTGACCTGGAAATAGCGCTCCAATACACATTGGTAGTCATGGAAGGTGCTAAAAACAAAGCTCATGTGACTTGTTGTAATGCCTCCTGTAGATGGTACACACTATCAACTATTGTATGGAGGTGTAAAGAGAATAGAACTTTAAGCCACTGGATGTTTTTATATTCATTTTTGGGCAATTCTCCCAATCAAAATTGAGTTTAAAGTTGGTTGAAATTTTAAAAACAGATTGAGTTTTGTTAGAGATGTGAATCAAGGGCTAAAGAACCAAATAATACTTCGACGTAACAATTTTTGTTTAGTCATAGGAAGTCACGAAATGCAATTTTGGAGGCAGAGTACAGCATACATTAACTTATGTGATCAAGAACAAATTTCTCTACACATTCTAACTGAATAGTGGAATAGCCAGGTGTGGATGAATAGCCTTTATGATTATCTGTACATGATTTTCCCTGTTAAGCAAAGGAACTGTGACACTATGTCCAACCTGTTCAAATGTGGAAAGTTTATCAATACGTTAAATGTATTTACAATATCAATCTATAATACTTTCCAAATCTTCTGAGAGAAGTACAAATAAACCTACTTTCAGATAAACCTTGGCTGGCTTCCAAACTTTTATCCCCCCCAACTATAGATAGTTTGGATCATCAATGTCAGAACTTGTTACAAACTTCCAATGACAGTTGCACCATCAGTGACCCAGACTGTGCAAATCACAATAGGCTGCATCAAGAAAGACTGGACTCAATTCTTACAACTGCTGCCTGTAGCTGACACAGGCTCATGTGAGCTGGATGTGGAGGACCTCCACTCTCTCAAATCCAGTGATGTGGTCCAAGCAAACAAACATGGTCTCTGGTGCCAAAGTGGGGAGTGCTGGACTCAATTCACCAAGACCAGCTTGCACAGCTAGCAAAACCAGGGACGAGGTTTTTTACCATCTGTGAAGGCTGTAGATTGTTTTAATAATCTTTTAAATATCTGTGACATTCAAAGACATTTAAAAAGTACTGAAAGTAAAATAAATAATAAAAACAATTTAATGAAAATAAATCTAATTAACAAACACAAAGTACTAAAAAATTCAAAACAAAACCTTCCCCTTTGGCTCCTAACCACAGGTTTATAATCTTTGAGATCAGCAGAGTCTTGGATTCTACACCAGGTCTGACTTGGCGCGGAATCGAGAGGTGAAGAGGCTAGGTTCCTTCTGCACTGTAACGTGAAGTCCAGTGACTGATGAAAGTGACAGATACGGCACCATCTGTCCAGTCAGTATGGACTTGTGCACAGGAAGTTTGCTACTTAAGGCTGTGAACATGTGTGAGCACAGGCAGTTCCAAATGAATGACTTCCAGCTTATTATCATTTAAACCTTAGAACCAAAGGAAATTATTAGTAATTGAGAGAAAACTGCTAAGTAACTAAAACATTAATCTAAAATAAAATAATTAAAATAAGCTTTGCCAATGTCTCCTAATCCAAATCAGTACTGAGGAAAGGAGGAGTTATTCCGTTAAGGCTGACTGCACCTAACCATTCTGCGACCAGGTCTAGTGAATTGAATAAGTTGGGAGATTAATAGGGCTTTACGCTAAATGTGGAGGTTGGGAAAGGGGGAAGGTGTGAAAGAGGGGGATAGGTAAGTGGCGAGGAGGGTCCCAGGGAAGGGAAATCTAGATTACTATCGAGAAGCAGAGCAGGAAAATGATTGGGATGAGGATGATAAATGGTGTCAGAAAGGTACAAGCACACAGATAAAAAAAAATGCATCATCATAGGGTCTGGGCAAGTAAAGAATGTCATTAAGACAATAGGTTATAAAATAGTATAAAATAAATAATGTTAAGGTGCCCCAAAAGGTTAAAAAGAAAAATCTCAAGATGTTTTAATGGACATGATATGCTGTTACAGAGACATGGCTGCAGGGTGACAAATGTTGGGAATTGAATATCCAAGAATATTTGATATTTAGGAAGAGCAGACAAAAGGAAAAGGGAGCAAAAAATGAGCTGCTGGAGGAACTCAGTATCTGCGGAGTGAAGTGGACAGTCAACGTTTCAGAGACACGAGAGACTTCCGATGCTGGAAATCCAGAGCAACGCACACAAAATGCTGGAGGATCGCAGCAGGTCAGGCAGCAACTACGGAGGGAAATGAACAGCCAATGTTTTGGGTTGAGACGCTTCATCTGGACTCAAGAAAAAGGGGGGGGGGGGGCGCGGTGGGGTGGCATTGTTAGCAAAGGATGAAGTTAGTGCAATAGTGAGAAAAAATATTTGTTCGGAAAATGAAAATGTGGAATCAGTCTGTGTGGAGCTAAGAAGCACTAAAGGGTGAAAGACATTGTTGAGAGCTTTCTACAGGCCTCTGAACAGTACTGGAAATGTAGGGGATGGCATCAAACAGGAAACTCAAGATGCATGAAGTAAGGGTATTACAGTAATCGTGCACAGAATTTAAATTAAGCTAAGTCTTGAGTTGTAGAACCTAATGAAACTGCACATTGTAGCGGTTGCTACCGTGGAATAAAACAAGACTCTACTCGGAGGATTGCCAAACAGAACTGGTTTATTTTCCCGCCTTGTGCGGGCCCTTTAAGGGAGAAAAACTCCCGCCCAAAAAACCGGCAATGACGTAAGTCCTACGTCATCAGGACTTTCCCGCGCGCGGGATCTCCCTGTCGCTCGGAAAGACGAGGCCCGCCGCCATCTTGGGCCTCGTCGCTCCGACGCCGCGCGACCCGACTGCCGAGCCGGTTCGCCCGACTAGACGGTGAGTCGCCACAACATCATGTCACAAAACCCGTGGAAGTCAACATAATGATATTCTGGCCATCAGAAAGTATCACTGCCATCAGGACTTGGAATGCTTTGATTTAGACTTAAGGACATTCAGAACTTCTGTATCTCACCACTTACAGTCAAGAACACATTGAACATCTGGAAGCCCTGCACCGGTATACTATATATGATGCTTTAAAGGTTATAGATTTTCTTTGGAGAATTGACATGCACAAAAAATATAAAACTTACAATCATGTTCTGAATATAGTGCAACAATATGCTCCAAGCAATTAACTGTTAACTCTCTACCAGAAGCTTGTAATAACTGCAGCAAAAACAAGACATCTTTTAATTTCACTTATCACTAATTACAATGATTGGATTAACTGAAACTATGTGCAAATCTAAACAGTCCAGAGATCTATTCCAGTATTATAAGCTGATCAAACAAATTACTCTGAAACTGGAAAATTGCTTGTGGTATTGTCAAAGGTTATTTGGTAAACCCACTTTAGAACGTGATAAAATGATGTATATATATATTGCATATAAAAGTCCCACGGGACTGCACAGAATCATTATTAAATATATTTGGTACCAAACTACACAAGGTAATATTATTATAGGAGGTCAACTTTGATAGTAGAAACAGAGGGGGGCAGAGAGATTTAGCAAGACAATTTCAGAGTTTAGCACTTGGATGACTGAAGGCATTGGCCCTAATGGTAGTTTGATAAAAATCGGAATGACACGAGCCCAAAATTGGAGCAGAGAGATAAGGTTTTAGGACTGGAGAAAGTTACAGAGGAAGAACCTGCAACTACATCATGACATTTAAGGTAATAAAATTGATCAGGCAATATCAGCAGTGTATTTTCTAATGATCTGAACCAACTAATAAGAAACAATCATCATGAAAAGAAAGCAGGACTATAGTGCAGGAAGTGCAAGCCCTACAAGATTATAGGTAATAAAATACATGTAGGAAATGTACACATTATAGGTTAAGATTGTGTCTATTTACATTTTCCTGTTCTCATATATTTTAAAGTATACTTCTGGAGCATGTCTGTATCAGGAAGGAGGAAGTGTTAGAAATATTGACATACATTAGGCTGGATAAATCCCCAAGGCCTGACAGGATCTATCCCTGGATGCAATGGAAGCCAGGGTGGAGATTGCCAGGGCTCTGATGGAGATTTTTAAATCTTCATCAGCTGTGGGTGAGGCACCAGAAGACTGGAGGATAGCTGATGAAGATTCAAAAAAGGCAGCTAGTGTAAGCCCGGAAACTACAGGCTGGTGAGCCTTACATCAGTGGTAGGGAAGGTTGCTGAAGATTTGAGGACTAAAGATTTATGATCACTTGGAAAGGCCAGGGACTGATTAGGAGGAGTCAGTGTGGTTTAGTGCAGGGGAGATCATGTGTCACAAATCTTTCAGAGATTTTTTGAGGACGTAACTAAGAAAAATTGATAAAGGCAAACATGGTAGATGTGATTTACATGGATCAGTAAGGCTTTTGAGAAGGTCTGTATGGTAGGGCTGGTCCAGAAGTTTAAGGCATAAGGGATTGAAACCTTTTGGCAAACTGGATTCAACATTGGCTTGGAGATAGAAGGCAGAGGGTAGTGGTAGATGGGTATTTTTGACTGGAATTCTGTAACCAATGGTATATTGCAGGGATTGATGCTGGGACTTTTATTGTCTATAATATATAAATCACTTCAAAGAGAATGTAAGTGGTCTGATTAGTAAATTTGAAGACAACACAAAAATTAGTGGAGTAGTAGAGAGGGAAGAAGGTTGTCTAAGGATATCATGGGACATAGATAAGCTGAATAGCTGGGCGGAGAGGAGGCAGATGGAATTTAATCCAGATAAGTGTGAGGTAATGCACTTTGGGAAGTCAAATTCTAGTAGGACATATAGAATAAATGGCAGGAAGTTTAGGAACTTTTGAAGTACAAGCTTGAAGTTTAGGAACTTGCACCTTGGGGTGCGAGTCCACAGCCTGCTGAAAGTGGGTGACACAGGTGGGGAAGTGAAGAAGGCATTTGGTATGCCTTCTTTCAAAGACTGAGGCATTGAGTATAATAGTTGGGACATAATGTTGCAGCGTATAAAACATTAGTTATAATGCATTTTGGAGAATTGTGTAAAGTCTGGTCAACCCACTACATGAAGGATGTGGAAGCATAGAGGGGTAGAAGAGATTCACCAGGACGTTGCTGAATGGAGGGCTGTAAATGTAAGAGGAGAATACATAGGCTGGTTCATTCTCACTGGAATGTAGAAGGCTTTAGGATGACCTTATAGAGATTTATAAAATTATGAAGGGCATGGATAGGATGGGAAGCTTAAGTCTTTTACCTAGGGAAGGGAAATCTAGAATGAGAGGGAATAGGTTTAAGGCGAGAGGGGGAAAATTTGATGGAGATCTGAGGGGCAAACTTTTTCACACAGAATGGTGGCTATCTGAAATGAGCTGCCAGAGGGAGATGTAGAGGTAGATAAAATTACAGCATTTAAAAGGAATTTGTACAGATACTTAACAAGAAAGGCGGAGTGGGCTATGGCCCTAATGCAAGCAAATAGGATTAGCGCTGATAGGCATCACCGTCAGCATGGGCAAGGTGGGTGAAAGGACCTATTTATGTGTGAACAAACGTAATTCATATCAGGATTGTAGAATTTGCATTAAAATAGTAACATCACCAGTTTTGTGATGTCATTAACAGAAAGAATTCTTTCAGGTTTTCTCTGCTTAAATCTGTGAAGATTTTCTTACAACAAGATAAATGACCATTCCTATGAAACTTTGTCAAAGGCTCATCCAAGTTTGAACATATACCAAATCCATTAGGCTACTGAAAGGGTTAAGTGATAAAGCACTACACTGAAACAAGTGAACCAATGGAGTTCATCACAACAAGCATGAAACACAATGGTCCTTTCTGGTAATCATTACACATTTAGTAGATTTAAGCTAGTACGAGTGACTAAAAAGAACACCAGAGGATGATCAATAATCATGTGATACATTTTATATTTAACTTAACAAAAGGTTTTAATTGCCTTGTTTGCAAATGCTGAGTCATATAACCCAGCACCAAAAACACAGCTCAGTGCTGCATTAAGATTTTCACTAACATGTGGAAAATACTTCAAGGAAACGTTTTCAGCAATTCCATACTTTAAACGTAAACCATTAGAACACACAAGTGAACACTAAACTTCAATTGGAAGTGCACAGAAAGTTAGATGACTGTATGGCTAAATGTTTAAAACCATGCCATTTTGCAAATCAATCACAGTTTTTGATAAAGTGGTTCAATTATTAACAAGACTGCTGCTGACAGTCGTCCCCTGCTTGATGACCTGAACACAGATAGGTAGAGAATATTTGAGTGTCTTAGGTTATGAGTACTCTGCCAAAACTTTTACAGAAATCTCTTCCACAGTTAGAGCACTGTTATCTAGGTGATGATCTGAAACCATTTTTGCCTTGGTGATTGTTCTATATTTAAGATATATAATGGAATTTAATTTTTGTCATAATTAATGAGGTCTAAAATTAAGATAAAGCTTGGGTATAACCAAAACTCTCACCTACTTACAGGGGGATCAGCTTATGAGTACTTACTCAATTAGAAACTTCTTTTTACTGTAATCCATCACCTGTAGATATTAATTGTTTTCTTCAGTGTCCAAACTTAGTCTCCAGAGTTGTACCTGCTATAAAATGCTCTCTAATTACACATTAAGGTTCCTTTGATGGCACCTCCCACAAAATTTGCCATCTAGATGAACAAGAGCAACAAACGCATGAGAACAGCAAAGTTCCTCTTCCAGGTCACGTGCAATCTTGCGTTGGAATACATTACCAATCCTGCATCTTTAATGAATCTCCAGATACATCTATACTGTGAAAGTATCCTCAGCAGAAAGATTGTAATGTTCAAGAAGATGAACTGCATTCTCAAGGGCAACAAATGTTGGCTTTGCTAGCAATACCCATGCCCATAAAAGAATAATAAATAAAATGTAAGAACTACTTCAGGCCTCTAACCTCAAGCAGAAGCTGTCAGTTTCCTTTTGATCACCAATTGTGTAAAACCACATCGTAACATAACCTTTTAAAAAGAACCTTTTCAGGTGAGGAGGCATCCAGTAAGACAGCAATGACACATAATGCCATATTACTTGCAAGCAACATGCTGATTCATTTTCAAACATACAGCTTATATCCTAGGATGTTCTGCACTCTGCTTGGAGCTCTAAGTCCTTTAAATACTTTTTAAATTATGCAGCTGAGAGTTTTATTTACAGTAAATAAAGATAAAACCATGCTGAAAGTCATCATTTTTCTGTCTATTGATCAGGTGAAGCAAACCTATTAATGAGCAATAATGCAACCTTAAAATTTATCTGGTGTTACGTCAGTCTTGACCTTTTGCATGAGTAACACACCAGAAAGGATAACTGGATGCCTTGCATTTTAGCAGGTTTAGCTAGGAGTATTTGACTGCCACAGTCAGCCTATGCCCCTGAGAATTAATAATCATTTGTTGGTAATATTTGTTAGCACTATGATTTGTTGATTATAGGTGGCACCGTGCATAACAGGTAGTGCTGCTGTCTTACAGCTCTGGCAACCTGGATTTGATCCTGACTTCTGTTGCTGTCTGTGTGGATTTGCACATTGTCCCCTGTTGATTGTGTGGTTTTCCTTTCACATCCCAAAGGACATGTGGGTTGATACAATAACTGGCAACTTTAAGTTACCCCAGTGCAGGAGGCTGGTAGGATAATCAAAGTGAAGTTGATGGGCATGTGAGAGAATAGATTACAGGGAAAATAAGTGGGGAAAGGAATTGCTCAGAGTGGGCATAGACTTGAATGGACTGAATGGCTTTCTTCTATGTCTAAATATGAGAAATATAGAAATATAACATCCCATTGCTAAAATGTAAGAATCCATCTTGTTCAACTATTTGTAACGTTAGCTGGATTAATTAAACAGAAAGTATTTTGCATGCATAGGCCTTCATGACTGCTTTTATTGTGTACAGCGGTGACCATAAAAGGTCTTTTGATTAAGCTATCAAATCGCACACTTACAAACTAATTCCTTTGCATGCAGCATAGTACACACTTAGATTTACATGAAATTAATGAAGAGTACTTAATACCTGTTATGCTTTTGAGTAAAATACCATCTTCTCCGCCGATACTCATGATGTTCGATACTCTGCTGTAACTCATTGGTGAAGGGTGCCAAGTTGGCTTTGATTCATTGATGCCAGCAAGCTTCTGAAGCTCATTGTTAATACCTTGTTTTAAGGCGGGTGATAGATCCTGAGCGTGTGGGCTGCAGGCATAATCCTTTAATGCCTGTCACACTGAGATTTGATTGGGGACAGAAATGAATTGTCTAATAACCCATAATGCAGAGCTTGTATTATTGTAGTAGTCAACAGTAGCTTCAGAAGAGTTTATCCACAGATTTAAACCTTATCCCTTAGAGTAAGAGCTATTTGAGTTTTCACGTAGTTTTTTAAAGAACATAAATAATAATGAAGAAAATATTAAGAAAAGGAGCATTAATGATTAACTTCGTATGACATGAAAAATGGATTCTACAAACTTATCATTCAATAGCGAATAGTATAAGAAAAAGTTTTACTTGCTAGTTCCATCCAGACTTTTTGATATTTGATTGCATTATTTATGTTCACTAACTTTTCTGCAATGGGTTTGCTCTAACCATTGAAATAACCTATTTTTTCCCCTGTTTTCAAGTCAAGGGTATTTCACTGAATTTCATGGTGTTAATAACCCTCACAGACTCATGTCTACAGCCATCCTCATGCCGATTCTGAACCATTTTGGCAGCAAACATTGTGTGCAAAATCCCATTGTGAAAGCTCATCGTAATTAATGCAGTAGTTTACTTCAGGACTTCCTTTCAATATTTATGTTGTTAATGGATCAGTATTTAGGTTTATCCAATGAGCAAAGCTGAAAAACAACCAGATGGAGAAGGGAAAAAACATAAATTCCTTAAAAATATTGATAGTCTAAGATTGGGAATTTCACATTCAGAAATCACTCCCTCTGGAAATAGATTAACTATCTTTAAAATCGCCACTGAAGGCACCTTCTTTGTGTAAAGAGGCAATATGTACCTTTGAGGGCTACAGTCAAGTCTCCTGACAGGAGGTTGCCAGGGAAATCTCCATAGAATGGGAATGTGGGCTATAAACTTTTCTACTTTATTGAAAGGAATGATCCTTAGGCTAGGAAGCTGACAGTTTGAACATGAGCACTCTAGACACATGTGAGGTTGTATCTGAGTTTGCAGAAGTCAGAGTTCTCAATGTGAGGACAAAGAATGCAATTCAAGTGCCAGGCCCTTTAACAAAGTTGTTTCTGGAAAAAGGGGAAGGGGGTGGTGACTAAACGTTGTTCTTTTGTTTAAACCAATGAAGCTGAATATCTCACTCTAGACAAGTGTTGACCTCATTTTGGGGAAGTTTCACGTTAGAAAAAGTGCTAGGAAGAATCTTATTGGGAATCGAGGTGACAAACTTACAAAGAGGTTTGAGCTGGGACATAGATAAGTTTTTGTCTGTTCAAAATTTCCATTTTGTGAAATGGTTTGGACATTTCCCTTTATTGAAAGCACCGTGTAAATCAGATTGTTGTTGTTGTTGTTGTTGAATGTGCTCAGTGGGATAATTTGTTATTTTTCCTCCTTACTGGAGGACTAACATGTCCTTTAAGTAAATCTTCAGCTAGTAATTCTGTTTTGAGGGACATAGTCATCAGGGAGGTGGAGTGCAACCAGAATGAAGGTATCCTGGTAGTATCAAGAAATCATGCAGTTCATCTGCGTAAGAAGGATTTGTGGTTGCCATTAGCTGCACATTGATTCTACAGAGGACAATGTAGTTGATGAATACTCCTGTTATCTAAGGGTGCCTTTACTGGTATTGACGATGCTCTACACTTGTGAGAAGCCAGCCAGGAGTGCAAACCTGAGTGCACATTCAGCGGGAATGGTGTTATTGCAGGGAAAATGCAGGTGATTGCTGGCTGTGGCAAACAAGCTTTTCTGTCCATATTTGTCAGCTGCTGACTGCCAGTTCCCTGCAAGCACTCTCCAGAAGGATCCAGAGGCAAAGAAATTAATCTTGACACCTACTGATAAAGCATGGTAACAGTTCCTGCAAGGCAACAGGTCTTGTTCCAGTAGACTACAGATAGCTGCCACCACTTCAATGGTAATGCCCTGAGGCTCCTCAGACACAAGAATCCCAACACATCAAGGATACTTACCCTCTAGTAGACCCTGTATAGCCTTCTGCAAACTGCACCTCTTTGCAGATACTCCTTCCCACTGCAGAGTGTAGGCCTGTAAGAAGCAGTTTGTTGCTGTTGGTGTCACTGGTATTGGTGCTGCTCTTACCACTCCTGCCAGAGGCACTGATTGTCATCTGAGATCTAAGGTAACACGACCATAAATGCACTCAGGTGTATCTAAAAGGCCAGAACTCCATGATGGGCATCAGAAGTACAAGTCTTCAAAGTGTGGTTAAACACCTTCAAAGTTGTAAAAGTTTCATGAAAATTGTCTAAGTATTTTCCAAGTTATTTTTAAGTATCTTTCTACAATGAATAAATGTTTCACAGAGGCAGGCATGAATAAAGTTGTGAAGTATCATTTTTTAGTAGTACATTTCCCTGTTTATTTTCATCCACTCCCTTGATTGATATTTTGTTCTAATGTTGCTTTACTGGTGACTTCCAGATGTCCGGGGAACCCGTGGACACACTGTAAACTCTGCTTCCTGGATATTGGGACTTTTTTTTCGGATTCCTATATTGATGGGAAGCTGATAAAACACCTTCTGTATGAAATTGTCTTTGTACAATGTGAGAAAATTAAAATGGAAACAAGAAAAAGACTGTTATATTGTGAAAACCAACTTATATCCTAGTAATTGATTGAAGTTGACAACTCCCATAGCTGTCTCAACTATACTTGTTCCTAACCCTTCCTTCTGTAGGGACATCACTCCCTTCTCCCATTCCTCATCTCTGTAATATCAGCTCTTTCCACACAGGTACCTTTGAGATCTCTTCCTGTTTCTCTTAATCATGGGTTTCCTCTATGCTAGTTGACAAAATCCTTGACAATATCTCATTTATTTCCAGCACCTTTGCTCTCACCTGTTCTCCTCCTGGCCAGAAGAAGAATGGGGTTCCCCAGGTTCAACTGAGATCCTTTGCAATTTTCACCACTTTCATTGAGATTCCATTACCAGACACATCTTCCCTCCCCTTGCCTTTCAGCATTCCAATGGGAATGCTCCTTGGCCCACACAGCCAACTCCAACAGCCATTCTCACAGCATTTACCGGTGAACCACAGGAGATGCATTGCCTTCCTTTTGCATCTGCTGGCTATTTCCAGCATTCGCTTTTTGGTTTCTGGTTGAGGAACAACTCTGACCTGCATTTCAAAGCTTTAAAAATGTTCCTTAGTCCCTTTTCTCTCTCTCCCCAACTGTCCTCATTAATCGAATAACCAGCTGACCCTGTCCTCATCATCCAAAGGTTTCTCCTTTTATCCTATCTACTTCTCCTCCATCTTCTCAACAACTAAAACTGACTTGCTTTCTCTCTTGCAACAAACAATCTACTGGAAGAACTCAGCAGGTTGAACAGCAACTGTGGGAGGAAAGGAGTTGTTAATGTTTTGGATCTAAACCCTGCATTTGGTCCTGATTGCAGGGTTTCGACAGAAATGTTAACAATTCCTTTCCTTCCACAGATCCTGTTTTGACCCCCTGATTCTTCCAGCAAAGTTATTTGTGCTCCAGATTCCAACATCAGGAGTCTTTTGTGTCTCCATTGCTTTTTCTCTTTCCTGCTTCCAATCAAAGGTCTTTGACCAAAAATATTAGATCTGTTTCTACTTCCTCATATGCTGCCTGACCTGTTGAATGGTTCCAATATTTTCTGTTTTTAAGTTTATGGCTGATCTTGATCTTCCATTCTTTTATAATATCACCCCAACCCACCAAGATGCAGGCTTATTCAAGAAAACCTTTCTGACCAAATACACATCCAAAATTTCATCAAATGGGATGGATGCTGAGAGCTGGTACATTGAAATTTGCTCTACAAAATCAATATTCAACAAAAACTTGAACAAAGATCTGACCATAGAGCTTCCAGGTTTCTAGTCCAACACAATATTGGACCATGCTGAACCACATTCATTCAAGAACAAATGGGGGACGGAGAACTTGTCAAACTTGTGCAAGTGGTGAGTCAGTATGCCACATGGCAAACTCTTGCCTTGATTGTGGCATATCACTGAGAGATTGGAAGCAATCCATTAAGCTCGTCCAAGAGCCATCAATCCTCAACATGCAACTTAATTGGCTAGCAATATTTTTGCCATTGCTTGCTTCAAAAGGCAGATGTGGAATCAGACAGTCTTAATATACAGCAAAAAATGGAATCTCCAACACCTTGTGATGAGATTGGCCAGAATAAGAAATTTGAGGGAAAATTTGTATATCACAGCTTCTTAACTGGTTTTCTGTTGAATTAGCAGGCAATATTCAGCAATTTCAATAGAATTAAAATAAAAAAATCAGTCCTGAAAACGTTCTGTAAATTTACCATTGAGATTTTCAAAACTTCCCTGCAGTTTAGTCCGTTACCTTACATTATGTGGCATTTTGTTATGCAGGCAGCGGTGTAGTCTTATATTTTGAATATGTTCATTCACATTGATATGTTTTACACCTTGGTCTGTAGTCCATCCATATAACAGTAAGAAATGTTGTATCATACAGCAAGGTTACGTTATCACTTTACACATGAATACTGTTGAAGATGGAGAAGCCTTTCCATTTTTTATACATGAATGTACGTCCTACAGGAGAATGGGCTCAAAACAGGAAGCAAATCCAGGGGCTCTAGGTCTGTGGATGAAAAACCCCAAAACTGCAGATACTGGAAATCTGAAATAAAAACAGAAAATGCTGGGAATATTTCAACAGGTCAGGGAACATCTGTGGTAAGAGAAACAGAGTTAATGTTTCAGATCAAAGAATCTGCATCAGAACTGGTAGAATAAGAGCAAGTTAGTTTTAAGTTGCAGAGAGAGTGGGGAGAGGGGTGGCCAGGATCAAGGGAATATCCCTGATGGGATGAGGCCGGGGGTTGGCAAGGCTAATGGAGCTGTCTGGCTGATAGATTAATGAGAGACAGCTGAGAGGGACAAAAGCAAACAAAGGGACATATTAAATTTCTGAAGTGCTTTTGCTAAAACCAAAAGGAGAATGCTGAAAATTAGGCATTGTCTATGGAAAGACCCCTACTACCCTCTGGGTAAAAAAAATCTCATTCCTCCTCTAATCCTTTGACTAGATATATGCTCCTTCTTTTGACATGTAATGAGGGAAATAGATCTTTCCTATTTATTAGATATGGGCATCACAAATTTTATACACGTCAATTAAGTCTCACCCTCAGCCAAAGAAGACAAACTCCAGGCGATCTATTATTTCACCACCACACCAATTTTCTAATCCTGGTAACATCCCTCAAATATCCTTTCCTCATCTTCTCCCATTACAGTTACATCTTTTCTGTAATGTGGTGACCAGAAGAGCATGCAGAACTCTAGGTGTTCTCTACCCAGCTCTGTACATAATTTTAGCACAACTATCCTATTCCTATACTCAGTGCTTGAGCTAATGAAGGAAAGAATCATGTCCACCTTATCAGTCATTGCTACCCTTAAGGATCTGTGGGCAAACACTCCAAGGTCCTTCTGTTCCAATTTATTGTGAATTCCCTTGCCCAACTGCACCTCATCCAACTGCATCACTCACACTTCTCTGGATTAAATACGATTCGCTGCTGCTGCTGTCAACTGCCCAGCCATAATTATTTTCCTGCAGCACATAGTCACTTTTTGTACGATCTACATTTTCTTTTATCATGCTCTTCACATTCAAGTATAAATCATTATTACATGGCCACAAAAAGCAAGGGACTGACCATTGACTCTTGAGGAACCCCACCGGTAATAGCCTTCCAATTCAAAAAAACACATTTGCTTTCTGTCACAGACAATTTTAGATCTAATTTGTCATTCACCCTTGGATCCCATGGGCTTTTATTTGTTTATCAGCCTGCTATGAAAAGCTTTGCTAAAATCAAATGACTGCCCTCCTAGTTATCTCTACAAAAAAATAAAATTAAGTTAGTCAGATATAACTTTCCCTTAATAAATCCATGCTGGCTGTCCTTATATGATCTGTGCCTTTTTAAGTAAAGGTTTATATTGTCCCTCAGAAGTGATTCCAGTGATGTGTCCACCCTTGAAACTAAACTAACTGACCTGCAATTACTTGGTTTATCCCTTCCTCCCATTTTGAATCATATTACTATGTTAGTAATCCTCCACCACAGGCAGCATTAGTTAGAGGAAAATAATGATTGTCAGAACTTCAGCAATTTACTCCAGTGCTACCTTCCTTTTACAGCCTGGGATATTTTCATTTACTTTCCCACTTTCAAAGATGTTAATCCTTTTAATATTTCCTCCCTTACTATGTTTGCCCAATTAAATATTTCCCACTTCTTGTTCTTAAACATATTGGCTGTACCCTTCTTGTTTGTGAAGGCAGACCAAAATATTCATCCTCTACCCTACATTGATTTGTCTGTTGGTCCCCAATGTTGCTTTAATTATTCTTTTATGTCTTTATGTATTTATAAAATGTTCCTTGATGTTATTTACCAGTAGTTTTCTATTCCTTCCTTTTTCTTTCATAATTTCCTTTTAATTTCACACCAACACTTTCCATATATTTTGATGCTTTCAGCAATACTTAACTCTTGCCATCTGACATAAGTTTCCTTTTCTCTACTCTCACTCTCCGTGCAGTTATCATTTTGGGGCTCTAGATCTGGCAGTCACACTATTTTCTTTGTGGGCACATGCTTACCCGACCATAGAACCATAGAAAAATACAGCACAATACAGGCCCTTCAGCCCACCGTGTTGTGCTGACCTAACCACACCTAGGACTATCTAACCCCTTCCTCCCACATATCCCTCTATTTTAAATTCCTCCATATGTTTATCTAACAATCTCTTGAACTTGACCAATGTATCAGCCTCCACCACCACCCCGGGCAGCACATTCCATGCACATACCACTCTCTGGGTGAAAAACCTCCCTCTGACATCACCCTTGAACTTCCCACCCATTGCCTTAAAGCCATGCCCTCTTGTATTGAGCATTGGTGCCTTGGGAAAGAGGCGTTGGCTGTCCACTCTATCTATTCCTCTCAATATTTTGTATACCTCTATCATGTCTCCTCTCATCCTCCTTCTCTCTAATGAGTAAAGCCCTAGCTCCTTTAGTCTCTCCTCATAATCCATACTCTCTAATCCAGGCAGCATCCTGGTAAATCTCCTCTGCACCCTCTCCAATGCCTCCACATCCTTCCTATAATGACGCGACCAGAATTGGACACAGTACTCTAAGTGTGGTCTAACCAGAGTTTTGTAAAGCTGCATCATTACTTTGCAGCTCTTAAACTCGATCCCACGACTTATGAATACTAACATCCCATAAGCTTTCTTAACTACCCTATCCACCTGTGGGGCAACTTTCAGTGATCTGTGGATATGAACCCCCAGATCCCTCTGCTCCTCTACACTGCCCAAAATACTGCCATTAACCTTGTATTCCGCCTTGGAGTTAGTCCTTCTAAAGTGTACCACCTCACACTTCTCCGGATTGAACTCCATCTGTCACTTGTCAGTCCAGCTCTGCATCCTATCAATGTCCCTCTGTAAGCTTCTACAGCCCTCCACACAATCCACAACACCACCGATCTTTGTGTCGTCTGCAAACTTGCTAACCCACCCTTCCACCCCCTCATCTAAGTCATTAATAAATATCACAAAAAGTAGAGGTCCCAGAACCGATCCCTGTGGGACACCACTAGTCACAGCCCTCCAATCTGAATGCACTCCCTCCACCACAACCCTCTGCTTTCTACAGGCAAGCCAATTTTGAATCCACACGGCCAAGCCCCCCTGGATCCCTTGGCCTCTGACCTTCTGAAGAAGCCTACCATGTGGAACCTTGTCAAACGCCATACTATAATCCATGTAGACCACATCTACCGCACTACCCTCATCAATCTTCCTGGTCACCTCCTCAGAGAACCCTATCAGGCTTGTGAGGCAAGATCTTCCCTTCACAAAGCCATGCTGGCTGTCCCTAATTAGTCCATGTTTCTAAATGTTCATAGATCCTATCTCTTAGACACCTTTCTAACAGCTTACCCGCCATAGACGTAAGGCTCACCAGTCTGTAATTCCCTGGACTACCCCTACTACCTTTCTTGAATAAGGGGACAACATTTGCCACCCTCCAATCCTCCGGTACCATTCCTGTGGACAACGAGGACTCAAAGATCCTAGCCAACAGTTCAGCAATCTCCTCCCTCGCCTCACGCAGAAGCCTGGGGAATATTCTGTCAGGTCCCGGGGACTAATCTGTCCTAATATTTTATAACAGCTCCAACACATCCTCTCTCTTGATATCTACATGCTCTAGAACATTGCCCTTACCAACACTGTCCTCAGCGTCATCAAGACCCCTCTCCTTGGTGAATACTGAAGAGAAATATTCATTGAGAGCCTCACCCACTTTCACAGCTCCACTCTTCCACAGCTACCCTGAACTCTTTAAATCTCTCTCCCACTGACCTGACAATGTTTTATCTTCAGATAGCAGTTTTCAGTCAACTTTTGCTAAATTACTGCTATTTGAGTAAAAGTGACTTCCTCCCAATCTGGAACACTTCCTCCAATTTTATTTTTGTTATTTTTGGTAATTCCTCTAGCTCTAACAGAAGTAAGATCAGAACCATAAACCCTCTTGCTGACACTCCTGCACTTGGCCAGGCTTCATTCCTTACAGTGAAAGTTCTTCTCTATGTAGTTTAGGAATTCTGTGCCCATATTAACATCGGGAGAATAGAAATCTTCCAGTATTACAGCCCTAGTCCTTTTCTACTTTGGAAATTTGTCAGCTCAATTTCTCTTCCATTTCCCTTAGAGGTCTAAAGTACTCCCCAACAACATGATTGTTTTTTTGCTCTTTAGTTCAACACTTGTAGCCTTGGTTGATGATCCTTGTATTATATTCATCCATTCTCACGTAGGTAAGTGTTTCTTTAACCTATATTGCCACCTTCTTCTTTTCAATCACCCCCTCCCCCTAATCTTGTCTGCAAACCTGTAACCAGGAACATAAAGCTGCCATGTTTCAGTAAAGGCTAAAATATTACGTTTCCACATTATGCATGCCTTCAGTTTGCCTGTGTTATTCTCTAAACTCCGTGCATTTAGATATATACCAATAAGCACAGTCAGACTCCTTTTTTGGTCAATTTTCCAACCTTTGTTAATTCAAACTTTTCACCAATTGTTTTTTACCATTTCTAGTTGTTATTCTCCCATCCCCCCGTCAAGCTAGTTTAAGATAAGATAAGATAAGATCTTTATTAGTCACATGTACATTGAAACACACAGTGAAATACATCTTTTGCGTAGTGATTTTGGGGGGCAGCCTGCAAGTGTCGCCATGCTTCCGGTGCCAACATAGCATGCCCATAACTTCCTAACCCATATGTCTTTGGAATGTGGGAGGAAACTGGAGCACCCAGAGGAAACCCATGCAGACACGGGGAGAACGTACAAGCTCCTTACAGACAGTGGCCAGATTTGAACCCGGGTCACTGGCGCTATAAAGCATTATGCTAACCACTATGCTACTGTGCCTACCGTGTATACAACGGCATTAGCAAACCTGCCTCCTAGGACATTCAATGCCCTTTAAGTGAATGCTACTGGGCCTATCCAGAACTGCTCACAGAAAATGCTGTAAAGTGCTAGAAAAACTCAGCAGGTCAGGCAACATCAGTAGAAAGAGAAACAGATAACATTTCGGGTCTGGGACCCTTCATCTGAACTGGGAAAAGGGGAAAGACAAATTAGTTATCAGGAGAGAAGGTGGGGGAAGAGATGGGTAGATAGATCAAAGGGAATATCTTTGATTGGGTGAGTCCATGGATTAATGAGGGCAGTGACCAGCACATTATGCTTCTTTATCTGTGTAATGTGTTGCTAGTGGCAAGGTTGTGGGACAGGCACAGAAGGCCAGACCATATGAGTAGAATAAGAAACACTGAGACATAAATGGCGAGTTCTGATACAGACATAAAGTTGGAGAATTCACTTGGGGAATTGAATCTAAAAGGCTGCAACGTGACCAGACAGAAGATGGGGTATTGTTTCTCAAGCTTGTGTTGTGCCTTGTTGTAATAGTGGAGGAGGCCACTGAACAGATAGGTAAGAGGGGGATTAGGATAGTGAATTAAAGTGGCAGGCAACAAACTTGGAGTCACTCCTGTGGACTAATTGCAAGTGCTCAGCAAAGTGGTCACTCAATATACATTTGGTTCTCCAGTGTAAAGGAGGCCATATTGTGAATACTAATTGCATTACACTAGAGTGGAAGAAGTATAAGTGAATCACTGTGATGGAGCCTGCCCTGTTACTGTTTCCAGCATTTTCTGTTTTTATTCCAGCTTTCCAGCTTCTGTAGCTTTTTGATTTTCACTGGTTTGCACTGGTCAAGTGCCTGGGACAGATAATTTAACTCTTGAACAATTTTGGATTTCATCAACACAGTCAGAGGTTCTGCTTGAGGCAGAAAAGATTTTGTAATTTCTGTCCTAGTTTATAATTTGCTATTTTAGCCTTTTTAAAGTGCTGAGGCTGACATTCCTCTCTGACATTTAACACCTAAAAGTTAAACTGTTAACTGTATTCATAAAGTGGATAGAATGTGAGAACGAAGATAATCATTGTAGAAAATACATGAAAATATATAGCAAAAGTATATTGAATTGTGAAAATGGATTTACATCTTTGAAATTAAAGCCCTTATCATTTTGGAGTTAATAGACATCTTAACTCAATTCTTGCGATGTCTCTGATTCCAGTTCCATTAGTTTTACTGCACATTTTGCCTGGATTCTGCTTGCAATGTTCAACAACACTCTTAATTTCATGCTTCTAAATCCATCTACAGGGATATCAGCACAAACTGACACAGCCGAGTATAGTGCCGAGTGCTGCACAGTTGAATGTTTGGCCCGGATATTCTGCTTAAACATTCCGCTGCAAGTGTGTTTGGAACTGTCGACTCTTATCCATGTAGCTGGATGGGAGTTTGGAAGTTCTGAGCAAAAGCAGAAATCTCAAACTTCTGTTTGGCTGATCACCATTCCCAGGGCAAATGACCCTGATGCTGGACTCCTCATGGACAGAACAGTGAGTGCAAGGTAAATTAGTTTTAATGCGTTAATGTATTTAATTATTTTCAGCTAATTCATCGTAGCTTTAACTGTTTTACTGCTCTTTGAGTGTTGTTGAACGTCCATGAATGGTCAGTCAGGTGGATGAAAAAATATCCCATGGTACTACTTCAAAGAAGAGAGGGGAAATGAAGCTGGTATCCTGGCCAATATTTTCCTTGCATCAACATCACTAATGGAGTCATCAAACTGCTGTTTATGGAAGTTGCTGTGTTCAAATTGGCTGTATGTTTCCTTGGTATTACTGTGACCACATTTCAAAAGGACTTCATTAGCTGGAAGCCCCTGAGGTGCTAAAAGATCCTCTATAAACACCAGTTTCTTTTTTTTTCCTTGGGTCTCCTTGGAATTAACCATAACATGCCTAAGAAACTAATAACAATCAAGAGGTAAATTTCCACTCAGATTTTAGCATTCACATTATCTGTAACCCTTTTTAATAGAACCTTGTTCACAAATAAACAAAGTTAATCTACCTTATCTAAAGATGCTGACTAAAGAAATAAGATGGAAATAACTAGGAATAGAAGATCTGTCCAATTCTGGCACCTGATGGAGATGTTAATCATTCCTAGCACCAGTGAAACATGGCTGGGTACTGGGCAAAACTCTGTCTTGTCTGTCCTGTCACTGGGCCACATCAGGCTGGCTGTGGCTGGTGATTCTGAAAGGAACCACCAGAGTTCAGCCCCTCTCTAGTCAGTAAGCCTTGGGTCTATGCTGCACCACTGTCAGTGTGGGACCTGCAGAAGCTGGCACATCTGAGGCTTTGCTTCACCACTAGGTTGTGTTTTGAGTCCAATGACAAAGCTCAGTTGTGCTAAGAATTGCCAGCATTACTTTAGCAATTCAGCACCCCCATTCTAATCTATGTAGACAGCGCAGAAACAATGACTCCCTTGGCTTGAATAGGAATTCTCAGCCTCTAGATTAGATGGGAAAAGGTAAATAAGATGTTCAGTTAGTCATTTTTACTTATTTTTATTTTATTTATGTTAATATAAGAATAACAGGAATTAGCCATCTGTTTCTTTGAGCCTGCTCTGTCATTTATCAAGATCATGGCTGATCTTAGACTTCAGATCTATTTTTCTGCAGTATCTTACTCTTCATTCCCTTATATCCAGAAACATATTGTTTGTGTTCTGAATGATCTCAATAACCAACCCTTCATATTCCTCTGGGACAGAGAATTCCAAAGACTCACCATCCATTGAGTGAAGAAACTTCTCCTCATCTCATTCCTAAATGGCCTACCTCTTATTCTGAAACTTTGTCCCCTGATTCTAGATGCTTCAGTCAGCGGAAACACAATCCCTGCATCCGGTCTACTGAGCCCTGTAGGAATTTTGTAGGTTATAGTGAGATCACCTAGATTCTACAGAATACAGGCTGAGTCTATTCAATCTCCCCTCATAGGGCAAACACATCATCCCAGGGACCAGAATGGTGAATATTCATTGCACTCCCCCTATGGCAGATACCTTTTTTAGGTAAGGAGATGAAAACTGTCCATAATACTCCATGTGTGGTCCTATTAAATGACCATCTAATTGCAATAAGACCTCTTTACTCCTGTACTCAAAAGCTCTTGTAATAAAGCTAACACTCTCTTTGCCTTTCTAACTGCTTGCTGCACCTGCTTTCAGTAACCTGTGAAAAAGGACACATAAGTCTCTTTGAACATCAACATTTTCTAAATCTCTTCCCATTTAAAAATATTCTTTGCTGTTTTGTGCACCAAAGTGGATGACCTCACATTTTTTGGTATTGGTATTGCTATTGGTTTATTATTGTCACTTGTATTGAGGAACATTATATTCCATCTACAATGTCCTTGTTCATACACTTAGCTTGTCTATGCCCACTTGAAGCCTCTTTACCTCCTCCACCCGACTCACAATTCCACCTAGGTTTGTATCATCACTACATTTGCAAATGTGACATTTGATCCCCTCAGCCAAGACACTGATATAGATTATGAATAACTGAGGCCCAAGCACTGAACGCCAGAAGTCACAGCCTAGCAGTCTGAGAAAGATTCATTTATTTCCACTCCTTACTTTTTGTCTGTTAATCAATTCTCAAACCATGATAGTGTATCACCCCATCTTCACGTGTTTTAACCCAGCTGAACAACCTCTTGTGTTGGACCTTCTGGAAAGTCTTCTGAAAATCCAAGTGTACCACATCCACTGGTTCCTGTTATCTATTCTTCTAGTCAAATCCTCAATGAACTCCAGTGATTTCCTTTTTGTAAATTCCATGTTGATTCTGCACAATCCTATTATTCAATTCTAAGTATTCTGTTATTGTACCATTCATTATAGAATCCAGCATTTTACCCCCCTATTGATGTTAGTTTAACAGGTTGGTGTTCTTTCATAAATAGAGGGTCACATTTGTCACCTACCAATCTGCGGATATCATTCCTGAATGTATTGAATTTTGAAAAAATGATTACCAATATATCCTCTAACTCTATTGGCACCTCGGTCAAAACCCAGGGGGTGTTGATCATTGATTGTAGGATTTATCAGCTTGTAGTCTCACTGATTACTCTGATGGAGACACAAGAAATTCTGCAGATGCTGGGATCTGGAGCAATGCACAAAAGGTGCCGGAGGAATGCAGCAGGTCAGGCAGCATCCATGGAGGGAAATAAACAGTCAATGTTTCGGTTCAAGACCCTTCAGCAGGACTGGAAAGGAAGAGGGCAGAAGCCAGAATAAGAAGGTGGGGGGAGGGGGAGGAGTACACACAGACAGGGGATAGATGAGATCAGGTGATAGGCGAGTCCAGGTGAGAGGGGGAAGGTAGTGGGTTGGGGAGGGGGAGAAGATGTAATAAGCTGAGAGGTGATAGGTAGAAGAGGCCAAGGTCTGAAGAAGAAGGAATCTGGTAGGAGAGGGCAGTGGACCATGGAATAAAGGATGGGGGAGGGGAGGAGAGGAGATGGACAGGTCATCAAGGTGGGGGAAGGGAGCCATAGGAATAAGGGAAGACAAAGGAGTGGGGGGTGGGGGAAGAAAAGAAGGGGTGGGGTTACCAGAAGTTCGAGAAATCGATGTTAAAGCCATCAGGTTGGAGACTCCCAAGGCGGAATATGAGGTGTTGTTCCTCCAACCTGCACCTGGCCTCAACATGGCAGTAGAGGAGGCCATGGATAGACATGTCAGTATGGGAATGGGATGTGGAATTGAAGTGGGTGGCCACCGGGAGGTCCTGGCTGTTCCGGCGGATAGAGCGAAGGTGCTTGATGAAGCGGTCACCTAACCTGCATTGGGTCTCACCGTTGGGTCTTGCTCTGGTACTTTTTTCCCACAAATACTAATTACCTTGATTTCCTCATGCTAGCTAGCCCTTTACTTCTCTCATATTTCTGACATGCTTTTTGTATCATCTTCTGTGAAGACAGATATTAAGTATTTGTTGAATTTCTCTGTAATTTCCTTATTTACCATCATAAATTTGCTGGTCTCTATCTGTAAGGGACCCACATTTGCCTTCACTAGTCTTTTCCTTTTTATGTATCTATGGAAGATCTATTCTTATGTTTCTTTTTATGTTTCTTACCTGACATTCTACCTTCTGTCCCTTTATCAATAGCTTAGTGCTTCCTTGTTGAGTTCTAAAATACCCCCAATACTCACACCTACTGCTTTTCCTTACAACTTTATAAACTTCCTTCTTTGATTTAATATAACGTTTAATTTCTCTTAACAACCTGTTTGGATTTTATACTATGTTTTTTTTTGCAAAGATGTATTATTTAAGTGCTGTCTGACATGATAGAGTACTTTCCCAATCAATCATAGCCAAATCACTCCGATTTGGTAGTTTCCTTTGTCTAGACACTTTCAAACTTACTCTTCTCTGAATTTCTTTAAATTACTTCTGAATATTTTAATGCATTTTTAATTATTGTATTTATTTTTTAAAGAGGCATAAAATCTTAAAAGTAGTTTTAATCATTTATAACAATCTTAACAGTTATTGTAATGTTTGAATCAGATGATACTGTTGCACAGCTTCACAGGTTTTAGACAGGAGATGAGACTCCAGCCCCAGTCTCTCTGCTGTTGTTGGCTGTCAGGATGTTCTGAGGATGGGCCTCAGTGATCACCACCTGCTGCCTACACAATGCCAAAGTCTCACAAGCCTCTCCAGACCATTTCCTAGTTGTGGCCAGGTCAGCTTGTTTGCCCTTTCCATCCTGTCCACCTGAGAACAGGTAGAAGGGATTATGGGCGACACATTTGGGTACTGGGACAAATATGGTTCTATTCAGGCCAGTGTCTTTAGTTGACTTTGAAAGCATGGGTCTACTGCACCAGTGGAATTTTTTTATGTACATTGTGACTGTCTGACTTTCTTACATTTTAAAGGTTTTCTGAACGAAATAAACTATTGTGTTAAATTGTTGCTGTTTCCAATCATACTTCAATGATGATCAACTGAGTTTAAAATATTGTAAACAGTGGGTGGTGAGTTTCCACAGAGTTCTCTGGTCTTCTGCCACAACATTAGTAAAGGGGACATAAGTCTTGAAATAAAGAGTGTGGAGACTGTTTCCTGCTGCTTTCTGAATGGTTATCACTGCCATTATTGGAAACATATGGTGCATCTGGAGAACTCTGTGGAAAACAATCCTCATTTGGTTATATGCCCAGATAACTGGCATAACGTATTAAAACCTGCATGAAATTATGTTTCCATTTATGTGAGTTGGATTCAATAAAGGTTCTAGAGGTGACAGTGAAAGTGAACACCTCTATGCTATGTAGGATTGTATTACATGTTGTTCAATGACCAATAGAAAGTTTAGGTACAAAATTCCATTACCATTGGTGGAAATATAATGTGACACTGGCATAAAGAGCAAGAATCTAGTGTGTGAATTAGCTATGTTAGAGGTACACACCTTCCAAAATAGGCCTGCAACTTCTCTTTGAATTGTCTGATGACAGCAGGTGTGCCCATCCACAAAGTGGTTAACATTGGCAAATGACAGAATAATGAAGCCAAGAGCTGCTGCCCCAAAAATTGCACCATGTGCACTAAGGTTCCAGCTGGTTTAAGCTTGGATTTTAGTAAACAAACAACTCTGCAAGCCAGGAAACTAGGGGTCATGGCTGCTGAAATTTCAAAGAGTTTCAGGCCAAGAGGTGAACTGCAGATCATTTCTGATTTCATTAGTCTCTGGTTTATCACCCTGGCACTGAGTTCCTGTGCTCAGAATCATCCAGCCTTTTTCAATATATCTTACTTGCTGATTGGCAGGAGGCCTCCGGCTGAGTGAGATCCTGGGAAGTTATGGGGTCTCTGGTTCATGGGGGTGAAGTGGGATGTGGAGAGGGTACAAGTGTAGAATCTCTTGTGGGAGAGATTTATTGTTGTGTGCAAGTTTTAGTATACATGGTTATGCAGAAGGGGAAAGGATTCCATTTTTAAAACTCAAATACAAGTGATAAAATTCCATTTGTTTTAGGAGTAGATTGCTCAAGTGGAAATCTGTATGACAATGTCCATTATGGATAACTTAAAAATTATTCAAGTTCCTTTTCCTAGAGTGGTGCCTCCATATTTCTGTACTGCCCTGAATTAATGAAAATGCTAACTGTTCTAGGTAGTGTTGTGCTTTTTAAATACCACAGAGTTTCACAAAGTGAATAGAGCAGCAACTAGCATATTATTTAAAAAGCTTCATATTGGAAACAAAAACATCAAATCCTGAAAGCACACTGCAAGACAGCATCTGGTTGAAGAACAGGCAAGTTAATGCTTTTGGTTTTAGCGGGCTGCCACTTCTTGGCCATGGGCTTTTCTCACAACCACTCAACAGAAAATATGGATTTATTAAGGCTGTAGCCTGGGGAGATTTGTTTTTACTGCCATCCTTGGCAAATTCAGAAAGTTTACATTAGGATTGCCCTCCCACTAAAAACCAATACAAAATCAGCTTTAGAATGTACACAAGGGACTAGAGGACACTAGTGTAAAATAGCAATGCAATATTTCCTTTTAAGTTGTTATAATATCTTGCCTTTGATTTAAAAATTTACTTTACCAGCCAATGTGTTTCTCAGCTTAATCACTAGAAGTTATGCTATTACTATGCATGAAAGGTGGTGATGTGATCTCTAGCATGTGTTTGACAGATAAGACTCCCATTGTGAGTTTGGCTAGAACAACGGAGGGTAAACAAATGCAAAAAGTATGCATAAAAGAGCTGATAAGTGGGTCAGGGGATCCAGCCATGTATCAAAATGAATGTCCTCAATGAAAACTACCTGAATGCAATTTTGGCAGAGGAGTATTTTGATTCTCACACTTCCTTCTCAGCCATGGGATTCTGTTCAAGTGTTCAATATATTTTTCTGATGCAGGCAGAATAGAATAGCATGGAAGAGAAAATAATGGAGTCTCATGGGATAAAGAGATACCAAAGGAGATGTCTTTCCTGCAGAATATAGATGAAGCTTTGTGGGCTGAAGGGCCTGAATTGTGCTGTAGTTTTTCTATGTTCTATGTTCTAAATGAAGCGTATACCTCATTAAATTTCATCACTGTTAAAAATTCATGGGGAACCTGTGCAGGTGTCCCACTAACTAAGTGAATGGACATCTGAGGATGAAGGCTGGATGGGTCTCATTAGCTGTCAGCAACAGAGAACAATCCAATATAAACATACTATTTCTGCACCACAGTGCCCAACTGGGGGCAGAGCCAATGGTACATTCAGGGAATGAACGCAAATGTTTGTGTTCCACCTGCTATTTGGCTATCTGTCTTTTGAAAATGACATCAAGGATTTCATGTTATGCAACTTTGTTCTGAGAGCATGGCCTCTGGGTGTACAGACTAATGAAAGATGGCTCCACACCTCACTCTCCAATCACTTTTTTACCTCCTGATCTCTCCCGTACCATGAAGATTGAGGGAAAATGAATGCATAGAGAAGGAGCAGAGTACCTGCCTGTCCTTTTAGTAAGTTATTCCTGGGATTAAAACGGAAAATGCTCAAATTAAGAATTTAGTTTTGTTTCATGAACTGTGATGAAATTGCTGTTTTGGAACTAAGTAACTATCTTTGTCATGTTTCTGCACCTGTAAATAAGTTCATTGATGCATAAACTTACCAAAATTAAACAAGTTCCAGAATATCTTATGTAGCTGAAATTAATTTTGTTTTGAAGTTCTAAGAAATATGTGGAATACTTGTTTACCTTATAAAAGGATTGATTGCTTGTCTGGGGCATGTTACGCCAGATTATTTCACAGATGAAGTCATGTTCCTTTCACAGGGAGATACAGAAAGTGAGAGCTTATCTGTGAGAACAAACTTTTTGCATTTGATTTGAGGTGAAATATCTGGAGTGAACTACTCAAACCAAATAATACAAATATTATGTGATTCATGACCAGCACTCCAATGGCATCAGATTAATGTTTTATAAAATGCAAGTAAAACATCTGCTTTTAAACACTCCACCTGGTACAAGCATTGTTTCTGCAGTTGAATGAATTGGTTCAATAAATGGTAAAATGCACTGAGAGCCTGATTTACAATCACTGAATTTAGATGTTTCCCATTTCCCACAACCTCTGATTCATGGGTTTGGAGGCTATCAATCATCAAATATATGGCAGATAGCATATCTGTAACTTGAAGTCTGTGAAAGAATTATATGCCCAGGAAGTTGCCAATGCAGTGGAGTGGGAGCATCAGCAGAAATCAGAAAGTCCCAGATGAATCAGTTTGTTTAAATAAAGCCAGATGATCAAACATTGCCTTGAATACTGCATAAAATTACATAGATTATGAAGCACAGAAACAAGTTACGTGGCCAATGCAAATCCTGCGGACATTACTGCACTACTCTAATCTCCTTCCATCCTTCAGGGTATACCTCAATCAGCATTATCCTTTAGTTCCATCCCCCTCACACACCTGTTAACTTTCCTTTTAACTGCTTCTATAGTATTCATTTCAAATACTCCCTGAAGAAGCTGGTTCCTAATTCTTATCGTCCTCTGGTTAAGTGGGTGCTCTCTGAAAGCCTTATTTCATTTATTGGAGCTCTTCTTAAGTTGAAGTCCTTTGGTTTTCATCTAGCCCACAAGTGGAAGAAGTGCGAGTGAATTGCTGCTTTACAGGTTTGAGTTTGTTTGAGTCCGTAGATGGTGGGAAGGAAAGCAGTAAAAGGACAGGTGTTGCATCTCTCCTCTGGTTGCAAGAATTACTGATTGTTTCCAACATTTTCTGTTTTTATTTCAGACTTCCAGCCTCTGTTTCTTTGGTTCTCACTGACAGTATGAGAAATTGGAAAATTCTTGTTAGCATTTCCACAGGATGTTATAAATATTCATTTAAATGACAGAGGCTTTCTAGGGAGAATCAACATGCCTTTTATTGGAAATGAAAGAACAAAATGTCCTGTTTTACAAGCCTACAAAATCTTTGAGGATGGTGCCTTTGACCTGAGATTTAACTAGACGAGCTACATAAGTACTCTGACTACAAGATTAGATCAGAAGCAGGCAACTCATCTCTTGGTACTCCAAAGGCTTCCCACCATCTGTAAGGGAGCATGAAGGAATAATCTCCAATAGCCCAGAGAAGTGCAGCTTGAACAACAATCAAGCAGCCCACTTGACTAGCCATCCATCCAATGCCACAGATATTGATTCCCACCACCGTGGCTGGAGTGTGCACCATCTTTAAAATTCACTGCACCTACTCACGGCTACTGATACTCCTTTGACAGAACTTCTCAAGCTTGCAACCTTTGATATCTACAGGATATTTGCTGTGTCCTCCATGGTGAAGACTGATGTAAAAAATTGATCTAACATACGTGCCACTTCTTTGTTTCCTATTATTAATTCACGAAAAGTCCCCCACCTATCTTAGCCAACTTCTTCCTATCTACACATCCACAGAAACTCTTATTGCTTGTTTTAATATTATATGCAGGTTTTCTCTCAAAATCAATTTTCTCCTTTCCAAGAGCTTTTTGTTATTTCACTGTTGGATCCTAAAAGCTTCCCAGTCCTCTGGTCTACCTCCAGTCCTTGCCACTTCTATGCCCTACTTTTCAATTTAACATTACATTTGACCTTCTTTATTAACTGTGGATTGTGCCTCATTCTCATGGAATCCCTCTTTCTAATTGGGATACACCCCTGTTGAACATTAGGGGTCAGCTCTTTGAATATCTGCCACTATTTGTCTACTAACCTACCTATTAGCTTCTGTTCTCAGTCCACCTTAGACTTCACATTCATACCATTAAACTTGCTCTTAATTTGAAAAAAAAGTGTTTATGGTTCTGTGGTGTTCGCCCTCAGACTGCTTCTGGAATTCTATGATATCGTGAACATGACCTCCTTGGGATCTTTTAACCCCAAGATCTCTTTTTAATCCTTCTTGCTCGCTCCTGACCAAATCTAAGATTAGCCTGTTTTTGGGTAGGCTCGGTAATATACCATTCTAAGAAGCAAACCCAAAAGCAATCCACAAATTCTTCTATGGTACCCTTGGTAGTTTGATTTGTCAACTCAGTATGTAGATTGAGATCTCCCAATTCCCTTTAAACATGCACTATACATTTCCCTATTTATGTTTCAGCCGATCAAGAGGTCACATTTTGGGGCCTAGAGGCTATTCCCACAAGTGTTTCCTTTCTCTGCTATTCATGATTCAATCCAAACCGATTCTTCTTTACTATCCACTGCCTCTATATCACGGCTTAACACTGCTCTTTCACCTTCCTTGATTAATAACACTACTCTGTCTCCTTTCCTTTATGGTCTGTTCAGTCAGAACATCATACAACCTAGAATATTAAGAACCCAGTCCTGGTCACCCTGTTACCACGTCTCCATAATAGCTATTACATTATACTCATATGTTGCTATCTGTGCTGTCAACTCACCTGTCTTATTACAAATTCAACATGCATTCAAGTAAATATTGTCAAGCTTTGATGTTTTTATATATAGTTTTTGCTAACACTGGACTTGCTCTTGATTTATTGACCGTTTCCAACAAGAGAGATTCCACTTGACACAGGTTACAGGTTTAGGAGGTTCTGTCAACTGCAGCTTGCTAAACTATGCTTACATTTGGATTCTTCCAGTGTGCATATTTCTTGATCAGTAAAGGAAGCTACAAATTCCTTCCAAACTTGGGTCACAAAACTGCAATATGTTATGAAACATGCTCTGGGACTCCATCTTCTCACAGAATTATTACCTTCCTCACCAGCTTCCACATTGGCCTGACTACCTTCCACCATTTGTGTCAGCTGCAGCTTGATTACAGTATGAAGTCGTTCTTGATCTAACTTCTGCCATTCTTCTTAAGACTCTTTACCACCCATTCCTTTTGTGCCTCGGCCTAGCTTCGTAAGAACACAACAACATAAGGAATAGGAGCAGGAGTAGGCCGTCTGGCCTGTCGAGCCTGCTCCGCCATTCAATATGATCATGGCTGATCTGGCCATGGATTCAGTTCCACCAGCGTGCCTTTTCCCCATAGCCCTTAATTCCCCTACTGTGCCCAAAATATATTTAATGAGGTAGCCTCTAGTGCTTCCTTCGGCAGGGAATCCCACAGATTCACTACTCTCTGGGAAAAGCAGTTCCTCCTCATCTCCATCCTAAATCTATTCCCCGAACCTTGAGGCTATGTCTTCTAGTTCCAGTCTCACCTACCAGTGGAAACAACTTTCCTGGCTCTATCTGATCTATCCCTTTCATAATTTTATATGTTGCTATAAGATCCCCTCCCATTCTTCTGAATTCCAGTGAGCATAGTCCCAGGCGACTCAATCTCTCCTCATAGGCAACCCTCTCATCTCTGGAATCAACCTGGTGAACCTCCTCTGCTGCGTCTCCAAAGGCATTGTATCTTTTCTCAAGTAAAGAGACCAGAACTTTATGCAGTACTCTAGGTGTGGCCTCACCAGTACCCTGTACAGTTGCAGCATAACCTCCCTGCTCTTAAATTCAATCCCTCTAGCAATGAAGGCCAATATTCCATTTGCCTTCTTGATAGTCTGTTACACCTGCAAACCAACCTTTCGTGATTCTTGCACGAGCACTCCCAAGTCCCTCTGCACAACAGTATGCTGCAATTTTTCACCATTTAAATAATAATCTGATCTATTTTTCTTTCCAAAGTGGATGGCCTCGCATTTACTAACATTGTACTCCATCTGCCAGACCCTTGTCCATTCACTTAACCTATCTATATCTCTCTGCATACTCTTCGTATCCTCTGCACAATTTGGTTTTCTACTCAATTTAGTGTCATCAGCAAACTTAGATATGCTCCACTCAGTCCCCTCTTCCAAATCGTTAATGTATATCGTGGCACCTTATCAAACACCATCTGGAAATCCAAACATACAACATCCACCCACTGTGCTCATTATATCCTCAAGGAGCTCCAGTAATTTTGTCAAACAGGACCTGCCCTTCCTGAATCCATGCTGTGTTTGCTTGATGCCTTGCTATTTCTTCCTTAATGATAGCTTCAAGCATTTTCCAGACTACAGACATTAAGCTAACTATAGGCCTTTTGCCTACATCATTTTTTAAACAGTGGCATTGACATTCACTGTCTTCCAATCCACCAGGACCTGCCCAGAATCCAGACAATTTTGGTGAATTATCACAAATGCCTCTACTATAACTTCTGCCATTTCTTTCAGTACCCTGGGATGCATTCCATCAGGACCAGGGGACTTATCTACTTCTAGGCTCACTAATTTACTCAGCACCACCACTTTAGTGATAATGATTGTTTCGAGGTCCTCACCTCCCCTCACATCCGTAACATCTCTCTTTGACATGTTAGATGTGTCCTCCACCATGAAGGCCGACGCAAAATTGTCGTTCAAGGCCTCGGCCACGTCCACATTGTCCAATATTAATTCCCCCTTCTCCTCTTCCAAGGGACCCACGTTCACTTCAGCCACCCCTTTCTGTTTTATATAATTATAAAGCAGATCTATTATTGTTATATATTTATAAAGCAGATCTGTCACTATCTGTTTTTATATTTTGTGCTAGTTTACTTTCGTAAGCTTTCCCTTTCCCTTCAGCTTCAGATTATTCCTTCTGGCCTATACAGCAATTTACATGTAATTTTAATTTTGTATCCTGTACTTTCCTTGATTTCAATCTCTCTCCATGTCTTGAATTTCCCTGGCTTTCTACTTCTAAAGATATTTTCTCATTCCTTAATACTTTAAGGCTGCTGTTATATAACTAAGATAATCCATACGATCTTTTACATTGTTATCTTCTTGCCTGAGGATTTCTTTCTTCTGTGTATCATTATGCCTGTTAACCTCTTATGTTTGAGGTTTGAAACCTAAAATATCTGCACTCAAAATGTTAACTTGCCTGGTCTCTCCACAGATCCTCACCTTCCAGCATTTAGTACATTTATTTCTTTGAGGATCCCCCTGGCTTCTTCAATAGAGTTGCTACCAGAAAAAGAGTTGGAAACAGTGAATGATGCAAGGAATGAGAAACTAGTATGACACATACAAGATATTGTTAAATGTTGTCACAGCAGTTGTCATAGCTGTGAGGCTTTGAAGAAAAAGAATGTGTCAGAAAGCTATATTTCACTGTAAATGCTGAGGTGGAATTAATTTATCCTGCAAGTGTTTCAGAACGTATGTGAGAGGAGAGGCTTATATCCTTGACAGGAAAGATGGAGAACTATGAGTTTGGTACCAATGACAATATTACAAAGTGGTGTGGATATTTTGTGGATTGACTTTAAGCATTGACTTGTAAGCAAGTTTGTGATTTGATTAATAGGCCAAAAATTTAGAGGCTCATAGACTAAATGCAATTCATTATGCATTTATAATCCTCCCAGTGTTTGGTTTAATGATGTAAATTACATTCAAATCTACATATGTTCAATATGTTAAATGCTATTATTAGGGTGTGATTGTATATCCCTTTCCAACAAATTTTTTTCTCTATAAATTATCCATCAACTAATTTCTGTTTGACAATCCAGAACAGAGGACATCAGTAAACAGACAACTGCAATAAAGTTTTAATAATATTGGGAAGAAAATGGAACAGGATGTAGTAATTACAGAAATTCAAACATGGATAATGAACCTTGTATTCTTATGTCTACATCTGTATTAGGCTTAATGTAATTTAAAACAACTTCACGTAATTTGTTTGATACATTCTTATCAGTAATTTATTTGAGATATATTTCCATTATAATGGCAGCATTCACTCCACATCTCCTCCAGGAACTTTCAGTTTGTTTCGCTCTAGAATGCAGTCCATTCCCCACTGCAGATTTCTACCACAAAAATGAAACAACAGGATCAGACCAACTAAACAACACGATTTTATTCCAGGAAGTAGCTGCTTACTCAATAAAAAGAAGAGCTGAATTTAATATTGATACTAAGACTATTTCTGAGTCTTCATTTTCAGCTGTATCATGTACTGTTCCATAGTTGGGGTTGTATATATTGAACTATTTGGATTCTGCAACAGTCATCAGACCCACTGGAAGAATTCACTTCAGTGTGGAAAGTGTATTTAGCTGTCTCACATCGAGATAAATATAATAATACATGTGAATCAAACAGAGACTTGGTTGCCGTAATTTGCCTTGCCCTCTTTCACATCCCCTTCCCGGTGGTGCTGCCATGTTCTCAGACCCCTAATTCTACCTCTTCTATTACTGTCACTTCAGCACTTCTTTTTGAACTACCTCAGTTGCCATCCTTTGCACTATTCTGTTGTTTTCGTGCTCGTTGCTGTATTTATTGTTGCATTTATTATTACCATGTATACTGTGAGATTCACGTGCACAAGAAATTTCATTGCACGCTGCTGTATATGACAATAAACTAGTTTGAATCTGAATCTTGATTATATTACATACCACTCTATGATTTAATTTTCTTGAGGAGGGAAAAAAACATGCACACTATTGCACTGAGCTTCAGAATAAACACACACTTACTTCATTGTCGAACTGAAGAACTAGTACTCTTTCAGATGGATGTAAAATGAATAACTTAATTCAGATTCAGGGAATTGTTTCAGTGTTTTGATGATATTCATCCCTTAACTAACAATACCAAAGTCTGATTATGTTGTCTTTTACTTCCAAATGTCCTGCTCTGTCCAAATTTATTGCCATATTTTCCTAAAATATAACATTGATATCACTTCAAATGTACCCAATAGTCTGTGAAGAGCTCTATGAAAACCCAAGGATAAGAAATTAAAAAAGGTCATAGAAATCCAAGTCATTTATTCCTTTATTGAACAGGTGAATGAAAAATGTTTAGAGTAAAGAGTACACTAATGGGTCAAACATTTCTAAAGAAAATGTTACTCTTCCATTACCTCTGAACATAAAAATAGTCCTATGAAACATGGCTACATATTTTTACAGGGCCATTGTTTTGACGTTCTTGACCTCAATGTGACTGCTCAATCTTTTGACGATATTGAACAGAATGGTGTGTGGATCAAAAAGCGTCATGAAAAGCTTCTAATGAATTAACAATCTGAAGTAAGTCCTGTGTGCACAGAACGGCCGATAGTAAAGAAATTAATAGATGGTTCATTACAGGAAAAATTTTAGCATTTTAAAAGAAATAAGGGAAATTAAAAAATGTGAACAAAAATCAAAGTAGCATAATGCAGCAGATCCCAAAATGCTAGAGATACTCAGGCAACAACAATGGAGAGAACCAAAAGTTAACAACATGGAACTGCTGGAAATTTCTTCCTTATTTGCTAGGAATTTCAGGAAACCTGACCGAACAAGCATAAACATAATGTCCCAACCTCCCTAAGGGGTGCAAGCTGGCAATCTCCCAACTGCTCTTCAATGGGGACACTACGGAATCCAGAAGCAGAGTGTCAAACTCCTGCTCATCGAGGTTGCACAGGGTAAGGCAGGCATTCACAAAAACTTTCACAAAAACTTTCACAAAGACATTCAGAGGCATTCATAAATATTCAAAGAAACATTTGTCAGTCAGCTAAGCTTAGGGATGTGGTCAAACCAGCTGCCAATGCATTTCTGTCACTGGGATTAGTTCAGCCTGTCCAGCACAATACTGGTAACAACCAGAAGACCTGTATTGCACAGAACCTCACCAAACACATTATGGAAGTTGACACCACAGAATATATAGGCAGTTACTGCTGACTGTTTTCAGTAACTGAACTGTTTGACATAGCTAAAAGATTATGTGTAAACATTCAAAAAAAGAACTTATTTCTTATGACCACCAGATGGAGCTTCCTTTTTAAATCTCACCAGAAAGAATTAATTTACCACTGGTTAGCTCACCTTTCCAAAATTTCCATCATCAGGTCATCTTCCAATCCACACAAAATAGCACAACCTCAGAATCTACCAGCTCACCTCTATAGCCTATCATCCAGTAGCTCATCTTATCAAATGTTCACAAATTAGTTCGCTCTCTTAAACTATCAGTTATTAACTCACTCTCCCAACCTATAAAATACTTACTCAGTCTCCCAACCTATCAGTGACCGGCTCCCGGGACCATATTGTTGTGAGAAATCCACATGGTTGTCACGTGACAGTAACAACATCGACCCCCGCTGACCGGAGGACAACATTGCTCCTCTGAGCGGAAATGATACTACTGTCAATCAAGGTGTGGCTCCACCCACACCTCAGGTGTGGGAGTACCTTTTGCCTTTGAACTTGCCTGACCAGTACCCTTTGTCTCTGAACCTGCCTGACCATTGGCTGTGGCAGGAACCTTTGTCTTTGACTCCCACACCATTGGCTCGTTTAAATCACAACAGTGAGGCTCCACCCAGCCTCCTAGCACCATAAAAAGGGCTGTCATCCCCTAGCCCTTCCTCTTTTGACCACCCCAGGAGTAGTGAGGCAATGCTGCAGAGATCATTGGTAAGAGTGCATCACCACATGGTCAGGGAGCATTTCACTCAGGGAGTGTTAAGGGCCAATGCTAGTGTGGGACGGGCATTGAAGTGTTATATCCTGAAGTTGTACATTGTTACTGTGTGCTTGTGTGTATTAGTGTGTGAGTGTATCCTAAACTAGTTGCGATCCCCTCTCGTGTTTGTGGTATCCTGTGCGTGAGTGAGCGTGTGTCTGTTCCCATCCATTCTGTCCCGCATTTGCCTTGTGATTAAACTAGTTTTGGTCTACAAAGCTCGTGTCCCGAGTCCTTGATCCTTAAGACAGAAAAGAACGATTTCACACAACATTTGGCACTGCGAGCAAGGTCTTGAGGATCTTGGCTGGACACAAATGCGGGGAGAATGTTTTGGAACTGGGGATACAAGGCTAGTGCAGATACAGAGGAGAGGATCCTGGGGTGGACAGATGAGATTGAGGGATTTGGGAGCTTGGCCAGCCTATTGGCAAACCACGGCAAGCCCGTGGACTTGGCTGAGCAGTTAGATCCACGTGGTGAGAAACTGGGACACCACGTGGTGGCCCTCCTCCAGCAGTCAGGGTTCCTCAGTGCCAGAGGGAGCCTGAGGGGTGCCATCTGGCTCCTAGCATCCCTCCTGAAGCGCCAGGTCGAGATTACTGGCCAGTTGCAGGATACCTGCTCAGTAAGGGAAAGAGATAGAGACCCTCTGACAAAGGTGTTGCACACTCCAGGAGGCGGTCCAAACTGCCCAGACCCGGGCCAATGACCTTGAGGTCCGAGGTACCGAGGTCGCCTGCTGGCTGGTCCAGGTGAGGCAGGCACAAGCTGCCCGCAGAGCCGGCTGGCAGCCAGATCCCTTCAAAATCCCAGCCCTGGTCCGGCGTGGTGACCGGCTGGACACATGGCTTGGGGACGGGGACATTGGATGGACACGGACGAGGAAGGGGCGCTTGAAGAGCGGGAGCCCCTCCAAGCCCGACCACCACCCTGTGCCCCTGAGCCCTTGTAGGCTTGACCCATCAGAACACAGTCCCAGGTCCGCTCCACAAGGGAGGGGAGTGGGGATGAGGCAGCCCCGGGGGAGAATGCACGGAGCCCCTCCGAGGTCACGGAGACCTGGGACTTCTCCATCAAGGAGTTAACGCAGCTGGCAGACCGGTACCGCCAGCAGCCGGGCGAGCACCTGGCCGTGTGGTTGCTCTGACTGTGGGATGGGGGGGCCTCCAACGTGAGCCTCTCCCACCAGGAGGCGTGTGCCCTGGGGAGCCAGTCCGACCAGCAAAGCATCAACAACACCCTGTGGGTGCCACCGGGGAGGGCTGGGAATGATGCCACGCTGTGGAACCAGGTAGTGACCACAGTAAGGACCCGGTATCCTACCCTCCTAGGATGGGACCTATTTGGGAGACCCCAGTGGAGTACAGTCAGCGAGGGCACGGGGTCATTAGAGAGTGGGCAGGTGACCTGGAGCTTTTAGAAAATACTGTGGCGACCAGTGCGCTAGCAGGCTACCTAGTTGCCACCGCGCGCCCGGAATTGAGACTGGTGATCCTGCCCCTCATGGGACCGATTGGGGGGGGGGGGGGGGGGGGGGGAGACCGTACGGGATGCCATCACCCTCCTGGAGGGATTGGAGTACATGAAGCGGGGGATGCCTGCCAAGGTCCGCAGAGCGGAGACGAGGGCCGGGGACATCATCCCCCATCCCATGCGCAGGCAGCTGTACTTAGATATGTTGTGCGCAGGGGTGGATGGCGCGAGTATAGATGGAGCTCTGACCTCCGCTCTCCATGTGCGCTGGAAGAAGCTTTGCGGGGAGAAGCCTGGCCGCGGAAAGACCGGGGGCCACCCCGGCTCCAAGCCTGACTCAGGGGGTGCCCCCAACCGCTGGGCGACGTGGGCTGCCCCTGCAGAGGCTGACATTGCCTCTGCTCCTCCCTTACCTAAAACTGCCTCTCCTGCACTCATAGCTCAGCTACGGGACCTGTTGCGGCAGGAGATGGCCCAGTTCCGCCCACAAGAGCCCTAACCCATGGAGTGGCAGACCCCCAGCCCCCTCCCATAGGATGAAGGCCAGGGTCCCCAACATGTCTGCTCTGTCACCCTTCTGCGCCCGGGGGATCAGAGGCCACACATACCTGTAGCAATACACTGGGGAAAAGGGAACATACAGAGCTGGATGGCACTCGTTGACATGGGTGCCCAGCACACCATTGTACCAGGGAACCCCGTGATTTGGAAGGGGCCACAAGATGCAAATTGAGGGGCTGGGGGGTTCCCCTTTGCCAGCAGAGGAAGTCAAGGTCCGCATGGCTGTCGGGAACCAACCCCTCCCGAACGGTGGCCGTTTTAATTGCGGACTCGCCTGAGCGTATACTGGGGATAAATGTCCTAAAGGGACAGTCCCTACACACTAGTCGGGGCAAGTTTACTTCGGAGTCCGCCCGAGCCACGGTGTAGTCGGGGCGGCTAAATGGGAGCCAGTTTGTCATCCCCCCTCCCTCGCAGGTACAGTCGACAGTATAGGGTAGGGGGGGGGACACCAGGATATTACAGAGGCTGTGCAAGCCTTGCTGCGGGAGGGTTACTAGGCCCGCAGCCTCCCCTTTCAATAGTGCCATCTGGCCCGTCCTGAAAAAGGATGGGACCTGGCGCATGACGGTGGACTACCGGCAGTTGAACAAGGCTGCCCCCCCACTTGCTTCCACAGCACCCACGATAGTCACCCTCGTGGAGAATGTGTCAGGGCGCCCAGACAAGTCATGGTACGCCATTATAGATCTGGTCAATGCTTTCTTCTCCATCCCCCTCCACGATACCTCCCAGGATCAGTTTGCCTTTACCTGGGACGGGAGACAATATACATTTAGACGCCGCCCCCAAGGGTACATCCACAGTCCCACGATATGCCATGGGTTAATTGCACAGGATTTACAGACCATTGAACTTCCCCAGGGGGTGGTAGCTACCCTTTACATCAATGATGTCTTGCTGCAAGGCCATTCCGAGGCCATTGTTGCAGAAGCCCTTGACAGGATAATTTCCTCTCTCAGTGGGACTGGGCCATTAATATGGAAAAGGTGCAAGGCCCAGCCCAGGATGTATTGTTCTTAGGAATCCGATGGCACGCCGGCGGGAGAGAGATCCCTGAGCCCTGCCCCTTGCACCCCATCAGGAAGGGGTCCCCTTTGAACTACAAGTCTCCAGTAGCGAGTCGGTTGCTGAATGGAGCCCCTGGCAAAGGACCCAGGGGCACAGAGTCCCGCTTGGCTTCTGGACCAAGTCCTTGCCGAAGGCTGCTGCCCACTACAGCCTTTTCAAGCACCAGCTGATGGCCTGTTACCTGGCGCTCCTCGCCACAGAACACCAAACTGGCACTGACCCCGTCATCCTTCGTCCCCATCTGCCCAGCATACGATGGGTCAAGTCCCCCTACTCCACTCACAAAGAGGGCAAGCCCAGAGGTCCTCGGTGGTGAAGTGGAAGTGGTACATCATGGACCGGGCTGAGCCTGGTCCGGAAGGGGTCAGCCGCCTCCACGAAGAGGTCACATCCTTTCCCCAAGCCCAGGAATCACTCCCAGACATTCCCAAAATTGTGCCTTCCCCCGTGTCCTGGGGCCAACCTTTCAAATCCCTCGACCCTGAGAAGAAGCGGCATGCCTGGTTCACAGAAGGCTCCAGCCACTGAAAAAATGGGAAGCAACATTGGAAGGCGGTGGCACTTCATCCCACCACGGGGAAAACAGTGACAAAAGAGGGAGCGGGAGGGTCCAGTCAATTGGCCGAGCTAGCGGCAGTGGCACTCACGCTACAGAACTCCACTGGGCCAGTCCACATCCATACCGACTCTTGGGCAGTGGCCAACGGTATGGCGGTGTGGATGGCGTGGTGGCACGAAACGGGGTGGAAAATTCACGGACGCTCCCTCTGGGGCCAGGAACATTGGCGCTATATCTAGGATCAAGCGGCCCAGAGACGCATATTGGTCCACCATGTGGATGCCCATACACACAGAAAGACTCAGGAGGCCATCCATAATGCCACGGTAGACCAGGCTGCCCAGATATGTTGCGCTACTGTTCCCCCTGATGAACCTGACTTCAGCGCCCTAGCTGCATGGGCGCACCGTAAGAGCAGCCACCTAGGGGTCGACGGTACACGCCGCTGTGCAGAACAGTTTGGGGTCCTCCTCACAATGGACTAGTGTAAGACCATGGTCGTGAACTGCCCCATCTGCCAGCAGGTAAAACCACGAGGTTGGCGGACGGGGCCACCGGGCCATATTCGCCGTAGCACGGGAGCGGGTCGCGTGTGGCAGATAGATTATATCGGACTGCTCCCACACCATAACAGAAAGAAATACGCCCTAATGATGGTGGACACGTACTCAAGTGTCCTGGTGGCAGTGCCTGTGAAAGGGCCGACCAGAACAGCACCATCAAGGGATTGCAGTACCTCTCCTCCACCTATGGAGTACCGTGGGAGGTACAGTCCGATCAGGGCTCCCATTTCGCGGGGGCTAAGGTACAAAACTGGGCTGCAGAGGAGGGTATCTCGTGGCTGTTTCACATCCCCTACCATCCCCAGGCATCGGGCCTGATCGAGAGAATGAACGGCCTGCTGAAGGAGACGATATGCACGCTGACACCCTCCTGCACACTGCAGTGGTGGTCGGGCGTGCTACAGCAAGCTGTCGATCTGCTGAACACATGGCCCACTGGCCAAGGGGGGTCTCCATTATCCCGCCATCTGGCTTACTCCCCACCATCCGACTTGCGAGACCCCGAATCCCCCGGGACTGAGGAGTCCGGGAGGGTCTGGGTCCAACAGCCACAAGGCCCCCCTCAGAGGGGGGAAGTCATTGCGCGCGGTCCCAGGGACACTCGTTGGGTCGCGATTCTGGGTCGAACTAACCTGTCCTGTCTCCATACCCGACACCTGACCAGCCGGGAATGAGTTTGTTTTCCCCGCTACAGGACGATGGCACTGCTCCCTCCACCCTCCATCTCTTTCTGCTGACTGTGATGATTGACGAGATGTCTGCTCAACCTTCCCTTGAAATTACTCAGGGATCTGCCAACACCTCCAAAGACGGAACCGTGGAGCATGTGGAATGGTTGAATCTACCCCTGAATCCAGGCACACGCCATTGAAGCCTTGCCATCGACAATGATTCCTTGAGCTACTTGTCAGAATGGACTGTTTACATGGACTCTCTTGTTTTTATTAGTTTTCCTTTTATCTCTGTTGCGTCGGTGTTGCGCGATTCAGTCTCCCTGTTGCACCTGTCGGGCTCGTTATATCCGTGTTCTGGGGGGGCTGGATGGCAGTTCCTCATCATTTCCCCTACCATTGCACATTCCTTCCAGAGATTCCGAACGGGGTGGGTGTTCCAGGAGCTGGTATTTCCCTTCATACAATTTGACCTCCACGCGAGTCCTGACCCTCAGAGTATTCCGCAGTTACAGAGCATGCCAAGGGAATGCTGGTGTAGACTCCAGGATGAGTACAGTTCCACCTTTTCAGTTGGCCGTTGTGAGTTTGAGCGAGACTGGTGTCCAGGTGCCCCATGATCACTGCTGATGGTGCTGCTAAGCTGGGGCTCCCTAAACTCCGAACGTGACCCACTGGATCTCTGGCTCCAGTACCTACCTGTGGCTCCCTAAGGGCTGGTACAGTTGCTGTCTTCCAGTGTTGACGGTGCCCTGAATCCACACTCGATGAACAGGGGGAGCATCCAGCACACAGCGGGTACAGGGAGAGCAGGGCCATCGCGGAGGTGGAGGGGCTTGAGAGGATAGCCTGCCCCCCCGTATTGCACGGCCAGACTGTCCCATGAGAAATGACGATAGCAGCAGAACTGGCTGCAGTCAGGCTGGTAACCTGGTGGAATCAGACGGCCCTGGATGGTCCACTCGCTGCGAATGGTGGTACATATGCGGTGATTACAAAGGAGTGCTGCACCTTTATCTCTGATAAATCCAGCAACCCCTCCAACCTGGTTGTTCAATTCGGGGACTCAGTGGCCAAAACTCAGAACCAAGGGACCAGCTCCTCCAGCACGACACCTTACGGGAAACAAGTGGCCGTTTGGGTCACTGGGAGATGTTGGGCTACTGTCATCCACTGGCCATTGCCCTCCTTTTGTTGATTATGGTTTCTGTGTACCCTGGTAGCTCCCCCCTTGGTTGGCATGTCGTCTAACTTCCGAGGGGTGGAATGTTGTGAGAAATCCACGTGGCTGTCACGTGACAGTAACAACACTAACCCCCGCTGACCGGAGGATAGCATTGCTCCTCTGAGCGGAAGTGATACTACTGTCAATCAAGGTGTGGCTCCACCCACCCCTCAGGTGTGGGAGTACCTTTTGCCTCTGAACTTGCCTGACCGGTACCCTTTGTCTCTGAACCTACCTGACCATTGGCTGTGGCAGGCACCTTTGTCTTTGACTCCCACACCATTAGCTCATGTAAATCACAACAGTGAGGCTCCACCCAGCCTCCTAGCACCATAAAAAGGGCTGCATCCACTAGCCCTTCCTCTTTTGACCACCCCAGGAGTAGTGAGGCAATGCTGCAGAGATCATTGGTAAGAGTGCATCACCACATAGTCAGGGAGCATTAAGGGCCAATGCTAGTGTGGGACAGGCATTGAAGTGTTATATCCTGAAGTTGTACATTGTTACTGTGTGCTTGTGTGTATTAGTGTGTGTGTATGAGTGTATCCTAAACTAGTTGCGATCCCCTCTCGTGTTCGTGGTATCCTGTACATGAGTGAGCATGTGTCTGTTCCCATCCATTCTGTCCCACATTTGCCTTTGTGATTAAACTAGTTTTGGTCTACAAAGCTTGTGTCCAGAGTCCTTGATCCTTAAGACAGAATAGAATGATTTCACACAACATATATGCAGGAACTACAACAGTTATACATTCCTGCCTGGTGTAAAATTGCAAAAGCGAAATCAATCCAACCATGGCTAACAAAGCAAATAAAGGATTGTGTTAGATCCAAAGAAAAGTCATGTGAGTTTGCCAGATAAAGTAGCAAGCCTGAGCATTGGGAGAAGTTTAGATTTCAACAATGAAGGACAAAGAAAAGGATTAAAAGAACAAGAGTAAAGGAGTAAACTTGCAGGGAACATCAGAATGGACTGTAAAAATTGCTACATTTAAGCAAAAAGAAAAACAGTGCTGAAGTCAAGTGTAGATTCTTAATAGCAAGAAACAGGAAAACTTATAATGGAAAACATGGAAATGGCAGAGCAATTAAACAAACATTTTGATTTCGTTTTCACGGAAGTGAAAGTAAGAAAATTACCAGAAATGTTAAGGAACCAAAAATCTAATGAAGGCGGGGAAATACAGGAAATTAGTATTGTAAGAAGATAGTGCCAGAGAAATTAATGGGACTAAAAGCCAATAAATCCCCAGGGTCGGATAATCAGCATTCCAGAGTACTACAAGGTGTAGCCATGGAAGTAATGGATGCATTGGTTATCATCTTCCTGAATTCTAAAGATTACAGAGTAGTTCTTGCCGATTAGAGGTGGCAACTCTAGAAAAAAGGAGAGAGAGAGAGTAAATAGGAAATGATAGACCAGTTAGCCTAACATCAGTACTGGGAAAATGCTAGACCCTAATGAAAAGAATGAGATGATGGGACATTTAGGAAATATCAACAACAACATGAATACAGACTTCTGCAAGGGAAACCATATTTGAGAAACCTACTGGAGTTCTTTGAGAATACAGCCAGTGGAATGGATAAGAGAAAAGCTGTGGGTGTTGAATGCTTGATTTTCCAAAAACCTTTGATAAAGTCCCACATAAAAAGTTCATATATAAAATTAAAACGTGTGGTATTATGGGTAATGTAGTAGCATAGATTGAAAATTAGTTGATGAATGAAAACAGAGAGTAGGAATAATTTTTTTTCAGGGTTGCTGATGGTAGTTGGTGGGATACCACAGGGATCAGTGCTTGGGGTGAAGCTATTCATAATATTTGGATGAGGAAACCAAATGTAATATTTTGAGGCAACATACAATCTGCTGAAGGAACTCAGTGAGTTGAGTAGCATCTGTGAGGGGAAAGGAATTGTCAATGTTTCAGGTTGGAACCGTGCATCAGGATGTGTGTCTCCAGTAATATTTTGAAGGGAATATGGAATATAGAGGGATATAAGATAAGATAAGATTTCTTTATTAGTCACATGTACATCGAAACACACAGTGAAACGCACCTTTTGCGTAGAGTGTTCTGGGGGCAGCCCACAAGTGTTGCCACTCTTCCTGCGCCAACATTGAATGCCCACAGCTCCTAACCCCGTATGTCTTTGGAATGTGGGAGGAAACCGGAGCACTCGGAGGAAACCCACACAGACATAGGGAGAACGTACAAACTCCTTACAGACAGTGGCAGGAATTGACCCAGGTCACTGGCGCTGTAATAGCATTACACTAACTGCTACACTACCATGCCTATGTGCATAGATATGGACAGTGTGCAGGCTGATGGGATCAGTTTAGATTGGCATCATGGTCAGTGCAGGCACAATGACCCAAAGGGCCTGTTCCTGTGTGGTACTGTTCTATGTTCTATGTTTATCTAATAAAGAATATACTTCCATAGCATGACTGCAGTGAAGGTTCATCAGACTGATTCTTGGAATTGCAGGACTGCTGAATAAGGAGAAATTAAGTCAATTATTTTGTATTCACCAGATTTTAGAAGAATGAGAGGAGATCTAATTGAAACCTAAAAATTTTGACAGGCCTAGTTAGGCTGGATGCAGGGAAAACATTTCCCCTGGCTGGGGAGTCTAGAAGAAATGGCATGTTCTCAGGATATTGGGTAAGGCACTTAGGAACGAGATGAGGAGATGTCTCTTGAGGAAATGTCTTCAATCAGCAAGTGGTGAACCTGTGGAATTCAGTCCCTCAGAGGGTCGTAGTGGGCAAGTCACTGAACATATTGAAAGATGTAGGTGAATTTCTAGATGCAAAAGCTATCGTCTTTTGAAAGGTGGAGCTCATGCAAAGGGCCTGATGGCCAACTCCTGCATGTAGTTTTATATGTTCTATGTTTTCTATCAGCACATTATCCCAATCTGTCAGTGAACAGCTCACTATCCCAACCCATCAGATATTAGGTCACTGTCCCGACCTATCACTCATCAACTCACCTTCCCATTCCTATGAGGAACAGCACCATTGATATTGATGTTGCACTTGCCCATTGACTTTTTTCAGTGTTTTGTTCTCCAACTTTGTGTCAGTCAAATCACCAAATGGCATTCCATCCCCTGCAGACTATCTGTGTCCAGTTTGAATAGGACTAGCAACTGTGCATTTCTCTAACCAAATAATCTGAAGAACTGATAGCGTTTGAAAAATAGTCTCAAAAAGATCAATGATATACTTGAGGCAGAATACTGAGAGGGAAGAAATTAGATTAGAAAAACATGAAGGAAAGTAAAAGAATATTTTAAAAAAAATCTTAATCAATGATTAAAATCTGAAGGACCTCAATTATCAGCATTTATAAAAGTTAATTTTCAGTGCCAAAAAGGTTAATTAAAAATAACTATTGCTTACCCCTGTATTAAAATGATATGTACACTGACACAGACAAGCCTCAACATTTTGTCCGTATCTACAACATCCGTACAGGATACTGTTATTCAATCGGGCAGCACAGTGGTGCAGCCAGTAGAGCTGCTGCCTCACAGCTCCAGCAACCCACATTCTCCAATGTTTTCTGTGAGGAGTTTGCACGCTCTTCCTGTGACCACGAGGGTTTCCCCCAGGTGCTTGGGTTTCTTCCCATTATTGCAAATATGTGCAGGTTGGTAGGTTAATTGACCACTATAAAATGCCACTAGTGTGTAGGTGAGTGGTAAAACCTGGGGGAAGTTGATGGGAATATGGGGAGAATAAAAATGGGATTAGTGTAAATGAGTACCTGATGGTTGACATAGACTCTATGAGACAATGGTGTTAGAATTATGAGCAGATGGCAAGACGCTATTGGAATACTTATAAAAGAATGTGGTATCTCAGATAGAAATGCCAGATTTTCTCTTGTGGGTGCACTTGCTGGAATTTTTTGTCCAATTTGCACATAATTAATTGTGAATATTAATGGATTACTATTTCTGAAAATCCTTATGTGTGGAGGGAGGCAGAGAGTGAAAGAAAGCAAAAGGCAAAAGTATTGTATTAATATGAAGTGGCCCTAGTTATTTTCCAGTTCCATCAATTTGCAAAACAGTTATCAGATATTTCCTGATTCTAAGTCACGTACCAATTCATCTATCAACTTACATTAACTTCCAGAAGTGACAAAATTAAATGTCCTCCTTTAGCACCTTGCAAACATTCTAGTAATTTTGATGCTTGCACATCATTACTGATGGGTTTGATCTTCTACTGACTGTCAAACCACCTGAACTCATTCCCTGAGCATACTTGTCACTTGCTCTTTCTCAGAGCAGTTTGCTGGGAGTTGTCAAAACTGTTGTTGAAATTGGATGTTCCACAAACATTCAAAATCACTCAAAAGCTATTAAAAAATGAAAATACAATTACAAATTTGAAACTAATTTATTACTTTAACAACAAAAAAAACACCAGATCACAATTAAAAATAAGTATAAACGTTAAAATCTACTTAATTATATCAATAAAAAAGAAATTACCTTTATTAACCTTATGCCTGCAGCCGTGTCTCTCCATTGAAATCAATGGGCTTGTTGGCCTTGTGCCAGGTTCAGCTAGCGCAAGCTCAGTGGGCAGATTTCCCAGCCTGGGTACAGGGAAATCGGCAGAAGTATGCACTGCCCCGTTGGACTTTGTGAAAATGTCCAGTGAAGTTATAGGTTCCTTTTCCGCAGCCCTGGCTCTACCACAATAGATTCATCATCATTATCAACAATCATACAGCTGTTACTCATACCAAGGATAGTCTTTGCTATTTGTTCATTATTCATTCTTTATGTACTCTGTAATGTGTAGGTGCAAAGGTATATAAGGACACACATTATGAGTTTGGTGCAGATTAACCACTCCTCCAACAGTAAATAAAGGTATGCACCTATTATGGTTCAGAATGAAGTCAACCAAACTGAGACTAGGCTTGCTAATGTATTTTTGTTTCTTAAATTCACGATTTGGCCATCTGCCCAGCAATACTGGTCAGTTTAATTTATTAAGAATGAGTAGAAAAGGTTCTAAATGTAGGTATATTAATACACCCTTCCCCTTCTGTAGCCAAGTTAAACATATTTTATAATCAGTCAAAACAACCTGACTGTGCCTAACCAATGTCAGGCTGAGAATCACTCTAAATTAAATCAAAGTGCTTGGACTTCACTCTAGCCAGGCCAAAAAACTCACGACGATTTGCAATAAATCAGAATAATTGGTAACTTTGCCTCAGGGAATATTCATTAAACTAAACTTACCCTCCAAATTGGAATACACATTCAGCACATTAATTTGTTCACAAAATTATTTCCTGTCAGCTGAAACGACTGTGCCCAGTTTCAACCCTGTACTGCACCCATCTGCATCAATTAGTATCAGGTTTACACTCTTACATCCAGTTTATTCTTGAACATTAAGTGAAGATTCCACTTAGAATAAAAGTTTTAAACTGTGCTAAAATTATATTTACGATAGAGATAAAGATGCAATTAGAAGGATATGGCTTTGACTGAAAAAGCTAACTAATACAGAAATTTTAAGGAAAAGAAAATTGATGAAGAAATGAAAAGTTTGAGTGACAATTATTTTCAGTAAAAAATCATTTCACAATAATGACCATTATTAATTCCAAAATGCATTTAAATTGGTCTATATGCTTAAAAAGAAGTAGGACACATAATTAGATATGGTGTTTTGGTCCCATTTTGGACCTAAAAACGGTGTGTGCATGCATAATGAGTCATTAATACCAGCATATGGTGATATCTTACAGTTGAGCTGATGTCAAAATGTACTTTTGCTAATGTCCAATGAATACGCTTTTTTGACCTTAAATAGCTGAACATATGTTCAGCAGCAGAAATGATGCACCCCCATTAATGCCAGTGGCTCTGACATCCACCATCGTGAAGTGCTTTGAGAGACTGGCTATGACACACATTAACTCCAGCCTCCCAGACAACCTCGATCCACTGCAATTCACCTACTGCCGAAACAGGTCTACGGCAGACATCATCTCCCTGGCCCTACGCTCATCTCTGCAGCATCTGCACAGTAAAGACACCTATGTTAAACTATTGTTTATTGACTACAGCTCCACCTTCAACACTATAATTCCAAGCAAACTCATCACCAAACTCTGAAACCTGGGACTCAACACCTCCCTTTGCAACTGTATCCTTGACTTCCTGACCAATCAGTAAGGGTAGGCAGCAACACCTCCACCACGATTATTCTCAACACTGGTTCCCCACAAGGCTGGATCCTCAGCCCCCTACTCTACTCCCTATATGCCCATGACTGTGTGGCCAGATTCTGCTCCAACTCCATCTACAAGTTTGTAGATAATACCACGTAGTGGGCCGTATCTCAAATAATGATGAGTCGGAGTACAGGAAGGAGATAGTGAGCTTAGTAACATGGTGTCATGACAACAACCTTTCCCTCACTGTCAGTAAAACAAAAGAGCTGGTTATTGACTTCAGGAAAGGGGGCAGTGCACATGCTCCTGTCTACATTAACGGTGTTGAGGTCAAGAGAGTTGAGAGCTTCAAGTTCCTAGAAGTGAACATCACCAATAGCCTGTCCTGGTCCAACCACATAGACAACACCAGGCACAAGGACAGCTTCTATCCTGCTGTTATAAGACTATTGAATGGTTTCCTAGTACGATAGGATGAACTCTTGACCTCACGATCTACCTTGTTATGACCTTGCACCTTATTGTCTACCTGTACTGCATTTTATCTGTAGCTGTTACACTTCTTTTTGCATTCTGTTAATGTTTTACCTTGTACTTTATTTATACAACACAGTAACAGACCCTTCCAACTCAACAAGCCCGTGCTGCCCAATTACACCCATGTTAACCTCCTAACCCGTACGTCTTTGGAACTGGAGCACCCAGAGGAAACCCATGGAGTCACAGGGAGAACATACAAACTCCTTACAGACAGAGGCGGGAGTTGACCCCCGATTGCTGGCCTTGTAATAGTGTTACGCTAACCGCTACCTCGATGCACTGTGTAATGAATTGATCTGTATGAATGGTATGCAAGATAAATTATTCACTGTACCTCGGTATGTGTGACAATAATAAACCAATTCCAATTTATAGGAAATAACAAATAATTTGATTGTAGTTGTTTGATTGGTTGACCTGCTGGCTAATGCTATGATTATGGAGTTTTTTGGTGCTTTCTAAATATTCTTTCAACTTAGTCTACAGGGAAAAGGGTGGAAGATGTTGAAGAATTTTATCCTGAGTTCAAGGATTCTGCACAAATCAGTTGCTCCCAGCTTTCAGATGCTGGTGAATTAGTAAAAATTTCCTTGGAACAACGCTAAACTAAGAGAAGAAGCAGAGAGCAGGACAAGTTGCTGAAAGTGAGGGTGAAGGGGAAGGAGTGGGAGGAGGAGAAGGAAGGAAGGAAGGAAGGAAAAGAGGAGGAGAAGGAAGGAAGGGAGAGAGGAGGAGAGGGAGGGGAAAACAGAGTGGAAAAAGGAGGGGTAAAGGGCTTTAGGCAGGAAGCCATAGACATCATTGTCTTCAGCAAGCACTTCTCTTGCCAGAACCTCAGTGGAATACTGGGTGTGAGACATCCTTTCTTCTAAGGATGTCCTCACTGAAACCTTTTTCATATTCAGACATAATCACAACTTCTGAACAGGACAAGCCTTGTATTTTCAGTGAATGTGAGGTGACTGTGACAATTTTTATGCTGGAGACAGTTGTAAGAAAGGAAGTAAAGGAGGAAATAAAAGAAGCAAAGGGAGAACATGAGAAAAGATTGGCTGTGAATAGAAATGGTTTCCAAAAATATTCTCTTAGTATATAAACAGAAAAATGACGAAGAAATGAGGCCAATTAGAGACAAAAAAGGAAATTTACTCAAGAATATAGAAAGCATGGCTGAGGTACTAAAGGGATACTTTATCGAAGAAAAATATGCTGCTTGAGTGTCAGCAAAGGAAGATGCAGCTGAGATTCTGGATGGGCTAACAATTGATAAAGAAAAGCTACTAGAAAGGCTGGCTGTGGTCTCACCGGATAAATAACTTGGCCTGATGGGATGTATCCTAGGTTGCTGATAGAGGTAATGGGGGAAATTGCAGAGGCCCTGCCCATAATCTTCCAAATATCTACAGTTTCAGAGATAGTGCGTAAGGACTGAAGAATTGCAAAATTTACATCCTTGTCCATAAAAGGGCACAGGTATAAGCTCAGTAATCAATGAACACTCAGAGTAATTAAAGACCAACAAATTTAACCTCAGTAGTAGGGAAAGTTTGAGAAACAATAATAATCAGGGATAGAATTAGCGGTCACATGGACAAGTGTGGATTAATTGGAGAAAACTAGCATGGATTTATTAAAGGCAAATCATGTCTAACCAACTTAATATTGCTTCTGGTATTGATGAATTAGTTGAGAGGGTCAATGAGGGAAATGCAGTTGATGTGATAAATACGGACATCCAAAAGACATTTGAGGTAGCGCCACTTAATAGGTTTATCATCAAGACGGAACCCCATGGAATAAAATGGGTTGGAGCAACATGGATAGAAAATTGAAATAGAGAGTATTAGTAGAAAACTGTTATTTAGACTGCAGGAAAATATAAAGTGAAATTCTCAGGTTTATTAATGATTTGTACTTGGGTATGCAGGGCAAAATTTTCAGATGACAGAAAAGTTGGAGGCATGAACTGTGATAACATTAGAGGGGGTAGAAGAGATTGACTAAAGCAATTACATGGATGGGGGAATTTAATTAAATGGGGAGAATGGAAAAGCTGGGATTCAGTTAGATACAGGGGAGGTTGCCAAGGAGATCCTACAGCGGTATTTAAAACTATTAAAGGCAGAGACAGAATAGATAAAGAGAAACTGTTCATTTTGGGAGAAGGAGATATAGGATGAAGGTGATAAACAAAAGAACCAGAAGTGACATGAGGAAACATTTTTTATGTAGTGATTAGAGCCAGGGAAATGATGAGCCAAGTGATGCTATGAGTCTCTGATCTCGTTACTTAATGTGCATTGTGGGGTGGTTACTGTCGCTGATCATATTTCATTCTTTCCTGTCATAAAGTAGCAGAGAGATTTGCAGAGAACAAGGTTTCCCCAAGAGATTGATAGGATCTGAGGAGGAGGATCAGGCCTGAAGGTTAACATGATCAGAGTTTCAGTGCAGCCAATGGGCACAGCTTCAGCAATGCTGCACCAATGCTGGTGAGCATAGGAATAATGACAGGCAGTGCACCTGCTGTCATTGCTGCCTCCAGTTTTCTGCCACCTTATCCTGCAGGAGAGAGGGAAATGTTTGTCTCGTCATGAGAAAATCTTGTTGCCCTCTTTTGCCCACGTTGTGCCATTATTTTCCAGGTCAAAGTGACTTTTACAAAGACTTCTATTGCCTGCTGCAGCCAGAATGCATTTATCCAGGATGGATTTAAATGATGCAGAGCTACTTATGATATTCCCCACAGCCACCCATCCCTTCAATCCCAGCTATGGCATATAGCCTCTTAACAGCACAGTTAGCACCGGCTAAACACAATAACCATGTCAGTTCACAGCTAGGAAAAGCTTGGCATGATGCCCACATCAAAAGCAACAGAAAGTTAATAATGCCTGTTTTGGGGCTATTGATTTAATTCCATTGTCTTTCTGTCAGAATTACTTTTCTATATTGAACAGAATCCACTGCTGCCATGGAATATTGGTCAAAGCAACTTTCACACCACTGAAACCAAAACCCTGGGTGAATGATAACATCACCCAATGCTGATTGAGCCCTTTCCTCAAAATTACTCTGCACTGAGCCAGCAGCCCTGATGATTTTCACTTAGCTGAAACATTTCAATCATCAACTAAAATAGACAAACAGAATCTGATCCATATTTGAATTAAAGATACATCATCAATTTCATTTTAAAAGAATTATGACGAAGAGAATCCTTTTAAAAATGTATTAAACTGCAAATTAATATGTGTTGGTTCTATCATCTGTATGACATTACAAGGGGAAATTGTCTGTTGTAACTAAGTTACAGGCTACATATGATTGTTCAATAAATTTTTACTAGACTCTCAGAGTTTCTATGTGAATCTACATTCACTTTTTTAAATTTCAATTGATATTTGTTTGATAGCAATGTTGAGAATGGAACTCCATTTCATGTTGCTTATCCATTTCAGCATCAAATGTGCCAGCACAGCAGAAGCATGGTATGGAATGAGCAATCTGGGATGGGAGTTGGATTGTTTTGTTCTATGCCATGAACTAGATGAAGATTGGTGCAAGTTAATTTCATGCATTCGCCTTATAGCTGGCAAGCAAGGTGAACTTTTATTCCCTCAATCCAGACCTCAGTCAAGGCTGGATCAGAACCTAGATTCTCCAAGTTGCAAGGCTACTGTTTTACTTCATTTAACCATCCTCCAGGACTGGTTGATAATGCCAGAGACTGAAGATTAACCTCCAGGACATGTCTATGACCAATAAGGAGCATAACTCGTTAGGACATTAATTAAGATTATACACTTGTATTAACTTATTTAAGTAGTTCAGCTTTTGATTATACAAAAAAATCTTAATGGAAAAAAGCAAGACGTCAGTTATCATCATTTGGATAAGAACGACTCTTTTCTGCTTTTAAATTGTTGAGTGAGGGAGTTGTGCCTTGAAAATGAGGCTTTTGAGTGACTAATGACTAATGGGAGAAATATGGGGACTGAGCATTTGGAGGCAGGAGATCAGATGGTAAAACCTCCAGTAATATATTCAACCAGAAATGTCAACACTATTGCATTCACCCTAATTTCTATGCCAAACTAACCAAGATTTGTTTCTGGTCATATCATAAGTATATTAGAAATGGAATGATCAAACCAGACATAGTACTTGGGAAATGTGTTACATTTTTTTAAGAAATAAAGGGCAACCTGTATAGGCCTAATGTTTTGCTTTTTAAGAAATCAGTTATTATTTCAATAACACAAAATATATCACGGTCAAAATAGTTTTACTTATGTAAGATGTTGTTATCTTATCTATTTCAGAAAGTAGAGTATTGAAAGCTTTTTAGATCCCAGAATAAAGCCCCATCTGTGCAATGTGTCTGCTTTTACTTCAAGATTTTAAATGGGTTTAAATGATATAATGAAGTGAAGTAATGCTACCATTTCAGCAACACAAGTATGTTTATGGCTCCATGCTAAACCATTTTGATGTACTTTTGTTTGTTTTTGTGTGTGGCTCCTGTTGACATTAGTCTACCATTAAGTGCATATGGTTTGAAGAGAATGGTTAGAACCTGACAGCAACTTCACCCTTCAAGGATATTGCTAAGAAACCCACTGAGGATTTGCCAAAGGATTTACTTGCTGACCAAGGAGGAGAATCTCCACTCAAGAAGCACTTCCAATATGAGACACTTTAACATGATTTCCATTGCCTTGTTCATTCTTGTTTATGCACTTGTGACATTTATGTTGGTAGGTTCTTGCAGATCAGAAAAAAAGTGATACCATATGCCATTATTTGCTTTTCATGGATAATAACACATCCAATCTAATAGGTAATTGCAGTAAACAATATTACTTGAATTTCTGTATCTTTACCAAACTGGCAGCCAAATTACTTGTTGTAACTATCCTTGTCCTTACTTAGTGTTCCTTTGAACTTCTTTGGAATTCCAAATTTGCCCTCCTCACAGTCTCAGCTGAATCAAGACTCAGTGAATGCTGTCCTACTCTAACTAAATCCTTCCTGACGCCTCAAAATTAGAGAACTCTTTTCATTTCTACTATATATTTCAGATGTTTTAAACATTATTTTCTGCATATACCTTATCTCTTTTCTCTTTTTTTGGTTTGGTGGTGTCTTAACCTTGAATCCCTACCATAGCTTCAAGATAAAAATAAAATCTTTACACTGAAATCATTTTAGAAAGATTTCAACTTGGAACATCAGGCAAGAACAGAAAATGCTGGAGGTACTCAGCAGGTCAGACAATATCCCTCGAGAGGGAGAAACAGAGTTACCACTTCAGGATGATGATTTATCATCTGACTGAAGGGAACATACCCAATAAGGATTGGAGCATCGACGCTCTGCCTAGCAGTAAGTGTATGTTGGCGGGGGTGGGGGGGGGGGGGATCAAGAGAGATGGGCAGATGGATGCGGATGGAATTGGCAGTGGGGTGGAGGCAGCGGGAAAGTAGTAAAAATCATAAAAATGATCAAGAGCTTGGGAAAGAATTAGGAAGGGTGTACTTTGATGGAAAGAAACACGCTACTTTCTTCCTGTGGCTATTCTTTCATCTGCTGGAAAGAGCAAATTAATTTCAGGTAATGACAAAAAGGATGCAGGATTCAAGATGTTAAGTAATTCTTGATATCTTCATTGTAACTCCCCACCCCAATCTGGGTTCTGATATGTAGGAAGACTTAAAATCTGGAACATGACCATAAAGATATCCACAGAAGGAAAGTGGGGCAACTTAACAATGGGCTGCGCCCCTTCTGATTACGCCCGAGCTCATAATCATTCTTATGGTTTTCACTACCCCACTCCATTCAGTCCCCCCCACCTCTCATGCGTATTTCCTCCTTCCTTGGCATAGATAGGGTAGTTAGTAAGAGTCTTTTTCCCAGGGTGGAAATTTCAAATACTTGAAGGCATAGGTTTAAGGTGAGAGGGGGACAGTTTAAAGGAGGTGTGTGATGCAATTTGTCTTACACAGAGAGTGGTATGTGCCTGGAATGTGCTGTGAGGGAGTGGGAGGCAGATATGATAGTGATGTTTAAAGGGCATCTAGACAGGCACATGAACATACAAGGAATGGAGGGATATAGATCATGTGCAAACAGATGGGATTAGTTTAATTTGGCATCATGGTTGCCACAGACGTTGTGGGCCGAAGGGCCTGTTCGTGTGCTGTACTGTTCTGTGTTCTCATTTAATTATTGTTTCTATTTTTGTTAGACTACTATTATTTCTGGTAGACTGGAAAGGTTAAAATCAGGACCGACTGTGATTTAAGATTCCTGATGTGGAAAAGTTCCTTCCTTCTATTTTATCTTATGACTTTGAATTCTTTCCTCCTTGATGTACCCTCATGGGTTATGGACAATGTCAGTCTGCAGTTAGTTATTCTGTGGAATCACTTGATTTGCATATTCAGGGAGTGACAAGTTTGGGATTAAGACCATCAGACTAGTTTTGATTTCAATGGAAATAAAATTTGGGAGAAACATAAAGGAACTGCAGGTTCATTCTCATTGGTTTTACACTACCACATTAGGTCAAAATCTACCCTCAACCCCATCTGCTCCGTATGTGGGAAATCACTGGTAGGAGCAAGCACATAAGTAGTAAATTTCCATTCTATTGAATCATTCGAGGTATTATTGTTACACTTGTATTTTTAAAAAAATTTGCATCCTTGTGTTCTCTTTCAGCTACTTTTTTTCTCTACAGTTTTCATTATTCTGTATAACTGACCAGAAGTACACTTATAATGCTGATTATTCTTTGGTGCTGACCCAGTAAACTTACAATTTTTGTTAAAGCTGATTTGTTTCTTTGTATAAATGAATGAGAATCAAACTTTCTTGTTAAATCTAATGGATTGACTCCAAAACTGCATTTTTGACCCAGTAGTTTATTATTAATTGCCAATTGCTCTAAACATCATCATTCTAGCTGTATCTTTTACAATTCAGTTGTGAAAATGATGTTACTTCTAACTTTCCAAACAAACTGTGAACTTCTGCCATTGCTTTCATTTTAGTTGTTAAACTCATGATATGCATCCAATAAAACTTTTCCATGAAACTATATCATGAGCTAAAAATATATGTATGGATAACAGCTGTGGTTTAATTCCTCTTCTCAACAATAAAAATGGCAATAAAACTCATATGCAAGTTTGAAAGCTTTGACCATTATGACTTTCATGAGAGATTTAATAATTGCAAGTTAAATCTTTGCTATTGGTAATTTATCTCTAAAATCAAAATTATTTTGCAATCAAAATGATGATTTTGTAAACTGAACCATGTGTAGAGGGGTCTGTATTTGAACTTCCAACCTCAGAAAGTGAAGAAAGGCTAAGAGAGGAAACATCTGCAAAGTCGTCATTGGTTGGTGCCTTGCATTTCTCAGTTGCCAGCTAAGAATCATACTAGCAAAAGTCTGATGGAATTTATACCCTGATAAGGTGTAGATTAGAACTATGAAAAGTGATGGAAATGAGAAAAATAAGTACAGCACTTCTATAAAAAAAACCAACAATCACCTTTGGATATTTACACAAGTAGAACATCCTTGTATTTATAAAATTCTTCGAAATTAACATTAATTTTCAAGTCTTCAGCTTTCAAGTGTTAAAGATATTTCTCTTTCCACAGATGCTGCCTGATCTCTTGAGTATTTCCAGTACTTTCTTATTTTTCTTTCAGATTTCCATTTTACTTAATACTTTCTGCAGAAAAGCATTCACAGTTCTAAATGCTTTTGTCATTAATTATCTTACCACATCAAAAAATAAACTTTTCGATAAATTTCTAATAATCCCATACTGACAGGTTAGAAGCCTCCTTTATTTAAAAGTTGAGATTAAAGTTAATTTAGCTATTAGGATCCATTGTCAAAAATGGCCTCAAATTTGACCCTAATTTGTTTGGTTCCTTCAACTGGAGCAATTTACAAAATCTATCTTTGCACAACTCAAGTCACTGGGGACAATGGAGATATGGTTCCCACAAACTCAGGAAAGGAAGATTGGATCAGAAGGTTTCAAGGGGAAGGAAGATAAAGTGAAAGACTTATAGATGGAGACTGAAATTCTGCTGCAGTCATCGACTTAGTTCATAGTTATTGCCTCGATGCAAGGCACTTACATGGGGAAGAATTCAGAAAATGCATTTATGAGAGGTTTCTGAAGTACTATGTAGAGAGTCCTACTATGGAGGGGACTGTACTTGACTTTATCTTAGGGAATAAAGATAGCTAAGTGACTGAAGTGTCTGTGGACGAACCCTTTGGGAATAGTGACCATAGTTCAGTAAGCTTCAAGGTAGTCATGGAAAAAAATAAACTTGGTCCTCGAGTTAGGGGGGTGGGGGGCATGGAGTGGATTTTGATAGTGTAAGACAGGAGAGGGAAATTGGGAACAGTCTACATCTGAAATGTGGGAAGTGTTTAAAAGTGAGATTGTAAGAATATGAAGTCAGCATGTAAGGGTGAGAGGCAAAGATGGAAAGATTAGGGAAACCTGGTTGATGAAGGATATTGAAGATTTAATCAGGGAGAAGAAGGAAGCTTATGTCAGGTATAGGAAACTGTTATCAAACAAGTCACTTGAGGTTTGTAGGGAGATATAGGAGAAAAGCTAAGAAAGAAATTAGGAAGGCAAAAAAGAGGCCATGAAATGTCCTTGCAAGTAGGATTAGGGAGAATACTAAAACCTTTTATGAGTATATTAGAAGCAAGAGGGTAGCTAAGGAGAGAATAGATTCTTTCATGGACCAGAGGGGTGAACTAAGCATGGAGTCAAATGAATAGTTCTCATTGGTATTCACCAGGGAGAAGGACATGGAGACTGAAGAGTTAAGGGTGGGTATGTCAACATTCTGGAGCACACCTGTATCAGAAAGGAGGAATTGCTGGAAATATTGGCACATATTAGGATGGATAAAACCCCAGGGACAGACAGGATCTATTGCAGAATGCTAAGGGCAGCAAGGGAAGAGATGGCTGGGGCTCTGACAGAGATTTTTGCATCTTCATTATCCACGGGTTAGGTATAAGAAGACTGGAGGATAGCTAATGTTGCCCCCTTGTGCAAACAGGGCAGTAGGGGATAAACTTGGAAACTAAAGGCTGGTGAGTCTTACATCAGTGGTGGGGAAATTGTTGGCGAAGATTCTGAGGGATGGGGCATCATGTTGCACTTGTACAAAACATTGGTTAGACCACACTTTAGGATATTGTGTACAGTTTTGGTTGCCACACTACAGGAAGGGTGTGGTAGCAATAAAACGTGCAGAAAAGATTCACCAGGATGTTGCCTGGAGTGAAGGGCTGTTATAAGGAAAGATTGGATAGGGTGAGTTTTTTCTCACTGGATGATAGGAGAGTGAGGGGTGACCTTAGAGAGGTTTACCAAATTATGAGGTGCTTAGATAAAATCCCCACTTGAATCTTTTGTCTAAAATTATAAATCTGTGATCTCTGGTCCTGCAACCAGCTGCTAATAAGAATAACTTCCCTTTATCCACCTTTCTAAACTAGCCAAGAATTTGCAGACCTCCATCAGATTTGCTCACGACCTTCTGTACTTTAAGGAGAATGCCGTCTGCTTCTCAGTTCCACCACCTGTGTAAAGCTTCTCTGCACCAGCCCTCAGACTTTCACAATCTTCCTAATGTGCTGTGGCCAGAACTGTATCCTAACTGGTGTTCTTTTACAAAAAAAATTCCTGCTCTTGTACTCTATTCTTCTATTTATGCATTCCAGATCCCATGTGATTGACTACTCAGTCTCTCAACTAGCCTGCCACATTCAAGAATTGATGAACATGTACACCTAGGTCCCTCGGGCTCCTGAAGTTACTGAGGTCACTAGCAATACCGAATAACCACATCGAACTACGCTGCAGGAAGTAAATATGAAACCAGAAATGTTACTGATACACAGTATTATTGGATAACAGTAGTTTTCAATGTTGAAACTCCATTTGTATTCAATTATTGGTGAAAATGTAATGATCAAATGGTATTCTCTTCTGCAGATTTTCAACGGTGTGCTTAGACATTAAACTGACATTCACTCGTTACATAAAGTGTTTGATTTTATTATCTCTTTGGAAGTGTGTGAAAATGGATTCTCTGATAACCACATGTTTTCTCCCCAGGAGCCATGTTGAAGGTCTACTCCACTGACCCCAAGTACACACTACTAGATTGTACTCCCAAGTGCTTCAGTGATTTTTATCTTAAGTTAACATTAAATTAAAGTTACCAATGGCATTATACCCTATCTGTTAGCATGATATTTGTGCAGGGAATGTATCATTCTCTAGCATTGCTGGGATAAATGAATCTTAAGAAATGAAAAGGAAATTACATCAACAGTTGAATGTTAAGAGGTTGTACAGAAAGACTTCTGGCAATGATAGTCAAACAGAAGCCATAAAGACTGGACCGTTCCCAGTTCGTAGCTGCAGAAACAGTAAGGAATCTGACAGATGAGTTAGAAGCAAAGAGAAGATAAATCAATAGATTTCTGCTGAAAAGATTCCTATGCTGTTTCCTCTGGAAGAATGCTTGCAACTTACATGAATGTACATTCCAATGTATACAATTATAGATCAACTGAAATCCTTTGTTACATCTTGTTGTCCTTCTCTGAAAACCTGACGTTCAATCACTGAATGCCGGATTCAGCTCACATAATCAACAGCCTGGGTCCTTACATATTCCACATGTGATAAGACATTACGATGACTATCGCATCCGGCAAATGCATAAAAAATTCTCAAAGATTCATCAGATTTCTTCCTCAACAAAGCCACTGAAATAACATCAGAATTATTATTCTAGATGTCAAAGCTGGGCAGCATAGTGTTGGGATAAGAGATTGGCCATTTAGGACAAACCATAGAAGAAATTACATCACCTAGATGGCAGTAAGTCTTTAGAATTCAGTAGCCAAGAGGGCTGTGGATGCACCATGCTGAGACTGGTTGGTATTTTGGTAGCTAGGCAATCTGTCAGAAAGTGGAAGGCATAAGATTAGCCGTGATATTGAATGCTGGAGAAGGCTCGAAGGGACATATGTCTGTTCTTTCTTTTATTTCTTACATTCTTATCTTCCCAAATCTCTGGAACAAATAATATCATCAAATGCAATAACTGAATGCAATATTGTTAAACATCAATGTTATATTATCTGCTGAGTGGCCTTTACACTGACAGCTGCTACAACAAAGAAGATGAAAACTATCAACAACTGAACACTATGCATATAAAAAACAAGCCTTTCATTTTTAGCTGGGTAATCAATGAGGTGACCTAGAAACTCATCTATAGTCTACAGATAAGACACAAGGTATTTTAACTCCTAGGTCTCACTTAATTGCCACCATCCAACTTCCTATTCAATGTAAATGAGGCATTGACAGCAAGTCTCAAGAACTTGTGGGGCATGGAGATCCACCCATAATGAGCTAGAAGATGGTGAGGCTGGCTTCCACAGCTGCCCAGAAGATGACTTCACAATCTTGAAGATAAGACATAAGTAATGAATAGGGAAACATACCATGCTCCTATGTCATGCCTCATAGAAATGGGGAGGAAAAAATGCCATTTTTGCCCTGTCCTGGCCTCAGTCCACTTTCTCACTTGGTTTTGACAAAGGAGGAAACACACTGGGGCTTCCCGCTCTAGCTACTAAATTAAAATATGTTTAGTTACCAATTAGAATCCATCTTTTAAAATTTTTAAAAAGGAACCTGCCAGCTGGTCATCTGAAAGGTTAAACTTTCAACAGGTTGGCGCCTGGTGGCCCTTCCATAGTACTTCTGTATATGTAGTAATAAAGTGCGGCAGGTGCTTTTAACTGACAACCTACACACATTTACCTGCCAGATAGGATTGAACTCCTCCATAGATTTGTTTGCTATTTAATGCATATTCAAACTTCTTTGGTGGGATGATAGTATTGGGGTGCTTCTGATCCGTGTTATTCTGTGTGAACTATTGAATATTATTTGAGTAACATTACTCCTTGGTATCCATTATCAGCTCTGGAGAAGTTTAGAAGTGTTGCAATTTACAGTGGTACCATTTTGTACACAACTTTCACATTCTTACTGTAGATTTGAAGAGCTTGCACATGCTTTACAAATTTCCAATAAAAGGTTAATTCTTTAAAAATGTTCATTTTCTTCTTAAGAGTTATTACAGCATTTGTCATATTAAAAATACTTACACTAAGATATTAATGTGCTATTGTTTTCCCTAAAGACAATTTCCCTAAAAATTTCAGACTGTTCTGATATATCCTCGTAATAGTTATTCATTAGAACTCTAGTTCAAGTGCAAAGATATTTTCTAAAGACTGATACAAAGTATTTGCTGTAGAACCAACAGCAGGATATGTTAATCTTACCTGACAGAAATGGGTCCGAGAGGAGTGCGTTTTACTTTGCAAAGTCACAGTAAAGCACATATAATAAACTGTGACTGAAATGAACACAAAGGCTCCTGTTGCCATGGAGGGCTTTGCCACATTAAATTTACAACAGGGCTAAAGGACCAGCTGATCAAATGGCTTTTAACTATAAGCCTTGATGTAATAGCTTCGAACGGAATCAATAACAGAGAATCCCCCATGCTGAAGTATAAATAAATATAAATGTTCCAGCTAAAAGAAACTGATATTGCTAAAAATTTTCATGTATGCTTCTCATATATAAATAGTCAGAAATAAAAGATAGCATTAAACTTACCATATGGCGTCTCCATGTTTGTATTTAACTGTGTTCTCACATTGACCATTGTTTTCTTCTCTAGAGCTGAGTTTTAAAATTGTGGCTCTCACAAAGTTTTGAGGACTGAAAAGAAAGTTAACAAAAGGTTTTTCCACGTGGTTTTTGGTGTTACGAGTGATTGTATGTGTATTATGTTATCATATTGATTCTTCTAATCAACCCTAATGTGGGTGGGGATGTTAAACAGTAACCAGGCTGTTTTGGAAGAGAATCTATATGGGAGCAGTTACTATGGTAATCATGAGGCTAGACAAACTAAAACAAAGCTCATATCAAAGCTTTTATTGCTGTGGTTTTTAAATTTCATCCTGGCACCCATCTTTTAGACCTTTTTCAGGATCTGTTTTTGCAGTACCAATGCAGACAATTTCTGTGGTGAAAATGTCTATTGAGTACTACAAAAGCCCCATAACTCATAAATAAGCACTGATTTAGTGCAAGAGATTTGGGAACTCTCAGTCTTCGGTTTACTTCATCAACAAGAACAATTGTGGCACCTAAGGCAGCCTTTGGATTCATTTTAGATCACTACTGCAGCTGCCATCTGTCAAATGATTCACATGCATGATTATTAATAATTAGCCAATGAAGCATGAATTGATCACTTTCTGATAGTGTGACCAATAAATATGAAACCTTGATAGAAAATAATTGGAAGACATTGCTTGATCTGGGAAATGGTAAAATAAGAGTTCCAGTTTAGTATGTTTAAATTGTTTATCCAGTGCTTTTTTGCACAGGAGTGAAAAAGCTTGAATTGATCAAAGTAATAAGTAATCCTTCTTTGGCTGTGAACTTGTCATTGATTTCACCTCAAGCAAAATCTTAGTTGCAACTATTAACAGTTTACGCTTGTATATTTCTACTATTTTCTTTCAAATGTGCACTTTTAAAACTTCCTTCACTTGCTAAACACATTACTGTGTTTCATGGGCAACAAAGTGATTTTGAAGTGTAGTTACTCTTATTATATATCCAATACAGCATTCACTCTGTGTACAGCAAGATCTGAGAAACAGGAATGAGATTAAGGACTACTTAATCTGTTTTTGATGAAATTAGATGAAGGATATATCATTGGCAAGACATTTGTATAACTCCTGTGCGCTTGTCAAATAATATTTTAAATTCACCTGTTAGATTAATTGTGCTGTAATTTAGTATTTCATTTCAACAGCACATTATGTTCTCAGTTCCGCACAGAACTCCAGCTGCTTATGTGGTCTGGAGTAGGCTTTGAGTTCATAAGCTTCTGTCTGAATCAGAGGCAGCTGTACCTCCATTTCCACAAGCCATAACAGAGCACAGAAATAAGCTAGAATGACATATTTCATTTGGTCAATGTTCACTCCCAGTAAGAGATACTTTTTCTGACATGCCTGACAAGAGCATGAAAGGTCATGCATAGCAGCTTGATAGCCTAACACTGTTTTCTTGGTGTTGTACATTTGAAAATTGATTTTACCTGGAGTGAAACATGACTAATAACCATCTCCAGGTTGTTTTGGATCACTTTGTAAATTCAAACTGCCCATTCCCGGAGTGACCAACCATTGTGCAGCTCAAGCAATTTCCATGTTGGTTGCACATGGATGACAACGTTTCTCATACATCCTGTTGAATATTCTGAGAGGGAAATTGGATCGATAGCCCAGGGGAAATTATCATTGGACTGCCTGGACCGTGGGATTTTAATAAGGTAGGACTTGTATTTACCCTTAGTCCTCCCCCATAGGTCATTGACATTTCCTGGCTGGCACATTTTCAATTACGAAATGTCCAACACCCTTCTCAGTAGTGTCTAAAGGGTGACATTTACAATATTGGGTTCAAAATCAAGACATCATTAGTGCCCCACTACAAAGGCTGTCTGACTTACTCATCAGAGTACCTAGAAATATACAGTGGTAGCCTCATGAGCAATCTACATTGACTAGTACAGCCACCAGCTGGATGAGGACAGGAAACAGTTACCAATCTACAATTTATTGAGTGGCCATAGCCAACTGCCAGCATTCACCAACATGGGCAAAGGAATAATGTGCCCCAGGGGATATCTTGTGCAGTCCAGACAATCACCCCTGTCTCTTACAGATCCATGTGGAAAAGTAAAAAAAAACTGATTACAAGAACTTTCATCTCCTGATTCTCCTCTGACTTGTGTCAGCCCAATGGAAAAATCCTAATAATGTCATTTTGAAGTTTACTCAGAAGATTTTTTTTTAAATGGAGACACAGCAGACTAAGCATACTGGAATCTGGAGCAAAAGCAGAAACTGCTAGTGGAACTCAGTGGGTCAGGCAGCATCTATGAAGGCAAAGGAATGGTTGACACTTCAGGTCGAGACCATGTATCAGGACTAATATGGAAAATTTTGGGATTCAGTTGTGATATTATCATGTAAATAAGATGTGTCATTTTACCTGCCCAGCCATCCCTCTGCACTGTTTCCACTAGGAGAGCATAGTGGTTAGTGGGTTGGTGAGAAAAGGGTTAAAAATCAGTCTAGTTATGAATTCAGTATTAATATTATATAAAAGCACATGTCACTGAGCACAAAATTTAAACAAAAGGGATAAAACCAGAAAGTGTTGGAAATACTCAGCAAGTTAGGTAGCATCTAAGCAAGAGAGTCAGAGTTATCATTGCAGGTTGATGACCTTTCATCGGAACGAGGAAGAGTTAGAGACGAAGCAATTTGTGAAATTCAGGGAAAAGAGGTAGGAGCAAAAGGAAAAATCTGTGATAGGGTGGAAGGCAGGAATGTTTAAAAGATCAAAGGAACAATGATGCAAAGGTGGTTGGTAATGGGGCAAGTAAAGAAAGTAAGGATGGATTTAGGTAAGGTGTAATTGGAAATTGGATTCATTATCCTAAGTTGTTGAGCTCAGTGTTAGTCCGGAAGGTTATAATGTGCTTAGTGGAAAGATGAGGGACTGTTCCATGAGCTTTAGTGGGAAAAAAATAATTGTTGCAGACAGGAGGTTCAAATTGGGAATGGAACTAAAGGTTAAAGTGACAACTGGAAGCACTGTCATGCTTTCAGGCTGAGTGGAGGAGCTCCAAAAGGTGCTTACTCAATCTGCATTGTGGAGGGAATGCCACTATGACCAGGAATTGCAGTATCATTACTTGTCCCATCACCTACCCTGCTTTGCATTATCATTCTTTTTAGCATTTAATTTGCTGCTTATAACCTGTATTGGGGGAAGGACTAGATACCAGAGTCATTGTAATGACAATGGATGGAATGCATTAAGCTACAATGACTAAAACTGCACAAGATATAGAAAGAAAAGGATGAGACTGCTTACAACATAGGTGGGTGTCAGGAGTGATCTGATGAAATAGGTTTGACAAAATTGAAAGAGTATGCAGCTCTTTTCATCTTTCTGATCTGATTTAATTTTTAAAATGGTTCCTAATTTGAATTCAGTAGAGTGGTGTAATGTTCCTGCTGTTGATATCCTTGGTGAACATCCAGCCAAAAGAAGACTCCTTCCTCCCACTGCTGTGGTAGAATATCTTCTTTGGAATCTTCATCACCTCCAACTGTACATCAAGGGAAGTGTCGAGAAGGGAGGCACAACCTTTCACCTCTCATTTTCCTGACTCCCATGACTCTTCCAAATTCCACCCACGTATTTTCCTTTTAAGTGCTCTAGTTGAGGTTGCATCCACACCACATTTTTTGTTGTGCAAGTATCAGCAAAGCCCAAAAGATATGATGAAGTGGTAACTGTATTGCACAACCACACATAGAGTCATAGAGTTGTACAGCACAGAAATGGGCCCTCTGGCCCACCTCATCCATGCCAGCTATTGTAAATATTTACACTAATCCTATTTGCCTACATTAGGTCTGTAGTCACTTGACTGAACTCTGATGGGTTTTCTCATATGATATTAGATTGTGCTCCCACTCTTTTCAGTGCACCTTAATGTTCTTATTGGGCCAAGGATCTTGATTACATGATTGAAGGAAAAAGCAGACAGTAAATGAGCAGAGACAGCAAGTCACAGAAGAAGATTGGAAGAGTATTAGAACACTGGAGAATGATGTATGACATGAGAAATTTAAAGAGGGAGAAGAAATAATTTAGAAATTGTAAGATGAAAAACAAAGAATATAGATATTTTGAACAATTAGGCCCAGGTTAAATCCAACTTATGAGATCTGTAACAAACATCATTAGCAAAAAAGAAGACATAATGATGAAAGGATGATCATCAACTATGACCCAAGCATAGTATCTAAATTATGGGAGATTTCAGAGCTCTGAGATGAAGAGTTATCTGGATGTCTTACTGTACAATTTGCAAAATCCATTTACAAGTATCATGAGTATTTAGGAAAGCTAACAGGATGTTATTGTTTATTGTTGGGAGAATTGAATACAAATGCATTAGTGGCATGCTTCAGTTACATATGGCAATGGAGAGACCAGATTTGGTGAAAAGTGTATTATATTGGTCTCTTTATTTAAGGAAGGATGTTGTATATTGGAAGCACTTCAGAGAAGGTTTGCTGGACTAATATTTGGTTTAGGTGGGTTACCTTATGAAGAAAGATTGGAAAGGCTAGGTTGGTATCTGCTGGAATTTAGAAGAGTGAGAGTAGACGTTTGAAGCATGTAAGGTCCCAAGGGTGGATGGAGAGGATGTTTCCTCATCTGGAAGAATCTAGAACTACAGGTCACTGTTTAAAAGTAAAGGGTCATCCATTTAACACAGCAATAAAGTGATTTTTTTTCTATAAGAGGATCATTAGTTTTTGGAACACTTCATCAAAGAATTATGGAAGCATAGGTTTTAAATATGTTTAAAGCAGAGTTAAGTAGGTCCTTGATAAGCAAGGAACTAAAAGGTTACTATATTTGGTTGGGAATGTGAGATTGAGGTTACAATCAGATCAGACGTGGTCTCATTGAATGGTGGAGCAGGCTTGAGAGGCCGAGTAGCCTCTGATTCATATATTTGTGAATTTGTTCATAAATGGTAAAACTAAGTTTCTTCCAGACATAAAATAACCTTCTGAAAACAATCACCATAGTCAAAGGATGCTGAAAAACATCAGAGTATCACTCTCTGAAATAATGATCTCATTGTTGTGCATTGTTTTACATTGAACCTGTCATATATTCTGATTTTGAGCCAAGGAAACTCTGCCATATATTGTGTGATGTCAAGTTCAATGATTTTGCATATTTTTGGCTGATATATAGTCCACATATTAATTAGAGAGGCTGGAAATGGGTTAATCCACAAGGCACTTCCTGCTGCAATTAAAGATGTTATCGGTTATTATGTTACCAATTGATGGTTTTGTGGCGACTCACCGTCTAGTCGGGCGAACCGGCTCGGCAGTCGGGTCGCGCGGCGTCGGAGCGACGAGGCCCAAGATGGCAGCGGGCCTCGTCTTTCCGAGCGACGGGGAGAACCCGCGCGCGGGAAAGTCCTGATGACGTAGGACTTACGTCATTGCCGGTTGTTTTGGGCGGGAACATTCTCCCTTAAAGGGCCCGCGCAAGGCGGGAAAATAAACCAGTTCTGTTTGGCAATCCTCCGAGTAGAGTCTTGTTTTATTCCGCGGTAGCAACCGCTACATGGTGACCCCGACGGTCCAAACGGCTTTTGGACCCGCGAAATGGACGACAGCGCAGCAGCCAACGCAGTGGCCCTCAAGCTGCCCACCTTTTGGACACTTCGGCCCAGCGTCTGGTTTGACCAGGCCGAAGCGCAATTCCACCTTCGGCAGATCACCTCTGACTCCACGAAGTACTACCATGTGGTTAGCTCTCTGGACCAGGAGACAGCTGCCCAGGTTGGAGACTTCATCCAGTCGCCTCCGGAGGAAGGTAAGTACCCGGCTTTCAAAGACCTTTTGATTCAGACCTTCGGCCTCTCCCGTCATGAGTGCGCCGCCCGCCTGCTTCATCTGGATGGCCTGGGGGACAGATCCCCATCCGCCCTAATGAATGAGATGCTGGCATTGGCCGAGGGACAAAAGCCATGCCTGATGTTCGAACAGGCCTTCCTCGAACAGCTCCCCAATGACATCCACTTGTTGTTAGCTGACGCCGACTTCAGCAACCCCCGTGAGGTGGCCGCCCGGGCAGATGTCTTGTGGAGGGCCAAGCGCGAGAGCGGTTCGTCCGTCAGTCAAATCACCAGGCCGAGAGCCCAACGCCCTCCTCGCCCGGCCCCAGCAACCGAGCAGCCACGCCCCAGCAACGCAGACGACGACACGAGTGACCAGCTGTGCTTCTACCATCAGAGGTGGGGTGCGGAGGCCCGTCGATGCCGCCCACCCTGCAAGTTTCAGGGAAACACCAGGGCCAGCCGCCGCTGGTGGCTACGGCGGCTGGCCGCAAGCAGAGCCTCCTCTTTGTTCAGGACAAGAAATCTGGACGGCATTTCCTCGTTGATACTGGAGCGGAGGTCAGTATTTTGCCCCCGACAGGCTGCGACACTCGTGACAGGCCACCAGGTCCTCTACTCAATGCTGCCAACGGTACAACGATACGGTCTTTCGGCACCCGTATGCTTCAATTACACTTTGGTGGCAGCCGTTTTACCTGGACCTTTACCCTTGCCACCGTCGCCCGACCACTCCTAGGAGCCGATTTCCTTCGGGCCCACAACCTGTTAGTCGACCTGCTAAGGAAGGGGTTAGTCCACTCTAGCACTCTCCGGACCTATCCCCTGGGAGAAATCAGCCCACCAGCCCCGCGCCTGGACTCCATTTCCCTTTCTGGCGACGATTTTGCCAAGCTCCTAGCCGAATTCCCATCGATTTTGGCACCTTCGTTTACAAATTCTAGGCCCACACACGGGGTACGACACCACATCATTACCACAGGGCCACCCCTTCATGCCCGAGCACGACGATTACCTCCAGACAAGCTCCACCTGGCAAAGGAAGAGTTCCGTCACATGGAGGAGCTGGGGATTGTTCGCAGGTCAGACAGCCCCTGGGCCTCCCCCCTGTACATGGTCCCCAAAGCTACCGGAGGGTGGAGGCCCTGCGGCGACTACCGCAGGCTGAATGACGCCACCACCCTGGACCACTATCCCATCCCTCACATCCAGGACTTCGCAGCGAACTTACACGGGGCCCTCATCTTTTCCAAAGTGGACCTCGTTAGGGGATACCACCAAATCCCGGTCCATCCGGATGACGTCCCCAAAACTGGGATTATCACCCCATTCGGCCTGTTTGAATTCCTTCGGATGCCGTTCGGCCTTAAGAACGCCGCGCAGACCTTCCAGCGGCTGATGGACGCGGTAGGCCGAGACCTGGACTTGGTGTTCATTTACTTGGACGACATACTGATCGCCAGCCGTAACCGCCAGGAACACCTTTCCCACCTCCGCCAGCTGTATTCCCGCCTCCGCGATTTCGGCCTCACGATCAACCTGTCCAAGTGCCAATTCGGACTTGACTCTATCGATTTCCTCGGCCACAAAATCACCAGCGATGGGGCAACACCCCTACCCGCCAAGGTGGATGCTATCTGCCATTTTGCCCACCCCGACACAGTCAAAGGCCTACAGGAATTCCTTGGGATGGTCAACTTTTACCATCATTTCATCCCTGCAGCAGCCCGTATCATGCGCCCTCTGTTCTCGCTGCTGGCTGGTAAGGGCAAGGACATCACCTGGACTGACGAGGCTGCGGCTGCTTTCATTAAGGCCAAAGACGCCCTGGCAGACGCCACGATGCTGGTACACCCTAGGACTGACGTCCCGACTGCCGTCACGGTAGACGCGTCCAACACCGCGGTGGGTGGGGTACTGGAACAGCTACTCGAAGGCCGCTGGCAACCCTTGGCATTTTTCAGCAAGCACCTTAGACCGCCCGAACTGAAGTACAGCGCTTTTGATCGGGAACTTCTAGCGCTGTATCTGGCGGTCCGGCATTTCCGATACTTTCTAGAAGGCAGGCCTTTCACCGCTTTCACCGATCATAAGCCTCTGTCCTTTGCCTTCTCCAAAGTCTCCGATCCCTGGTCAGCTCGTCAGCAGAGACATTTATCCCACATTTCCGAGTTCACAACTGACATCCAATATGTCTCCGGTAAGGATAATGTCGTTGCTGATGCACTTTCCAGACCAACCATCCACATCCTATCCTTGGGTGTTGACTACACGGCCCTAGCTGACGCACAGCAAGCCGACGACGAACTGCCCAGCTACAGAACCGCAGTCTCGGGTCTGCAGCTCCGAGATTTCTTGGTTGGTCCAGGTCAGTGGACCCTACTTTGCGACGTTGCGACTGGTCAGCCCCGCCCTATAGTCCCTGCAGCCTGGCGGAGACGCGTTTTTGACTCGGTACATGGGTTGGCGCACCCATCCATCAGATCTACTGTCCGACTGGTCGCCAGCAAGTTTGTCTGGCATGGCCTGCGCAAACAGGTCAGTGAGTGGGCCAGGACTTGTCCGCACTGCCAGACGTCAAAAATCCAGCGACACACCAAGGTCCCACCATAGCAGTTTGAGCCTACCTGTAGGAGGTTCGACCACATACACGTCGACCTCGTGGGCCCTCTGCCGGTTTCAAGAGGAGCCCGGTACCTCCTTACCATCGTGGACCGGTTCACGAGGTGGCCTGAGGCAACCCCCCTGACTGACATCACAACTGATTCCTGCGCCCGGGCGCTGCTCACAACTTGGGTCTCACGTTTTGGCGTTCCGGCCCACATCACTTCAGACAGAGGCACCCAATTCACTTCCAGTCTCTGGGCTGCATTAGCGAACCTGCTAGGGACGCAGCTGCACACCACCACGGCCTACCATCCTCAATCAAACGGATTGGTGGAACGTTTTCACCGCCATCTGAAATCGGCCTTGATGGCTCGCCTGAAGGGTCCTAACTGGGTTGACGAGCTGCCTTGGGTCCTGCTCGGCATACGCACTGCCCCCAAAGAAGACCTCCGCACTTCGTCAGCTGAGCTTGTATACGGGGCGCCACTAGTTGTCCCCGGGGATTTCATACCTGCCCTTCAGGACCAAGGGGAACAACCCCCAGCAGTCCTACAAAGACTGCGCGAGAAGCTTGGCGCCTTGGCCCCGATTCCCACCTCACGGCACGGTCAAGCCCCATCCTGCCAGCCCAAGGAACTACGGGACTGTAAGTTTGTTTTCGTTCGCAGGGGCACACCTCGGGCGCCATTGCAACGACCATATGAGGGACCGTTCCGAGTCATACGCAATAACGGATCCACTTTTATTTTGGACATTGGAGGCAGGGAACAGGTTTTCACGGCGGACCGCCTCAAACCGGCCCATTTGGATCTGCAACAGCCTGTCGAGGTTGCCACGCCGCGACGCAGAGGCCGCCCCCCTAAGCGGCAGCTGGCACAGCCCACGGACCTTGGGGACTGTCTCGCCGGTTCTGGGGGGGGTTGTGTGGCGACTCACCGTCTAGTCGGGCGAACCGGCTCGGCAGTCGGGTCACGCGGCGTCGGAGCAACGAGGCCCAAGATGGCGGCGGGCCTCGTCTTTCCGAGCGATGGGGAGAACCCGCGTGCGGGAAAGTCCCGATGACGTAGGACTTATGTCATTGCCGGTTGTTTTGGGCGGGAATATTCTCCCTTAAAGGGCCCGCGCAAGGCGGGAAAATAAACCAGTTCTGTTTGGCAATCCTCCGAGTAGAGTCTTGTTTTATTCCGTGGTAGCAACCGCTACAGTTTTATAGATTTGCTTTGCCAAAGAAGGTTGTCACGAAGCTAGTGTTAACAACATAATGCTTTCCTCTCTGTGGCAAAGAACTCTGAGAGGAGTGCACTACTCTGGTAATTTACTATCAACCAGTCCATGAACTGAATCTTAGTAGTTAAAGTAACTGTTGCAGACTGAGCTATTCAGATCCAAACTTGCATAATTCAAATGCACATGTGAACTCCAGCATGAAGTGCTTTTGAGTTTACATGAGTTCCATGGTAATATGAAGCTTGGTGAAAGGTATTTGATTTAACAGCAAATCATACCATAGTAATAGCCATGTATATTGCAAAATTCCCGATGAAGCGTCCTATGTTTGTAACAGATCCTGAAAATTGCCTTTATTTTTTCAACAGCATCAAAAATATAATTAATTAGTTACAAAAATATTTTAATATTTAACCTACTTCAGAAAACAAAATTGACATTTTACCTTACAGAAAGTGGTGGACATTTTAATCTGTGATTGTGATGAACATAACTTACATATATTTTGTAGGGTTTTGTTCATCTCCTTTCATATATCTTGTTTTAAGTTTAACATAAAATATATGAAAAGAGTCTTCATTGTATTAGCCACAGATACAATCATTTAAACTAAATCAGTGACCAATGAGGAAGTACCAATCATTTCAGAACAGTGGTCTGCATATCAAATAAGGGCTACAAAATTAATCCAAGAAAATATGGCTCAATTGATTTCATTTTAATTCCTTCCAAAATAATTGAGTTGATTATCAGTAGGTTCAAGGATCCTTTGTGCAACATACTAATTATTATCAGTCACCATGACCTTAGACAGGAAAGAACCTGACTGATTTACTTGAATAAGTGACAATCCAAGCTGGTTGTTCATTGTTCAGATGAGCTTTGAAAGGTACAGTTGAACACAAAGGATTATAAATTAATTCCAAGACCATCGGGCTTCAGAACAAAATTTAAATATGGATAAAAGTTAGAAAACAATTGGCTTTGGTTTGAGTTTGAGGCCAAGTGTTATACTGTACAATCTAGGTCCAACACTGGGACTATTACTGTTCCTCAATTATATCAGTGGTTTGCATTCTAAAACTTGGTATCTTTTCACATAATTAAGAACTGGGACTAAGATCAAAAGAAGTAGTGTGGAAACCATATTACAGGCAGTCTCCAGGTTCCAAGAGAGTTCTGTTCCTGAGAACTGTTTGTAATCCAAATTTTTTATGAGTCAAAAACGAACTAAAACGGTATGCGGGAGAGGATCACAGAAGCAGTTGTGAAGGGAGAGCAAGCAGGCACAGGAAGGGTAGCCGCCAGCCAGCCTCACTAACTCAGTGAGGGAGCGAGTGAGTCTGCTCAGCATTCCCATCTCTGCTCAGCTTGACCCATCCCCTGATTGTTGCGAGGGGTGCGTGTTGGGAGACAAGGCACGCGTAAGTGCCCTGTTCCCACTCTGCAGCTCTGCAGCAGCAGCAAATCCATCCCCATCCATCCTGCCAGTCTTCCAAATGCTCATTCATACGCACAGGTGTCCATAAGTCAGGCATTCATAATCCAGGGAGGCCCTGTATTGAAAGGAGGTTTGAAGCAAATGAATTTATAAGCTGAGGGACTGGGATACAAAAGGTTAAGCTTGAATACAAATTTACTAAACATTTACATAGGTTAGTGGAATACAGGTTCAAACTCAAAATAAAACTTTAGGATTGATAATATATTCTTCATGAAAAATGAGACAAGCACTTGGATTGTACTTACAGCTATTGTGATTGAGGCAAATGCCGGAGCAACAGAAGGATCTTGGGGTAGTTCTGGATGAATATATTAATATTGTTCAATGGCCTTCCTTGTCCATAAGTATTTTATGGCATTATGCCTTTAAGAAATTTCAAGATCATTGTGTGGAATGTGTAAAAAAGGCATAGCTGAACTTAAGTATAGTTAGTTAATTAAATATTGAACCTAATTATACCCAATTTTGTGACATACTGAAATGCAAATTGATAACACAATGATTTACACTACAGGTAGTTCTGCTATAATGCAACAGTTATAGTCCTAAGAAACCTCATGTTATAGGAAGTCCTATCATAGCAACACAGGCTGTAGTTGACTTCAAAGCAAAGATTTAAACAGATTTTCCTGATCACAATTACGCTATAACCAATGTGGCCTGTGCAATGCAAATAGTGTTCCCTAACACTATCAATTAAACCCTATTAATTGCATTACAACCAATTTGTGTTATGGAAACGTGCATTATAGCAGAACTACCTGTAGTGTAAATCAGACTGCATAGTAATGGTCATAGAATCCAAGAACACTCTGGTCTGGATTTTCCTCCAGGAATACACCCATTTCAAGAGACATTCACTGAAGAAAAGTAAATGAGGAGATTTACTGCAGAATCACTTTTCTAAACCTTTAACCCCAACATACATTGACATGGGTCTCATTTTCAAGTTCTTTAACTATCCCAACACATTTAATTGATAACAAAGGGAAAGTGTAGGACTTGATCCACTTTCTTTCCCCTTGGAGTACAAGCATAGAAGTTATGTTGCAACTAAAGAAAGTTTTGGTTAGACCACTTCTTGGGTATTATGAACTGCTCTTGGCCCTAATGGAAACAGAATGTAGATTTACCAGCGTTATACCTAGACTTCAAGTGGTTAAATTATGGGAAGTGATTACAGAACTATAGTTGCATTTTCTGGAATTAAGGTTGAGAAATAAATTGATAAAAGTTTTCAAGATGTTAAGGAAAACTGATGGGGTAACCTGAGCTGGTAACTGGTTAGAGGATAGGAGGCAAAGGGTAGCAGTGAATAGATGTTTTCGTGTTTTCAGAGAATTGTGCAGCTGCATCCCCTAGGTCTGATATTACAATAATTTATTTTTGTGTGATATAAACATGACTTGCACTTGGGGAAGAAGTCCTGTTTTGAAGTTTGAGGATGATACAAAAATTGGCAACCTGGAGATTTTAAACAGAAAATGCTGAAAATATTCAGAAGGTCAAGCAACATATGTGGAGGAAGAAAATAAGTTAACATTTCAGATCGAAGACCTTCCATCAACACTCTGATCTAATGGACCTAACCATGAAATGGACAGTTGTTTGAGAATTTGCAGTTCAAAGCAATGGGAAGTGATGCACTTTAGGCAGAATATCATATGGAGGTAGAATACTTCAGATGGTACCATCCTGTAGGAGTGATAAGTGTGGAGGGTTTTGAAGTCAATAACCAAAGGTCACAGATTTAAAATAATTAGCAAAAGAACTAAAAGGGAAATAAGAATGACTTATGAAGGACTAATATAAATGCAAATCTTTCTTTTCTTTTATTGGAGCAAAGCTGGAGAATTGAATTGAAATGGGCAGTCCTTGCAAAGGTAATACAGGAACAATGAGTATCCTCCAATGTTGTGATTCTATAACTTGTCTAGTTTATTTGAATCATATTTGTAATTAGTTATAAAAACCTGATATTCAAGTACAGAAGAATTATTATCCTCTCTTCTCAGACAATATATTAGTATTGATGTATGAACTGGAAAGAAAGGCAGAAAATATCTGTACTTCATTAAGAATTAGTGCCTTTGGGAGAGGTGGAAGAAATTAGGATAAAGGTGGAAATTCATGCATTAATGAAGTTATTTTTGCACATAACTTGCTGAACAACATCCGGTTAAATGCTGTCTGATGGACCCCATTGAATAAGATGGCAGCTGAGTTATATTATCTGAATGTTACCCAATGATACTTTAACTGTTGTACAATAGGTTCATAGCTATGAGAGAACTATAGGTCTACACCTGACTAATGATATATTTCTCCATTTAAAATGATTCCAGAGCAAACACAGGTAAGTGTCCAACTTGTTTACATTCTCATTGCATGAATAGTAATTGATATCCGTTTTATGCACATAACCACAAGTTAAATAGTTGCAGATCCATGTCTTATCTAGTATTGTGCAGAACAGTGGTCTGTTTCAAACTTACCTAGCAAGCAGGGGGAAAGAATTTAGGAAGTCTAAAGGGGTGAATTTTTTAAAGAGTTAATTAAAATTATTTGACATATAAACAACAAGGTACATCTTCATAAAAAGAAAAATGAATCTGGAGAAAACAGTATCTGTTTCACAATTGAGTGCATGTGATTTATCTTGTGACTGGGTAACACCAAGCCTTGAGGTGCAGGTTTTTTTAATGAGTTTTTTTTGATAGGGAAAGATACCAGTTTGGAATAATATGCTTTAGGACTGAACTTACTTATGTCTGTTTTGACAAGAGACCAGTGAAAAAGGTTGTGGATTTGCAGAGCATAGAATATGAATTGGTAGTGCCTATTTACCTGGTGCTTCATGTATCATTGGTGAGTGAATCGTGCAAATTGCTACACTAGTGAGGTTGTTAGGGTGCATTCAGTGAATTGCCATTGGATATTTCCAAAACAAGAAAATAATGGCATCAATCAACATGCAAAAGTGATTTGATGCAAACACTGTCATTTTGGACCTCAGTGCTCCGCTGATGCCCACTTATTACAGTAGCAGAAAGGATTCTTCTTGTTTTTTTTACTTCTTCTCCTTCCTCCTTTCTTCTTCATTGTCTTGGGATTAAAGATGACACAACAGTCCTGTGGATGCTGAGGTAACTTGACATATCTTTTATAGGCTCTGCAGACTCTGTCCCATGTGGTTTAGGTGGATCTCGATAGCATCCACGGTAGTGGCACGGTAGCATAGCAGTTAGCATAACGCTATTACAGCACCAGCGACCTGGGTTCAGTTCCTACTGCTGCCTGTAAGGAGTTTGTATATTCTCCCTGTGTCTGCGTGGGTTTCCTCTGGGTGCTCCGGTTTCCTCCCATGTTCCAAAGACATACAGGTTAGGACCTGTGGGCATGCTATGTTAGCGCCGGAAGAGTGGCGACACGTTGTCTGCCCCCAGAACACTCTACGCAAAAAGATGTATTTTCACTGTGTGTTTTGATGTACATGTGACTAATAAATAAATAAATATCTAAATAAGTAAAAGGAGTTGGGTGGGTTGATTACATTTTTGCATGGACCTTCCAGTGCTTGCACTTCGTGTCCTAGGACTTCTGTCAGATGACTTGAAGTGCTCATCCCTTTCCTGAATGCTTCTCTGCTAGTCTGTGTTGCTTTGGGTCAAGGTTTCGCACAAGTCTGTAAGGAAATTATGTATTTTCAAGAAGGTTTTGAGAACATCATGGAAGTAGTTTCTCTGTGCTCCTGGAAACCTCGTGCTGCAGTGGAACTCAGAGTAGTGTGGCTGTTTTGGGAGTCTGGCTTGAGTCATGTAGAAGATGTGGTGTGCTCAATGGAGCTGTTTGAGTGTTAGCAGTGCCTCAGTGTTGGGAATGTTGGTTTGGCAGAGGTTGTTGATGTTCATTTGCTTATCCTGTCAATGGACTTGGACAATTTTGATGGTACTTTTCCGGTGCTTTAATGTGCCTACTGTAAGCTTCAAGGGATATGGGGATAGAATGAGAATATGGTATTTGGATAGAGGATTAACCAAGATGCTATGATACAGCAGGCTCAAAGGACGAAATGGCCTTCTCCTGCTCCTGTTGTCTATGTTTCCATGCTGATATCTCTGACAATTTCAGGAGGGCAGGAGTCAATGGTGCTTGGCAGACTGTAAGATTGCCATCGAGTTTGAAGTGTTGGTCCTTCAACATTCTTTTCCACAGGTGGCTAAAGGCTGTGCTGATGTATTGGAGGCAGTGGCAGGATGAAGCAACTAGGACAAATGCTCGTAGCCAGGACGTCCTTTAAGTTATTATTTCCATAACAGTACCAGGGTCTGAAACTGCAATTTCCCACTTGCCAATGGTCTTAAACCTTATCCGCCCTTATCGTGTGATGACCTGCTAAGGGGTTATGGAAGAGGGGCATTGTGACCAGTGGGAATTGCATCTGTATATCCGCACAGAGGAAAGAATGGATCATTAAGTCATATCTATGAATCAAAGTGATACAATTTCCATATAGAGTTTTAAAGCTTATTCCAGTGTCAGATTGCCCTCTGGCTCCAGATTCATGTTGTGTTTACTTTATGACTGTGGAATCTGTACCAAGCAAAATGTATTCAAATTGAGGCTGATTTTATTGTGAACTCATCTTGAGAATCTTTGAGATCAGAATATCATTGACTGATTATCCACATTTATCTTCAAGACCCAGTCTGAATAATGAAAAATAGCAGAAATTATCCAGCATAGGAATGTGTGGAGTTCATATGGAGCTTTGGTTCCGGGTGTGATAGAAGATTTTACTTGGAAAAAGAACTAGAAACAGAAGAAAAAGAACAGTAAAAGCAAGTTTATGTAGAATGAAGAAAAAGAATAACAGATGTAGGTCTGTTAAAGTTATTCATTTTTAATCATCTACTTACAACCCTATATTCTTTCAAATATTGCCATTTATTTAGTCAGCAGCATGTGACTTAGTGTGATCAGTCTTTTTATTTTTTCCTTTCTCTCAATGACTCCTACAGTAGATGCTCTATATTTTTCAATAGCAGCATGGCTGAAATGAGGGTCTTAACATGTGGGGGCCACTTGCTTGTAAATTCTGGGTGCCTATTACTACTCAAGGTATCTTTTAGACAAACATACTTCTTCCAGCCACTTGTGTGTCTGTGTAAGAGAACTGTGCATTTACCAGGCTTAGACTTACTGCTATCTACAGCCACAAATTGTATTTGGTACAAAATGTTTGTGACAAAGAGAGTCAGGGAGTTATAGAGCACAGAATGAGGCCCTTTGACCCACCAAGTCTGTGCTGACCATCAAGCACCCATTTAAACAGCACTTCGTTAATCCCATTTTGTTCTCCCAACAGTCCATCAACAAACCCAACCTAGATTCTACCACTCACCCACTTGCTTTTACTGTTTCTTTTCTGCTTCTGGTTCTTTTCCAGATAAATCTTACCTTAAACTCTTCTATTACACCCAGAATCAAAGCTCCATGTGAACTCCACATATTGCTATGCTGGATTAATTTCTCCCATTTTTCACTATTTAGGCTAGGTCAATGTGGATAATCAGTCAATGATATTCTAATCTCAAAGATTCTACCAATGCACATATCCTTGGGATGTGGGAGGAAACTGGGAGGAAGTCCACACACTCACAGGGAGAATGTGTAAATTCCGCACACAGCATCAATGGTCAGGATTGAACCCAAGTCATTGGAGCTGTGAGGCAGCTGCTCTACTGGCAGCATGACTGTGCCGCCCGCATATGTTACAATATCTGGAACTGGACCAACCTGTAACATCCTCCCCTGAAAGCATTTTCATTGTTACAGAGGAGGACACAAGTCAGCTCTGAATAAGGGAAAACGTTTTTGATTGCTCCTAGGTTACTCCTTAGGTTACTCTTAACAACTTTGGGAATCATTTCAATTTTAGATGATATTAGACCATAGTCCTGGCTGTCTGCAACTTCACCCTCTCCACCCCCCACCTGGCTCCACCTTCATTTGCCTTGTCTGCTTCCACCTATCATCTACCTTCCTCATCTCCGAACTCCACCCCTCCTCATCCCCCACCTGATTCCACCTGCCCATCATCCTTCGCCGCTCCTCAGTCCACCGATCATCTAATGGCCCCTGTATCACCACTCCCCCTCTCTATACTGGGTATCATCCCCCTCCACTCTCAGTCCTGATGCAGGGTCTCGACCCAAAATGTTGACTTCTCCTTTTCACCCCACAGATGCTGCTCGACTCGTTGAGTTCCCCCAGCAGATTTTTTGTTGCTCCAGCATTTATTGTTCCTTGTGTTTCCACAGTCTCGAAGATTGTATTTTCCTTGTCCTGTATATATGATGTCCATTGTATGCCAATTTATGACAACATACAAATAATCATATCAGTAATGGTGACCTCAGAGGTCCCTTGCATGAACTCAGGATATTTCAAAGTGCTTTGAAATACTGCCTTGAAATACAATTACAGCTGTTGCATGGGAAACATAGCATCTAATTTGTATGCAGCAATGACCAAGAAGGATGGACAATAAGTTCTGGCTTTACCAGTTACATGCCTATCTCAAAAAACTAATAAATAAATAGTTCCACAAACAGCAATGAGACAAAATACAAGAGAACAACCAAGACATTTTTCAGTACATGTTAAGATGCATGTTACTGCAGAGGGAGCACGTGCCAGCTTGTCACAAGGCTCCCAGATTCCAGAGGCCTGAGATATCATGCATAATAGAATACCCCTTATACTCACAATATGCACACAATCCTCTGTTCTTGCAGAAATTGAAAATCCTTTATCAGCAAGTGTGTTGAGGACTGTGTACCAAAGAGGACAATCAGGGTGTTCCCAAACCAGAAACCATGGATGGACCAGGAGACCCACTCTCTACTGAAGTCCAGGATTGCAGCATTCAAATCAGGTGACCCTGACCTTTACAAGAAATCAAGATACAACCTCGGTAAAGCTATCAGAGATGCCGAGACAAAATAAGTCCAAAATTAAGTCCCAGGCCAGCCATCAGTTGTGGCAGGGTTTACATGCTATAATGAGCTACAAAACAACAACCTTTCCGAAACAAAAGACTTCAGGAAGGGGGGTGGTGCACATGCTCCTGTCTACATCAACAGTACGGAGGTCAAGAGGGTTGAGAGCTTCAAGTTCCTAGGAGTGAACATCACCAATAGCCTGTCCCAGACCAACCACGTAGACGCCATGGCCAAGAAAGCTCACCCGCACTTCTACTTCCTCAGGAGGCTAAAGAAATTTGGCATGCCCCCCTTGACATTCACCAACTTTTATCGATGCAACATAGAAAGCATTGTATCTGGATGCATCACAGCTTGGTATGGCAACTGCTCTGCCTGGGACCGCAAGAAACTGCAGACAGTCATGGACACAGCTCAGCACATCACGGAAGCCAGCCTCCCCTCTATGGACTCTTGTCTATACTTCTTGCAGCCTCGGTAAAGCAACTAGTATAATCAAAGACCCCACCCACCCTGGACATTTTCTCTTCTCCCATCTCCCATCAGGCAGAAGATACAAAAGCCTGAAGGCACATACCACCAGGCTCAAGGACAGCTTCTAACCCATTGTTATAAGACTATTGAACAGTTCCCTTATACGATGAATTGGACTCTTGACCGCACAACTTACCTCATTATGACCTTGCACTTTATTGTCTATCTGTACTTTCTCTGTAGCTGTGACACTTTACTCTGCATTCTGTATTGTTTTACCCTGTACTACCTCAATGAATTGATCTGTATGAACGGTATGCAAGACAAGTTTTTCACTGTACCTTGGTGACAATAATAAACCAATTCTAAATCCTGAAGGAAGTGTGTTGGGGAGTGATAGAGCAGAGGGATGGCTGGGCAGCTGATAGGAATGAGTCCGTGAAAATAATCAGGGCAGGGGTTGGGGAGATAACCAGCATTGGAGTTAGGGAGCTGATGTAGTTAGGGGAGGCCTGATAATATTGGCAGGATGGGGCTGGAGCATGGCAATCAATAACCATGAAAAGTAAAGAAGCTGGGAAAAGAACAATCCCTCGGACACACAGGTAGTGAACTAATGAGGTTTGGCCCTATAACAAATGCTAAATCAGACCTCAGCACTCTGGTTAAGATCTGCTCTAGTGTTCAAGCCCATGCTATTCTCAGGATCTCTATGTGCAGTAATATTTTGCTCATGAAGTCCTATTGGTTTTGTGCACCATTTGGTGTCTCATCGCATTCCTAACTGTCTCCGTGCATATGCTCATTGTGCACATGGAAAACCTGGAATGAAAATCCAGAAGTATGTTACCATGCACAAAGTGCTCAGTGTTGCCTGGATGTTAAGGAGAAATCATCTGTTCCTTTATGAATTAGAGCCACAGTATGTTTTGTGTTCACTGGAGAGCTGGTACACCTTATCGAAAAATGGCACCTTTGACATTGTACAGTTACCGATATGTGCATGGGAAATCTGCCAGATTTTCTTTTGCAAGTCTGTGCAGTGGCCCTTAATCCACAATGTCTGACTCAGAGATGAACTTGGACGACTGCACTATGCTATTTCAATTATAAAGAATCACAAATAAATAAGATAGACCTGAAAGTGTTTAAAAAGTTACAAGTGTCTGTCTTGTCACTGAAGCCTAATGCCTGACAAACCAAATCAATAAGCACATTACCTCACCGTGGTCTGATTTATGAGGGTGTGAGCAATAGCATTGGCAAACACTTTTTATTGCAGCTCCTGGATTATGTTGTCACGCAAAGGTTTATTGTGCCAATCCGCGGTTTAAAATAGAAAGCAATGAAATTGTTGCAAAAAATATATAATTGTGTCTCAATATTATATCAGGAAAATAAAAGCATCTCACCCTGCTCTTTTCAAATGTATTCCAGTGAAACAGCAAATGTATTTCTACCATAACTTAGCATTTATGGAAGTATTATAATGTCACAACAGTAGACATTTACAATACATGACCATAATGAATGGCTGAGAGTTGATTAGTCATTCTAAACATAGTAGATAGAGTTCTAGTTAAAAATTGAGATAAAGGTCATGAACTTCGATGATGCAACTGCCAATTGCGCTTAAAATTGAGCTAAGTTTGAGTGAGGTTTCTTCCATCAGGTACTGTTCAAATGTGTTTGCATGCAAATTCTTTCCTGAAGGATGGCAATTAGAACACAATTACGCATTTTAAAATGCCATCTCAATAACTGCGTTAAATATAACTCTGGAGTAAACCTGGTACAGTTTTATTAATAATGCTAAAGGAGAGTTTTTATCATGAAAGCATTTTAATCATAGTTTGGTTCACTGCCTTTGAGTAACTTGAAAGTAAGTAACTGAGAATGACTTTAAAATGCAATACTGAAGAAGTTAGAGAGTTAATGCACTGCAGTGAATTTAATAGAAAATTAAAAGGAAGCATATTTAAAAGCTTTCAAAACATGCTTTTCGTGACTACGCTTAAATAATAATTTTGAAACACTGTATGAAAGTTGCAAGCAGTTGTAATAAATGTAAGCTTGCCATGATGATCAATTCAGACTGCAAGTATGGCTTGGATTATGGGTGTATGTTTTTAACTCATGGACACAATGTAACTTAACTGATCCTGGACAAAACTCTATCATTAAAAATGTTTGCACTGGTTTGGTTGATTGCAAATGAATTATGGTGACATGAGCAATGCAACCTGACAAAATCTCTTGTTCAATATAAATAAGAAATAACAAACAATCTGCTGGAGAAACTCAGCAGGTCGAGCAGCACCTGTGGAGGGGCAGTGAAGGAATTGTTGGGTCAAAACCCTCCATCCGGTATATAAGAAGTGAGCAGAAAGACTCTTGGGCAAGCTAGTGGCCATAAAATCTGACCCATCGTGGTCATTTTCCAGGCACTGAGCAGACACTTAAGTTGCCAAAGTGGCAAACAGGAAGTGTGAGTGTTCATGACCCAGCTACTGCTTAGAAGTACACAAATGATGTCAATCTCAACAACCAAACTATAAAAACTCACAAATTGTGTAATTTCTTCTATATTTGTACGAACAACCAAAGAAGAGAAATGTCCGTTAATGTTCTTTATCACAAATTTAATCCTCAAATTATGGATTACTTTCATTGCTGACTGATTCAATCGATGTATTCACATAGAAAGCAGGTATACCACATCACTGGCAAGCTGTTCTCAAGTGGAAACTGAAAGATTTACACAGACTAGACTGCCACCTAGCACAGTTACTGCAGGGTTGGATGAATATATTTTTAAAAAAGGAAAAGGACAAGTTCAATTCAACAGGAAATGGAGAGAAATTGTTTTGATGCTCCCACTGCAGAGAGACCAAAACGTTTTGAGAATTGCTTCACTGGGAGGTAAAACAATGTTGTAGCTAAGAACTTTTTTCCATTGCTAGCTCCTAACTTTCATGTCACATTTGTTAGCTGGCATTTGAAATGTGAAACAAATGTTAGTTGGTTGATCTTGACTAGAAGCATAGATATTGTGCAGTCACAATCTCGATAGATATTTGCCGTTGTTAATTCCCCTTTTAATTCTTTTTCGTCAAACATCTCAAGTGATGGCTAGGGGGCTTGGGCTCACTGAGACTCAATGGTAATAATCATAACATTCTGGGAAGACTACCAACAGCATTGTAATGACTGTTAGGTTTAGGAATTTATACAATTCATCTATATCTCTGTGGCTGTTACTACTCTTAACTTACATTTTCCTTTGTATATAAATAATATAAAAGTGTGCATGTCACCACTAGAAGGATTCCACCCCTGGAATTTGCTGGTGTATGGGGAGGAGGAATTGGAATTTTCTCCTAAATTTTGTGAGCACGTTGTTGTGTCCCCCGAGCCATGGGATTGGAACTTGAACAATTTTTTGTTGAAACTATCAATGGAAAGGAGGTGCCTCATTTTGGCATTCATTCATTTGGCGTTCATATATGGATCCAAGTCAGCAGGACTCTTGACTTTCACAAAATCTACACAGTGCTTTTCTGAAGTCTTGTCAGTTGGGGACCTGTTTCTTTTATCTTAATGTAATACTTGCATACATGCACAGGTTGTGGATGTCACTCCCAAGGTTATGCTTAATTTGCACCTTGAACTTGCTAGGGCATTTCAAAAGATGATTTAGAGATGCCAATCATAATGAATGTGATGCAATCGAAAGAGATTTAGCTGGCCCATTTAAAGTTAATACAGTGTGCCTTACTTCTCATATTGTTTTCTTGACTTGGGCATCAGATCTACAAATGTTGACTCCCAGGCCAGGAAAGAGTCAATAGCCTGGATTTTAACATCAGCAGAGAGGACTGCTGAACCCTGTTGACCTCAGCAATGAGTAGGAACTTTGCTCGGAGTGATCCTCCTAGTATGGACTGCTGAGGACCACTGTGTGAATCCTGCCTGACAGGGCATAAGCCCTGTCCACAACAACCTTTCAGCATCAAATGAAAATCAAAAGAACTGCAAATGCTAGAAATCTGTAATAAAAACAGAAAATGCTCGAAAAAACTCAGCATGTCAGGCAGCATCTGTGGAAAGGGAAACAGTTAACGTTTCAGGTCATGTTTCAGGACCCTTCATCACCATCGCACTCTGACTCTGATCTTTCTACCTGTGGCCTACTGCATTCTTATAACGAGGTCCAACTCAAGCTCAAGCAACAACATCTCATCTTCCGTCAGGACGCGTTGCAACTTGTAGGACTCAATATCGAATTCTGCAACTTTAGATAACTTGCTCTTTCTTTCTGTTGTGTCAGAACTGGCCACTTTTGCCTATCATCCTTCTTTTATTTTCCTCCTGTTGATATGGTCTGGCCTGCTAGGCATGTCCCAGGAGGTCAGACTATAAAAGATTCCACAGACTAGACAACATTAACAAAACATTACACGGACAAAGGAACTTAATCTGATCTTAACTGCCACATTATTTCACCGTATGAGAGGAGAGAAATTCCCTTTGTTCCACCCATTTCCCTTCTCCACTTTCTCTGCTATCCAGACTAACTCGTTTTTCTCTCTCTCTGATGAAGGTTCCTGGATTTAAACCATCAACTGTGTGTTATTATGTGTTATTATGTAGTTATAATAAAGAACTACAGTTCCCAGAAGGCAATGCAAGGGGTCACATGGGAGAAACAGGAAGTGGCTGGAAAGAGCGAGAAAAGCAGCCAGTCTGTCTGTTGCACGTCTGTTGCAGCCTGTTGTTGTTTTGTTGTTTTAATATATGTTCAAATGTTAAGCCCACGCCAAGTTTGCCTTGTGATGAAGAACAAACATAACATGGTGTCAGAAGTTGGTGTGAGGTCTGAACAAAGAAAGTAAATGAATACTGTGTGCAATTGACTCAGTAAATACTGAAGAAAAGCTGTAAAAAGACAGAGAAAATGCCGGCCGGCGTGGCGAGGGAGCACGTTGTTCCTGAAGTTCAGCAGTCACCGGATTTGCCAAGAGAGATTCAAGTGAGAGGCCGAGAGTTCCCGTTATGGATAAGCTAAGTCCTCCCAAGCCTATGCAGTTTACTGGCAATCTAGCCGATAATTGGAAACGCTTCAAACAGTGATTCAACATATATTTAGATGCTAGTGGAGTGGGAAGGAAGAATGAAAAATTGAAAATGTCTATTTTTCTGCACGTGATTGGCAAAGATGCTTTGGACATCTATAACAGCTTTCAAGTTGATGAGACAGCTTTTGAGTTGGGCACCTTGATGGAAAAATTTGAGGAATATTTTATCCCAAGTAAAACCATCACATTTGAGAGATATAAATTATTTTCCTGTGACCAGAAACAAGGTGTCAGCTTCGACCAATACTTAGCTGAGCTTCACACACTGAGTAAGTCTTGTGAATTTGGAGATCTGAGAAACTCACTAGTTAAAGACAGAATAGTTTGTGGAATTCCAGATAATGGACTCAGAGAAAGACTGTTGCGTGAAAAAGATTTGACCCTGGAAAAGGCGGTGAATATGTGTAGGTCAGCAGAAACCACACGAGCACAAGCTAAGGAGCTGTACAGAGCAGACACAACAGTACATGCTGTGAAAACAGAGAAGCAGTTTCCAAGGTGTTTCTGAAAGCAACAGCAAATCAAAGAGGAAGGCTCAAACAGCAAATGCAGCAGATGTGGAGGTAAACACCTTCCAAAGATGTGCCCTGCCTATGGGAAGTCCTGCAATAGCTGTGGGAAGAAGAATCACTTTGCAAGGTGCTGTAAAGCTGGAGCTAACAAGAGAAAGGTGCACACAGTTGATGAGGAAGTGGAGGAATTCTTTGTGGATTCTGTACAGACTGTGGCTGCTGGTAAAACAGAATGGATTGTTCCAGTAACTGTGAATGAGACAGTAATTCCATTCAAACTTGACACTGGAGCTCAGGTGAATCAATTAGCCATGGATGATTGTAAGACTCTCACAGTAAAGTGTAAGATTTACCCTGTGAAGTTAAAAGTGACAGGCTACACTGGAGAGAAAGTTCCAGTAAAAGGGGTCTGTATGGTGACCTTTAAGCACGAAGGGCAGCACATAAAATCACAGCTACTGATTGTAGAAAAGAGAATACAGCCAATATTAGGTCTGAGTGCATGTGAAAAGCTCAACCTAGTGAAAAGAGTTTTCATAGTAGCTTCACATACCAAAGATGACCACACAACACTCATGGAAGGGTATGCAGATGTCTTTGAGGAGCTCGGATGCTTACCTAGTGTACACAAAATTCACATAGATGAGGCAGTGGCTCCTGTTGTCCATGCATGCAGGAAAGTTCTGTTTCAACTTAGAGATAAACTTAAACAAGAACTAGCATGCATGGAATGGATGAATGTCATACAGAACATTGAAGAACCAACAGATTGGGTGAGTTCACTGGTCATTGTGCAAAAGAAAAATGGAGCATTGCGGATATGTCTAGACCCAAGAGATCTCAATAAAGCCATCAAGAGAGAGCATTTTAAATTGCCAACACGGGAGGAGATCATGTCCCAGTTTTCAGGGGCCAAATGGTTTAGCAAGCTTGATGCATCGTCTGGATTTTGGCAGATGAAGCTTGATGAAGCAAGTTTGAGACTGTGTACTTTTAACACACCACATGGAAGATATCGTTATCTTCGGCTGCCATATGGGATCCTGTCTGCACCAGAAGTCCACCATAAAACCATCCACATGATTTTTGAGGCATACCTGGTGTCGAGACCATGATGGATGACATGATCATCTGGGGGTCCACCAAGGAGGAACACGATACTTGACTGAGACAAGTGCTTGATGTGACAAGGAATGTCAATTTGAAATTAAATAAAGAGAAATGTGAGTTTGGTGTGAAGACACTGACCTTCATAGGAGATGTCATATCTGAGGAGGGAGTGAAGCCTGACCCAAGAAAGATGTCAGTCATTGAAAACATGGAGAGGCCTCAAAACAAAGAGGAGGTGAGACGTTTCTTAGGGATGGTGACTTACCTGGCTAAGTTCATCCCACGGCTGTCAACAGTGTCAGCACCACTTAGGTCACTCCTTGAGCAACAAAATGAATGGATTTGTTCTCATGAGCAAGAAGAGTGTTTCCAGACATTGAAAAGGGTCCTAACTGAAGAGCCCGTTCTGAAGTTTTATGATCCGGAAAGGTGTATCAGGATATCAGCTGATGCGTCCCAGCACGGCCTTGGATCATTACTACTGCAGCAGCATGATGGCAAATGGCAACCTGTGGCCTATGCGGAAGCCAACTATGTGCAAATAGAGAAAGAGATTCTCGCCACTACATATGCATGTGAAAGCTTCCATCAGTATATTTATGGGCAAGCTATTGAAGTGGAGACAGACCATAAACCATTGGTCTCAATTACGTCCAAACCACTGAATGACTGTCCCATGAGGATACAGCGCATGTTGATAAGGCTGCAGAAATATGATGTGAAGATGATCTAACACCGGGAAAATATATGTTTGCTGCTGATGCTCTGTCTCGAGCAGTCGACAAGACAGAAAAAAGTGACCAACAGGTTAATGCAGATATACAGGCCTATGTTGACATGATAGTCACCTCTCTTCCAGTACCTCCGGATAGAACAGAGCAGATTAGGAAAGCAGCAGAGGCAGATGAAACAATGAAAGTACTCAAGGATACAATACAGAAAGGATGGCCAGCAGCAAAGGATGACTGTCCAATGTGTATTCGAGATTATTGGGCACGCAGAGCTGAACTGTCATTCATGAAAGATATGGTTTTCAAAGGCAACAGGTTTGTGAATCCAGTGTCACTACGCAAGGAGATGCTCCAGAAGATACACAAAGGACATCTTGGGGAGGTAAAAATGTAAACGTAGAGCACGTGAAGTGATGTACTGGCCAAGAATGAACCGAGACATCAGCCGAACTATTGCTTCATGTGAAATATGCCTTACCTACAGACCAAAGCAGCAAGCAGAACCACTTACACCACACCCTGTACCAGACAGGCCGTATTTCAAAGTTGGAGTGGATTTGTTTGACTGTAATGGGAAGAGCCATATTGTTGTAACAGACTACTTTTCCAATTACCCAGAGGTTGCGACACTGCAATCAACGTCCAGCAAAACAGTTATCACGTTCCTGAAAGCTGTGTTTGTGAGGCATGGAGTTCCATGTGTAGTAGTATCAGACAATGGTCCACAATTTTCGAGCAGTGAATTTGAATCCTTTGCCAATGTTTGGGGGTTTTGACATATAACCTCAAGTCCACATCACCCAAAATCTAATGGCCTAGCAGAGAGTTCAGTTAAGGTGGTGAAGGGCCTCATGAAGAAAGCGCAAGATGGACAAGAGGATTTCCATCTTGTAAGTCTAATGATTTACAGAAGTGCGTCACTGCAGAATGGCCTCTCACCAGTCCAAATACTGATGGGTCGATGCATACGCACTAACCTTCCAATACATGAAAACCTGTTGACACCTGAAGGAGCACACAAGGTCAAACAGGCTAAAGAGGAAGGGAAAGAAAAACAGAAACGGAATCACAACAAGACAGCGAAAAGCCTACCAGTCCTGAAGCCTGGGGATCAAGTGCGAATCCGAGATCATGATTCTGGCACATGGTCCATGCAAGGAGCTGTGCAAGAGGAAGTAAATCCACATTCATACCAGATCCAGACGGAGCGGGGGACACCTCTGAGGAGGAACTGCGTGGATCGCATGGACAAGCTCCAACCCATGGCTGTGACCCGTTTCCTGTCAGTAAACCAAAGGGGCCAGCATATGGAGAAAGTGAACATGTGGACCAGAGTTCCCAGGGAAACACCAATGCAGCAAATGAAAGCAACACACCCGCGGAAACAAGTACCAGACCAAAAAGGACCATAAAACCGCCTCAGAGACTGATTGAAAAGCTGCTGAGTGGACAAGGGTTCTTGGCAGGTTTATAAGGACAAAGTATTGTGTTTGTTTTTCTTTAAAGGGGGAAGATGTGTTATTATGTGTTGTTATGTAGTTATAATAAAGAACTACAGTTCCCAGCAGGCAATGCAAGGGGTCACATGGGGGAAACAGGACGTGGCTGGAGAGAGCGGGAGAAGCAGCCAGCCTGTCTGTTGCAAGTCTGTTGCAGCCTGTTGTTGTTTTGTTGTTTTAATATATGTTCAGATGTTAAACCCACGCCAAGTTTGTCTCGTGATGAAGAACAAACATAACAAACTGTTTCTCATTTCACAAATGCTTTCTGCCTTCAGGTTTCCACAGCATTTTCTGTTTTGTTCTTTTACTTTTCAGCAGCCACAGCAGCAGCAAATAATCAAATCAAATTTAGGTGACGGAGCGTAGTTCGGTCAGCCCTCAAAGACAGACATTTAACATCGTGCCACTGCAGCAGAGGGGGGAGAGGGAGAGGGGGAGGGTTGGAGAAGGGATGAAAGAGGCTGGTGGGAGAGAAGGAGGAGGGAAGGAGGGGAGTTGGAAGGAAAGTGGGGGTGTAGAGAGGGGAAGGGTTGGCAACAGTCATGTAGTGAAGGGTACATATCCTTTTCAATGAGAAATTGTCTGTTCTGTATGCAATCAAAGCCAGAGGCCCCTCCTGACCCATAATATTCTCAACCATGGTTTCCATCCCCAAGGATTGATCCTGGGCTGGTCTTCAGCTGGGTGACTCTGAGAGATGTACGGTCACGGTTCTTGCTGCAAAATTCTGAAGCCTCCTGAATTCAATAATGTGTTGCAACAACCTGCTGAGAAACTCAGCAGGTCCATCAGCATCTGTGGGGGCGTGGGGGGGGTGGGGGTGGGGACGGAATTGCCGACGTTTCAGGTTGAAACTCTGCATCAGGATTGAGAGAGGGAAGATTGCTATTATAAAGAGGAGAGGAGCTACATTGCTCATGTAGCTTTAAGCATGTTCATGGATTGATGCAGTCTGTCTATTTGTTAAACCAGTAAACTACAAAATGAAAAAGAGAACCAAACCCATTGTGGAATGAGAGCTGTGAATTGTACAATGAAATAACCCCATTATTCTTCTACTGAGTCTCTGAAAAAGTAAATATATTGAGAATTACAACAGAACAAGACTGTGATGATTTGCTCTTCAGTTCCAACCATGCCTTCTCTCCACAGCTGTCACCTTTCCTCTTCAAACAAGGTATGCTTGCTGAGCAAATCCAATTTACTTGCCAACTCATCAGCTCACGAGTCATCCTTTTGAGTTGCCCTGCCTTTGATTTCTGTTCTCATTTCTTTTTACTTGGGAAGTGATCAGGTAGGTTATTAATGTGCAACCTTTGGTCTCCATATCCTTGAAATGATGTGTCTGTTTTCAAGCAAAAAACTGGACCTCTTATTGTTGCCTTTCTTTCGTTTGGCAGGTTGATGTTAAATGGATGAAATCTCCATGTTAGAATTGTGTCCAAGAAGCCATGGAGCAAAAGACCCCAGAAGGCTCCACCTCAGACCTAAAACTAGTTTGTCACCCAAGAGCAAAAAGTGAAGTCTGGAAGTACTTTGGATTTGACACTGATGCTGAAGGATGTATACCGCAGTGGAAGAAAATCTACTGCAGAGTTTGCCGTGCTCAAATAGCTTATTCTGGCAACATCTCCAACCTTGCCTATCACCTTGAGAAGAATCATCCCAATGAATTCCATCAAGTTGTCAAGAGCAACGCTGAACAGTCAAGGGAGTCGTTTACCTCTAGTTTCTTGAAACAGGAGTCTGACCGTGCGCATCTGAGCATGCAAGATGCAATCTTGTAAACTTCTTACAGCCAAGACAGTAAACGGCACCAGGAGTTGACTACTCTGGTCACCAGCTTCATATGTGAGGGGCTATATCCTGTCTCTGTGGTAGAGGAGCCAACTTTCAAAAAGCTCCTTAAAATGGCTGACCCGAGGTTTGAGCTCCCCAGCAGGAAGTATTTCTTGAGCAAAGCTATCCCTGAGCGCCCATAATTTTACCTGTGCTTCTTCTGTTGAGGTTGGTAGATAATGGAACTACCTCACAGCAGGGAAAACATAAAAGAAAAAATATGTAGTTCTTCCCCTTTGCTAGTGCCTGTATAAATAGTGGATGTTGTGATATCTTGTCTGCAAATCCGATTAACTGAAGAAAAGATATTGAGGAGAAAATAACATAATGAATTTAGAGATATTAAAAAAGCTGACATGCATAAACACATGTCTATATATGAGATTTAGTTTACTTTGGCGTCATGTTCAGTTCAGACATTGTGGGCCGAAGGGCCTGTTCCTGTGCTCTATTGTTTTATGTTCTATATATATTATATTCCATTCCCATGTGTCCATACACACATGTTCATATACACATCAATACATGCATGTCCATATGCATGTCCACATACATGTCTGTGTATACATGTAGTCATAGGAAATTAATTTAAATTCCAATGGAACATGAAAACTCCACACAGACAGCACTGGAGTTTAGGACTGAACCCTGTTCATCGGAGCGTGAGGCTGCACTACTGTGCATCCTTAAGGCTGTGTTCAGTCCTGACCAATGATGCTGGCTGTGTGGAGTTTCAATGCTCTCCCTGTGAGCATGTGGGTTTCCACCAAATGCTTCGGTTTCTGCCCACATCCCAAAGGGATGCAGTTTTGGTGGGTTAATTTGCCACTGTAAATTGCCCCTAGTGTATAGGTGAGTGGTAGACCCCAGGGGAATTTGATGGGAATTTGGGGAGGAAATGGGATTAGTGTAGGATTAGTTTAAAAGAATTGTTGATGGTCAGCACAGTCTTGGTGGCTGAATTGTATCATGTATTTTCGTACTGTATGACTCTACATAGTTTGTTTTGTATTGAAATGGAAACAGTAAAATGTAAAAGCAGTTGATCAAAAGCTATCTTTAATTATACTCTCTATGTAAGACTGATTTACAGTTCATATGTGAAGATAGATAGGGTGAACAAGCAATATCTTTTTCCTGTTATTCAGTAATCCAATACCAGAGGGCGTGCATTTAAGGTGAGAGGGGGTAGGTTCAGAACAGACATCAGGGGCACGTTTTTTTACTCAGAGAATGATGGATGCCTGGAGTGTGTTGCCTGATAGGGTGGTGGAGGCAAATTCATTGGGGGCTTTTAAGAGGGGCTTGGATGGGCACATGAATAAGGGGAAAATGGAGGGATATGGGATTTCTGCAGGTAGAAGGGATTAGCTACATTGGCACAACATTGTGGGCCGAAGGGCCTGTTCTGTGTGCTGTAATATCCTATGCTCTATGTAAAACATAAAAAATGTAATATTTTACAACAGGTGTTTAGACATTGCATCACTCCTGCTAGGTTCTGCTGCTGGAGAAAGAATAGTCCTGTGATTCATAGCATCAACAATGCAGTTCCTCATTCAGTCGACAAAGTGCTAACTTGAAGACTAATCAGCAAGCTTAAGAATGTCAGTTAATATATGGAAACATATACAAAAAACATGATACAATTTACAAGAGAGAGACCTACTAGAATATTCTACACACTTTGCCAAAAATATTGTTGAGAAAGTTTCTATTAAGTAGTTAAATGAACAGATCTGTTTTATATCTTAAGACAAGTGCCTTAATCATGCATCAATCCACAGATAGTCAAAACGAAACCAATACTTATTCTTTTTCAGCAGAAATATTCTCATTACGTCATATACATAACATGGCAACATTCCCTATCTAATCCAAACACTGGTTTACATGACATATTATGATGCACTTAGTTCTGAAATTTGAGCCAGGGTGAGTAAGTTTCAAAATCTGTGTAAAGCAGTGAAAACTGCTGTCTATTGTATTAAATGATGCCAAAAGAATATTGTTAGTTCCATACTGGAAATTAAGAATAATTTATAGTTTGGAAGCCAAATATTCCTAATAAAGGTGAAGTTTTAAATAAAATTACTTAAACTGGTGATCTTTGTTCATTTCTAAAGGACACCATCAAGTTGACAAATGTTGTATCTGAGCAAATTCTCAAACTCAGAAACTTGACATAGACTTGGAATTTGAATCTTCATTCATTTTCAGTATCTTGAAATAAGAGAGATATTGTCATTTTTTGTAACATTGTAGAGATCATCATTTCATTTCTGACTTATTTTGTATGATAAAATATATTCACATTGTTGGCCTTCCAATAAGCTGAGAAGCAGGGATTGCTATTGATGTGATAAAACAAATGAATAAAATAATGGAAAGCAAAAGAGAAGAATGTTTAGATGAGATTTCATTTCATTCTACATTTGCCTCGAAACTTATCCAACGTGGCAATACTAAACCATCCATATAGTCGCAGTATTGACTTGGAACTGAATTTCAAAGGCAGACTACAACAGGATCATTGACTTGAAATATTAACTCATCTCCCTCTTTAACCATGTATGATTTGCTGAACATTTCCAGCATTTTGTTTTTTTTTATTTCAGCAGACTACAACACACTGGTGCAACTAAATAAAATGTTTAGTGAGACCAACTGGGATGAATGTCCATATTATATATTATCTGTGATGATGTTCTGCTATCAGCAGTGTTAAGCAATGCCCAATAGAGGGCAATCTTGATTTGCTTTTTTATGTCTGTATTTTCTCAAGATCAGTTATTTTTAGAAAAATATATACTTTTTAGTAGTACTCTTTAGTAGTACTCTTTAGTAGTACTTTTAGTAGTATACTTTTTAGAAGTATAGTTTTGCTGTATTGCATCTTTATTATGTACACCTTTAAAAGTGTTGAAATTTAGAAAACTATAATAACTTATCTTCCAGTTAAAAATTCATCCTCATGAGATATTCTGCTTTTATACCAGTTGTCTGATTTACTGGAACATGGAAACTATTGTGATTTAATGTGTGTATTTTTTAAAGTGTAATACAATTGATATCATCTTTCTAGAGGTGTGAAAATCATTTGTGATACATAAACAATGATCTCATTCATAAAGGAATGCATTATCTTTTAATTACTTTCATCAGTAAGTATGCTGCATTCTATTTTTTTCTCTTTGGTGTTATTCCTGATTAATGTTTACAACAAAATGATTGGTTTACATTTTGATAGAGAAAAGGAAACTGAATACACATTATTAACCTCACCTTCACTCTACCACTATCCCCTCAACTAACTTGGCATTACTTGAAAAGGAACACCTTATTTAACTTCATTCCTGGAACACACAGATTGTTTCTACAGGAACCTCCATAGTTGGGTGGGCAAGCTGAACATGGTTTTCCTGCTTTGTATGGAGCTTCTCCAATCCAGTTTCCCCTGTGATAAAAAAATGCATTTTAATACTGTAGAGTTTGTACAGAATTGGAAATCGTACAGGGATCACTACTTACTTCCATGTAACATTCCTTCTGCTAGACAAAGATACCTGACTGTGAACCAATGACATTCTTCAGAATGAACGTTGTGAATTGCAATATAGATTAAGTTTAAGGGCAGAGGATGTCATTTGTGCACCTGTAAGTTTATGTTGATAGTGACCATGCCAGGTAACAATGAGATGTCCAAATCTGAATATCTGAAGAAATTCTGTATCAATTCCAGGTTGGAAGTTAGTGTATTTCCACTAATTGACACAGTCCATACTTATGTCTTTAAGTACAATTTCTTAGTGCTTCTATTCAATATTTTAAGCGTGTTTTAGACAAGGACATTTTAATTGTTCCTTGTTCATTACATTTATGGGTGTTGTAATAAACTATTCCTGCACATGCCCTCTCTGAATATAGTTTAAATTAAAACAAATACCTACTTTATGGAATAGTTGCACACTAGGAATATAGTGTGATGCCATCTGGATCCCCAAACATTCATGTTACTGCAGGTGTGGACAGCACAGCCTATTTTGTTTGATGCAGCCCATATCATCTGAAAAATAAGATACAAACCTTTTAAAATTGCTGAACTGAAAATGGTAACCAGAGTACACCATTCATATTTCAAGTTTTAATATCATATGTAGATTGGACAAACAGAAGTGATTAAAATATATTAACTTCATTAAGAAATAGATTGAAAAAATTAGTTGCTGAAATGTAACTCTGGGGGTCCACTATGTCAGTAATTCTCTCTCAAAAGATAGCCCATTCAGACCAGACTTTTGACATTGCTCACTGCTGTAAGGAAGGTTTACATCAGATCAGCTAGGTATTTAAATTTCAGATTTTAGTAGCTCATGTCTGGAAAAACAAAACAAGTACCTGGAAATGCAAATTTGGTTGGCAGTATTAAACACACGTCAGAGAGCTGTAATCTGTTTCTGAAATGCATTTCTTTGAAGCTAAAGGAATGAATTTCAGAGGCAAATAGAAGAGATTTAATGCCATCAACTGGGATGAATTTGTTGACAAAGCAGTCTTCAAACATCCTGAACAATGATCCTGAAAGCCTTATAACACTATTTCACTGTGACAGGAGGACATACTAAAAGCAGAAAACTGCACTTTGCACCTCTAGAGAGAAAGAGCAGGTTAATCTTCCAAATAAATGTCTTTGCAAAGCTGGAAAGATAAAGGTAAATGATGTTGTTAATATGACTGAACAACAGAGTTCATGCAATTACAACCAGCAAAACATGTTCAAAAATTTGGAAATAAATGTAAACGAATCCCATACAATAACAGATGTATCAAATGTGTTCTGCTTTATAATTTTTGTTTCAAATTTCCAGAATATTCCCAACACTACTTGGTTAACATCACAAGATAACTATTAAATTTAAATATCCTACTGATGAATATACGGCACATGTGAATTAATTACCATTGTGTTATAAGTTGAAATCAATGTCCTTTAGTTAAATTAATTGGTTGTCTGGTACCTGTGTGTAATGGGAACAAATTGCTCCATTGCATTTATTGGGGCATCTTGGTGTACCTTCTCCAGGATAGGGATAGGAGTAGTATCGATGCTCATCATACCAGGATTTCACAAGATCTATAATATATTGGTAACTGGGAAATAAGAAATACATATTTTTATACATGTATCTATCAATTAAGCCAGTATAAACAGTTCAGCTCTGGAACATTAATCTATAAGTTTACACATTAATAAAAATACAACTAATGAATAATATAAGGACTTGAACAGATCTGGTACATAAATTGAGCGGAACAATAAAATTAATTAATCTTCAAAAACAAATGGTGAAGGTGAAGGTCTGATGTTTTCTCACTAATCTACAGGTACTTTTTTGATAAACTTCTAAACTCAGTGACTCAATTGTAATGGTACACAGAAAAAAATTGAAACATGTTTCATTTCTCCAATGCCCTTTGCATGCTTCACCTTAACAGACACATGGAAAGGATGGGTGTCACAATCCAAATTTTCTTCCAGCCTGAGGTGTGGGAAAAATACAACAGGGTCTTTATTTCTCAACTCTATTCAATTAAGTAAAGTACACATACAGGATGGTGTTTGAGAATGATACTTTCACTGGTGCACAGTCTATTGACACACACCAATTAAAAAGGAAGATACTAATGAAACCACATTACAAGGTAGCAACTTTGGCAGAATTAATTTAAATAAATGGCTTGTAGAAATATTAAGCTGCATAACAGCATTAAAGGGGCACTTTGGAAAGGGATGGAAATGTTGGCTGGCCAAACATTTAACGCTCTGTTCAGTATCTCTTTTCAGTGAGGAAAGGAAAATTGAGGCAGGTATGGAACAGGCGAATGGGCAATAGGCAATCTGGAACTACCAGACTCCTGCAAACCCTAAAGATGAAATTATCATCCATATATCCAGTTGGTTCTTTTTTTCAGTTAGAGAAAAGACCTCTTTTACTTACCGTCCTGACTGAATAGACATATTTTGACCAACATATTTTAACAGGTGTGGTGGTCCATGATCCCATTTACAATAAGCTGCCCAAGCTTCAGCAGATGCTGCAAGTTGGCTGTCCCAGAACTGTAATTGAAACAAAGTGAGGTAGTATATTTCATTTAATAAACCGAATGTAGAAATTACCCTTCCTGATATAAATGGTCACAAAATTATTGGACTGTTCAACATACATACTCCCAATTTCCTGTATGTGTTTCTGGTTAGTTAACTTATAATCCTGCTATTGAAAAATTACACTACTCCATGATGATTGAAATCTGTCCAATCTGTATTTAATGCATTCAACAATTCAAAGGGTGGCCATTTTCTTTCTCAGAAAACTATGGAAATATTTCTCTTCAAAGGTTAACTTATGTGAGTGCTCTTCCATTGACTACAATGCACATTCCTACATGAGCCTGATATTTTTGTTACAGGAACTGTTGCAAATTGTTATGCTGGAGTACCATTACAACACTGTAATGCCTCAATTCCTATCAGTGTGGATTTTAAGGTGCGATGGTCGTCCCACTTCTCAATACTAATCAACTTCTACTTTAACCTCACTGAAGGAATTTGCTGAAATGACTCATTAACTCGCACTTCCTCACGCACGTGTAAACTGTTCCATATGTTTCTAGTTAAATTATGTCCTGTTATTGAAAGCCTCTGAAGACTTGTCTTTGGAAAGGTGTGGAGTCAGAACAAAGTGAAAACTATCAAGAAACTTATGATTGATTAACCTATTCAATGAGTAATCTAGTTTATTGTCACTGGTAAATATTGAATGTGTTTAACATTTCTGAATTTCATTTTAAAATGTGAGGCTGAAGTTTAACTTCAGGTGTATTTTGAAGAAACTCTTCTAGAAATGTAATTCTTTCCTTACAGGCTTCACTTAAACCACACCCTCAGACTGGAATGAAGTGGCTGAAAAGTGCATGAGTTTGACATTGCTTGACAACACCAAGTCAATGAGAAGACTAGTTTCTAGGGCTGCCTCATAGAGTTTGTGATAAGGAAAAAAGGGAGAGACCATGACAGGATTTTCTTGTGGGGGCCAGAGGAGTACTCTTGACATTAAAGGAAATTAAAGATTTATCTACAGGTCCTTCCCACGTTATGACAGGATTCTGCTCCTGGGAACTTTGTAACTTGAAAAGTTGGCAAGTTGGAAATGTGGCTTCCTGGCAATATATATAAATATAAATATAGCTCAACCAAGGCAATGTGTAGTTAAACAAGGGCTGTAAACTCAACCATTCGGATATTGCTGCAGTCTGAGTTTCCACACGGCAGAAGATGCCTACAGCCCCACAACAGCCAGCAAATCCAGCCCGCTGGTTTCCCAAACACTCATCCGTGTGTACAAGCTGTACATAAATCAGGCATTCACAACCTGGGGAGGATCTGTATTGGCTCTTGTTTGGGCTGAATTCCCCTCCCTACTGCCTATGGAAAAGCTTCGGATTCAGGATTCTTTTCTTTTTCTATTGTCACAATTTGCATGAGTTCTTGAGAGCACAAGCAGCGGGAAACTAATCACTTTCTTCTATGAATGTGAAAAGATTTTGTTTAAATGCAAAGTATTAACATTTTCTCCAGTTTAATTCAATAATTTTTCAGTTGCCTTAATTTACACAGTGAGTTAAAATTGGAGTTCTGTCCTAATGCCAACAATCCATGATGTTGCCTCTCCTTAGTTTCAGGATATGGAAGTTGCTGGCAGGCCATTTATTCTGCTGATTATTGGTGACATAGATCTAGTGGCACTGATGGCTAGAGTCCAAGAGCCTGATACTGCAATTGGCATTAAAGACAGACAATATCATCTAGAGGCCACCTTTTGACAGGTCAGAGATAGCTAAATTTTAAAGGATGAATGCAATGTGACAACTTCCAGCATCACAACAATTGACAATGAAGTTATTATGCAAGTCATAACACATAATTTTTACAATGAAGAAGTGGGAGACAATCCTGTGGAAGGATATTCTACAGGATCAGTGTTGAGGAATGGAGCTTGTGGCACAAACAATGGCTTTGGTCTTCCAAATATTTGTTTGGAGGAAATCCTTGTTCATTAAGTACTGTACGTCAGACAAGCAGTGGGACAATTTAGATATTATTTGATATGTGAACTTCTGGTCACGCCGACAAGGAGGTTGTAATACACATGAAACATGCTCTCATGAATTTAATACAATGTATGGTGGGGCTCTAAGTGCTTTAATTCATCAAGACAGTTGGATGAGATTTTATTTCCTGGATCACAGAATTACTGAGGAAAGAAAACATATTCAGAGCAGCCAGCTCCAGAATGCAGGAGTGGTGGGTAGCAGAAAATTATTTGTTTAAATTGATTAAAGTGTTTCGGTAATGCAGAAAAAATGTATTGATTATTTGGCATTACTGCTCAAAGACAAACAGCAATAAAATATCAATGTAGGAATGGATAGTTGAGGTTACAGAATGAGCATATTTTTTTGGCAGTGGTGTAAATAATGTAAATTTGTTCTGCACTTATCTCATTCCCATTCACAAATTCTGAAATGCACAAATCCTAGAGGATAAATAAAATCATTAAATATGAGCAACTTAACTGATTTTATTGGCAGCAGGTGTGACACCAATTTGTTTTTAAATCTAAATTACAACTTGGCTTGAAACATTAACTCAAGGATGATCACTCCAGTAAAAATCTGTTGCAACTTCATTAACACAAATGAGAGGAAATATGGGAATGAATTTAAAGGTGCATTTGGGGTTGAGATATCACATCAAACTAATCATAGGAGGCTTCATGAATTGATATTTCACTGACGGTTCAACCAAAAATCTAGTTTTACTTCTTTCACAAAGGCTACTTAAAAAGTATTTTAAAATTATGTTTTTAAGATTAAAAAAAATACTGTCAATTAATTTAGCAACATTAAAAGAATAGCGTATTCTCTACACTATTACTCCAGATTCTTTGTCCTGCATTTTCCATGAGGTTACACTTTTAATTGTCTGAAATTAGCCAAACAAATGCAAATGATTAGGAATTTCAAAACCAAATTATATCCACTACTAATTAAAACAACATTCCAGAAATCAACCTTGACCCCAAATTGAATTGATCACTATAACAAATGTTATGGCTTATTGAATAGTTTAAAGGCACCCATTTACAATTTTTGAGAAGTTTCTTAAAACTAAATTTCTTGAGGCACAATTATAATGGTAAGCAATAATTAATAGCTTAGTGAAATTTAAAAATCTTAATTTATTCATGAAGTAATGGCTATACATTTATAATGCTAGTGAATGATTCTGTACATTTTTTTAAAGTTGTGTTCAATTATTCAAAATCAAATTACTCATATTGTACATGTGACACCAATTCATTGTATAATAAACCCATTAATAACACTGCACCATCTTTCAAGGAATATTTTAATGCTTTAAAATTGTTCTAAAATGTTGCTTGATGCAACTTTTGTGGGAAAAAATTGATTTGGCCTCATACAAAGGAATTTGAGCAGAAATTTGACCTTGTGTATTTATTGTTAAGCCCTTAGGAGTAGGTGAGGGTGGATTCCCTTCCTGAACTGAGAATTGATCGATGGTTACATCTGAGTGACTTGCAGGGTCAAAGATTAAGGGCCCACAGCCCGGGTTAAAGCAAGGGATTTCCTTCTCAACGGGGCATTAATAAGTAAATTAGGTTTTTACAAAAATATACAACTTTGTGATAACTCTTACATACCAACTTTTCATTTCAACTTGCTAATTGAATTCCAATATGAACTGATGTGGAAATTCACCTTCTGTCCTTGGGCAAAGTGCCCAACACCATTGCAATCCATCTTCTTTTAATGAAACCGAATTTCGCGAATGGAGTAGTAAGCACAGACACTATTATATTGTGAGCTCAGCACAAGCAATGGAGGTCGAATTTCTATCCCACATTCTTTAGATCACTGTAAAATCAACTGTTCTGACTAACATCAAAATGCCCTGATGTTTAATTAGTGAGTAAATCTCAGTACTAATGATTGCACAAGTGTTTTCACAAAATAAATTCAAACTGACACGAATTGCAGCCAGGCAGGAGCAAGGTTACCTAAATTCTGACTGGTACTGGTTCACATAAAAGTGTCACCTGCAGGTTTGGTTGCAGAGCACTCCAAACATCGGCTTATTTTAAAATACTTGGACTGTGGAGAATGTTTGTTCTCATTCTCTGATCTACGGGTGGTTCCCGGGGACACACACACAGATGGACATCAACTGCTGCTGGAAGGTCATCAACTCAGTGAAAGACGCCCTTCGGTCGGCCCGAAACTTGTTGGTCTTCCAGCACTGTGAGATGTCCATAGGGGAATGCTGCCGACTGGTACATTCCAGGCTGCAGGATTACGTGCTGAGGGACGCACTGAAGCTGGGTACAGCCAACGCAAAGGTTCGGTGGGGAAGGACTACAGTTTAGGGCTCTTCTGCCACTGGAGAGGGATGGGCGGGGTCAGGCGAGAAAGCCCCTAAATATTGTAAATACGGGACTGGGTAGCTCCCCAGGGAGCCACACGGGTGGCATCGGTGCTGTTTTTTTTATAAAAAGGTAACACTAATGAATGATCTGTGCAAGAATGTAAAGGTTTGCACTGTTTTATAATTGTATATAGTTTATATTTTATTATGAATAAAGTTTATTTTGATTTTAAGAAAAGAAACAGTTAAATTAAGGTGCTCTGCAGCAGCTCACTCCCTTCTCTGGAATATCACATTCAACACTGAATCCCGATGACACATTCGCACTTGCACAATGCACAGACTGGGAATGCGAACGCCCCTGGAAATGTTCCTCTGGGCAGGTATTGGAGTCAAGAAGAGCCTGTACTAATTAACTAAAGGCTTTGCCCAATTTACTTCCTTCCGAGTTAACAAGCACGTTATCTGGGACAGACTTTCACTCACCATGTATTCCATGTTAGCAGCGGGAGGGAATACCTGCGACCGAATCTTGTTGTGATAATCCAGAATCACATTCCGGTCTCTGAGAGAGAGGTGCCGCTTGCGCCTGCTGCGGGGAGCGCCCGCAACATAAGGACGGTTACTTAGATCAGGCCGGTAGTCGATAGTTGGGTTCGCAGTCGGTTGGGTGACATTAGACAGCACAAGCGCGCCAGACTCCTGAATGATCCAGAATAACAAGCTTGTCAGACATAGGGCAAAGTGTAAAATAATCATGGCACTTCTGGTACCAAATCGGTGCTTCCACGTTGGTACCTAAAGCAATTAAAAATGAGTTTAGTATTAACTGTTTAACGTTATACAATCTTTTTAAAATCACATCTTGGTTATCTTTTAAACGGAATATTGCGAGATAGAGAGCACAAAATTAACCCTGCAGTAGCAATCTCAGTTTAACTTAACCTGTGCGTCAATGAAACAGTCTCTTCAGTGGCACACACCAGAATCCTTTGGTCAGCGACAACAACAGACCAACCTGAATCCTGGCGTTTGCAAACAAACTGAGGTCTAACATGTGGGAGGAAATATGTGGTCAGTCTTACTGCTGCGATTTAACAAACGGGAGGCCCGTGTAAACTTTCCCGGGAAACGTCAAAGTGTTGGAGGACCTGTGATAGGCTGTGCAGGTATTCAGTGCTTCATGTGCAGAGAACATCGCGAGTGCATTGCATCCCCTTGGATCACTTCAACGTTCAGTGTTCACGATTCATATTAAAGTGGGCTCAACCCCCAAAATCATACGTTAAACTAAGTTAAGACACCCGTAACGACAGTAGACTTAACCTGCAGTTCACTTCGTTAATTTATTAGAATTGCATTTTTTAAGTAAACCAGTATTTCTAAAAGTAAAGCAAGCTGAACATAAGCGGCATCCCGTATTCCCCAGTTTCCACTTTTCTATTGAATTCAGCCTTCCGAGTTTTAATGACTTACATTTTACCACCTTCCTGCAGAAGCAGATTGTTTTGCCTGATTTTCAAGAAAAGTCGGACAAGTAGTTCTTTTTCAGTCACTTGTACTAAACAGATGCTAGAGTACTGGTTTAAAGTTTGATATGTTCTTTGAGGGCTAGGGAAGCAGGTAGTCAAATGATGTCCTGGGTCAATGAGTCAACCTAACATCAATATGGTATTTATAATATAATATAATATAATATAATATAATATAATATAATATAATATATAATGTTATTCTCATATCTTCCTCCAAAGTTAATGCAATAGTTATTAATAGTATTACAGATTATGCTATCTGTTTTAATGTTGAGAAATGAGCCAGTACCCAAGTAATGGATATCAAGTTGAGGTCTCTGAAATGTGTCAACTGATTTGGGCTAAGACTCTTTGTCCAAAGAGGGGAAAGTTTCCATCTCACTTTGATCCATATCAGAGAGTTGTTCAGAGAGCTACAAAAAAACTTTGTTCTTTCTATAATTATACACTCAAGGTTCACCTAAATAACCAAAACTAAATGAGAAACAGAGTTATTAATTTATACCCATGACATTTGTGACTAATTTCATTTTGCACCAGTAAAAGGACAATACAACTATTGCTATCACTCTGGCTATGACAGCATTTTATTTCTGTGGTTTGTTGGGGATCCAATGCCTGCATGGTCTGGGATTCTGTGTGTCATCATTTCAAATCTAGTTGCTTCATACGAGCCTCTAAATCCAGAATACCATCGCGTTGTGTCCATTTTATGGTTGCAAGATTTTACTTTTCTTATGTATTAGAGTCATAGAGTCTGCAGGGGATACTCTGATGTACTGTAAGCAGTAGGTTTCCACTTTTGCCTGTCATGGTTACAGTGAAGGACATGGGGAACCTACCATATAATTTTATACAAAGGGATAATTGCTTTGTTCATTTATAAGTGGGCTTTGGTCATTGTTCAATGCTAGGTGTTTGTATGATGTATTCACATGCTCTGTTCAACAATTCCTTGCCAATTATTTTGATATTATGAACATAATTCTGTGAGATATGGTCCTTGTCGATCAAATCACAATTTTTAAAATATAATATCAATGCAGTAACTAGGAGTGACTGATGTTAAATTACAGAAACTGATGTTTAAACTTTAAAATTAATCTTTGTAACATCTGAAATTAGCAGTAAAAATACAAAGTAATTCTGTCATGAGTTCCCTTGGAATCGTCTTCAACAATCCTTTTTACATAACTGACTAATTAAGTTTACAATGAGAACTGAGTTTATCATTTTTGAGAGGTGATCTTTAATCTTTGGGATGCTCTGACCATGATTACTCAATTGCATCATCCATTCCATGGAAACGACAAGTTATTTTATCAAGTAGTTATTGATTTAATTATAAAGATGCGTCAGAAGATTTAGCCAGTTGCTTCAACTATTTGTTGATATTCTGACAATATAGCTCAAATCCATTTAAGAACTGGCAGTTAGCCAAGCAAAGGCCATTTGGAGATTTGGATCTTGAGCTCTTAAATGGGCAATATTATTGCAGAGGTAGAGGGAAATAGACAAATCTTGTGTTTAAAATTAAAAAAAAGAATGAGAAAAATAATAGTAATTAAGAATCAAAGTTGAGTTAAAAGCAATTTAAAATTAAATCTATTTTATCAGATTAAAAATGAGCTTAGGATAACAGAACCAGAAAAAAGATATTAAACCCTTTCTCCCTCATCTATTCATCACCACCCAGAACAAGTAGAAGGGGAGGTGGGGTTGTAAAAATAAAAGATGTGAAATGTAACCCCAGTCCCACCAGAGATACTGTTTTTAGGTCAGTGTGTCTGAGTGCCATATCTAAATTAGACTCTAATATTGCAAATGAGAAATCTATTTCAAATGCACTGGTGAAGCACAGGTTTTTCAAAGGTCAGAGGTCCGGCAGTGTAAAGGGAGTTGGGAACTGTTTGAACCCCTGACCTTGCTGATTACACCTAGATATTGCTTACTATGGAGGACTGGCAGGGGTGGGGGTGGGATGGGTTTGAGTGTTGGTAGCCTTCAGCAAGAGACTGATGGAATATAATGCAATGGGTAACAACACTGCAGCATAAAATCAAGAGAAGTTTTCATTTTCTACAAGCATTCTGTATAAGTTCTACCAATTCAACAGACCACACTATGTGAATGAATTAATATTTTTCCATTATGGAGCAATTTGCATTTTTAAAAACCTTTCTTTTTCAATTATTTTATTGAATTTCAAATTAATTCAAATTAATATACATAACATTAATAATTATACATATGGTGTGAAGAGATCGGGATAACAATAACAGTTAATATATATACTCACAAGGAGTAAAATATATAATCTAGACCTCCCACTCTCTTGCTAAGTGAACATGATACAAAAAAAAAGAAATTGAAAAGAAATTTGATTATATGAAAAGAAGACCCTCAAATCAAAAAAAAGTATAATAATAAACAAAAGCAAACTAAAAACTTCAAATCAAAACTGGACTGATATTTCTTCGGTTAAAAAAACATTATTATGTCGTTGGCTCCGCTCTTCTATATTCAAAGGTTATGCATTTTTTAAAACCTAACAGAATTAAAAAGAGGCATAAAGGTAATTCTGAACATGTTGACCACAGATAGGGTATAATCAAATCAAGATCTAGTTGTATGCTATCATGTTCCTATTTGCATTTGCTTAATTATATTTCTAAATAAGCCCAACAAACTATCAGAACATCTTGTCCATGTAATATACTGTGCTTGAATACAACTTGCATCATAATATATTGTGGGTATCAGTAGAAAGTAGATCTGAATCCTCGGTGTTAAAATTAATTTGTAGATATACAAAGAAAAATACCAATTTACCAATTCACTGTTCAATGAAGAAGTAAAACAGTTTTTTTTATTGAAGTGAGTTTCACATCCTACTTAATTGTCATACGAAAAGTTCCCTTTAGTTTGCACTGCATCTTCTAGTTGATAAAATATTCCTAACTTGACTTGTTTTGAGTGGCATTCACGGAGATCAATTGACCTTTAGACATTGCAGGTACATCATCTTTCATGGGAAAATAGGAAGTTGTTCATGTTAGAAGGAAGAATAAAAGAATTGGGGGTCCTTGTGCATGATACACAAAAAGCTAATGCACAAGTGCAGCAGGTAATAGTAAAGGCCTTATTTCAAGGGATTGGAGTACTAAAGTAGGGAAGTCTTACTGCAACTGTGCAAGACATCAGTGAGACTACATCTAGCACACTGCAAACAGTTTAAGTCCCATTTGAGTTTGAAGTTAAGGGATATGTATTGATTTGGTGAGACAATTATGATTATTATTCATTATTACCAATAAATGTATTTTGTTAATTATTTATTACACCATTACATTTACATGTGCAACTTACTGGGACAAAGGGGAGAAATCCCCTTTCACACTCACTCATGCTCTTTCACTCTGATCTGAATGAATTGTTATCACTGTGAAACACAATTGTTAAGGTATACATTAAAACTTTGATGGCAGAAGCCAATAAATTCTCACCACCTTAGAATACAAACTATATACTTGATGGAGCAGAAATTCACTAGACACACATTTGATCTAAAGGAAACCTTAAAACAGAATGTAAATAGAAAACAAAGATGAGGTCAGCAAGTATGACCCCCATGGTTCACATGATGGCCATAAAATTTCACCTTCAAACTTTTCAATGAATAGGTTCATATACCATATGATGCACTGCAAGGAGCTTTTATTGGCATGAAAGTGACATTTAGAATATTATGTCATTTGTAAATAAACAGTTGTCTGGTACCTTTGTAGAATGCATCTTTGAAGTTAGGTCAAAATATGTATAATTTTCTACACAAATTAGAAAAAACGCAGTAAATCTTGAGTTTGAAGTGAAAAGGGGTGGGCGACTGCAGGAAGATGGAAGGGTTTTAAGGGAATCAAGGATCATGTTTGCAGACATAGTTACAGTTTGCACCAAAACAGATTGCTCAGATAAGATCATATTGAGATGGTAATAATGAGTAGCAGTAAATAAGAAAGGCAATAACAGTTCTGTTTTAGTGCATCAGAAATCAATAAAGCATGTTGAAGTTGAGACACAGGTCAAATTGTACGGAGATCACAAAATGAATATTTCGTTCTGGTATTATCCTAAATGCTTTCAAGCAGATAAGTAACTTAAATTACTTCTGCCATATTTCAGTAGAATGGCTCAAATAAATACAGGAATCTGGATTCATTGGGCCCTGATCTCAGTTAGGAATTACCACTTAATCTTGTAAGAAAGGCAGTTTCTGTCTGTCCCTTTTAAGAATATTTACCTACAGGAAGTAGCGATCCTATGTATTAGTGGTTTCCTCTTTCACAATCAATATATTGAACTGGATTCTGCTGTTCACAGTGAGATGAAGCATCCCAGCCTCCAGGAGGTCATATTTAAATCAGGAGCTGGAATTCAGTAGAGTCATAGGGTCATAGAGAGGTACAGTATGGAAATAGCTTCTCAGCCTGCTGACTCCACAATGACAACTACCACCCATTTACATTAATCCTACATTATTCACATTTTTTATTCACCCCACATTTCTCACCCCAGATTCCAAGACTCAGTTGTAGAATCTACTGTAACTACTCAGTTGTAGTAGTTGGTGGGAAGGGAAGCATCTCTCACATCTAATCTCAACAGTGAGAGAACCAGGCAATTTTGTTTCCTGGGCTTCATCTGCATTCTTTTGGTCAATTATCATCATTCTCAAACCCTATCCTTGAACTGGCTGTAAAATGCCACCTCTCTGACAGGCAGGAGTGAAATTTTGACCAGCAGAAGACTGCCCACTAATCCTGATGGAACGATCCCTGACAACAAGGCAAGGATAAGGGAAAGTTTGCAAAAGAGAAGAGGCTGGGGAAGGAGAGACTTAAAACTTGCTGTTGAGCCTGAAGGGAGCTTGGTCCACATGGAAAGTTGAAAATAAACTTACTTTGACATTATTTGGCCCAAGATCCTCTTACTGTTAGCTTCATCAGGTGGGGACATTAAAACATCTTTCCTGCTTAGCCATCCACTTAAAGTTGCAGATAGTAGGTTCAGTTGGAGGAAAATGGCAACAGAGCAACAGATAATTGTCCTGGATGATTTTAATTTCCTATCTGTCACCTTAGGTTAAAATTACATCTAAAGACTCTGCAGGACAGGTTGTACACTCCAGCATTTTGGAGTTTAAATGTAATGGGACCAGAGTTGCTGGTATTTGTTTCTGGTAATAAAACACTGCTGGTAAGAATTTGGAGACTAAATTCAAGAATAATTTCAGCTATTTTCAGGTAAAATTGTGGATTATTTTGCTATAGTGACTTTTATACTACTTAAAGCAACTTCAAATGCCTGTAGTTGCCTTTGAACTTTTTGGGCTTCTGAAAAGAAAGTTTTTTTTCCACAGGCATTTTTTTCTGGCTATGGTGATCCTGGCCATGGAAAAAATTTGAGGCAAGACACCAGGACCAAGGACCGACCAGGGATGTCGCCATTGGGAAAGCAGGTCAAAAGTGGGACACGCTTGTTGGAATCCTTACCCTGAAGGCAAAGTAACTACAATTATCTGGAAACCATTGCTTTAAGAGGCTTTGTTTCTCTAGCTGTCCACAGAGAGCACATTGCACAGTTTTGATTCTTCAGCTTAATCTGTTAGGCCCTGCTGTGACATTGAGGTCGGCTACATGATAACTTCTTCAAGGATAAAGAGCACACATTCCAGGAACAGCTTGTGTAACTGAAGCCATGTATGAAAATAACCCTTGTGCCTTAGTGGCATTTTTAAATGCCTGAAACTGGTCCAATTTAATCTGGTTTGACTTGGTCTGGTATAGCTTTCCTGAATTTTTTATGACACTTCCACTGCACACTCTTCTGACAGGAATACCAATGTCCAGTTCTTCTGCTTTTTCTGTCACTTTTTGGTGTCTTCTCTGGAGCAGTGTCTGTATTCCCTTTACTGCTGCTATGGACCTAGCTTCTGCTGGGACCATGGATTGTTTTGTCCATCAGTAGATTGGTCCCAGAGTTTGCATAGTGAAAGTTCTCTCCAATATATTAAACATCCCAGGACTAGAAACTGTTTCTTGGTATAAAGGTTCTGTTCTCTCATCCATTTCAGTGTGTTGATATGAACACAGTTTTTATACCTGTGAATGAAAATCAATATAAAAACTGCAAGTACTGGAAATCTGAAGTTAAAGTAGAAAATGCAGGAACATCTGCGGAAAGGAAGGCAGTTAACATTTAAGGTTTGGGACCCTTCACCAGAGTCCTGATGGACAGAGCCAATGATGATGAAGGGTCCTGGACCTGAAACATTAATTGCTTCTCATTCAACACATGCTGCCTGACCTGTTGAGTATTTCCAGCACTTTTTGTTTTAATTTAATATCTGTGAGACCTGATTGTTTGTCAATGCTTAAGGAGGCCTTCTTTACAGAGAAGTATATAAACAGTAGTAAGCATCAATGAAAGAGAAAACAGAAATAAAGCAATTTTCGCACATGCAGCTCTTTTCATATTTTTGGTATGTTCCAAAATATTTTACAATCATTGAATGACTTTTGAATTGTATGTGTAATATTGTTGTTATGTAGCCAAAATTGGCAGAGATTTTTGTATGTCTTAAGGACTTACAAACAAATGAATAACTAAATAAATTGCTTTTTCAAAGGCAGGAAGTTGCCAAAGTCATGGGGAGAAACCCTTATTTTATTTGAAATTGTGCTGTGGAATCTTTTCCATTACTTGAGTAGGCATGTGAAGCTACAGATTAATGGTTCTATAAAACAGTAGATGGCTCTGCCAACCAAGCTCTCTCAGCGCTGCATTGAGGTAAGAGACTGAATGCTTATGTCTATGGTAGGATTCCACTGAACAACCTACTGATTTAGAGATGCAAGTTTGCTGCCTTATTGAGCTAACACTCAAAGTATTGTTTCAGCATTTTACAGGGATATTTTCACCTTGCAATGGCATACATATATTTCTATAAAAAGATGTTTTAAGTTCTCTGTGGTCTTGCAAATTCTTGTTCGCACTTATCTGATAAATTCTTCTCATTCTGACAAAATGTAGTGAGACAGCCATCAGTGCAAATCATTTTGATTGGTATACATGTGAACATAGACAGTTTTGAAATTCTGCAATGACATTTTGAGCTCAGGAAACACTTGAAACACATTTTCTATTAATTCAATGTATACCTGCTTTCCCACTCTTCTCTTTCAAATGCTGCAACGCTGTCACATGCTAAGCCATGATCATCTCAAACAAAAAAGGGTCTGACCATGACAATTAACAGCATTACCAGTGACAGTTTTCATGACATCAATATTCTGGGGTTTATCATTCACCTGAAACTTAACTGGATCAACCACATACATAGTGTAGCAACAGAACAGTTGAGAGATTGGGTATTCTGTAGGGAGTAACTCACCCACTGACTTCCCAAAGTCATTCCACCAACTACTAGGCATTAATTGGGAGTACGAGGGAATTCTCAACACTTTCCTGGTTGTGTGCGGCTCAGACTACATACAAAAAATTTGCACCTTTCAGGACAAATCAGTCTCTTTGACTGGCACCTCATCCATCATCCCAGGTATTCACTCCCTTCACTCCTGGCACATCATGGCTATATTATAATACTACCATTGGTAGATTTACTAATTGGTAGAACTGTATTAGAAGAATTGATTTGTAGATACAATGCAGTGTGACTCATTGATGGAGCCTAAAGGATATGGGATCCAATAACGGGAGCAATAGATAACACTATGCAGACATTTAAGTTTGTTACGATGACTCTGATAGCAAGTACAAAAGGGACAAATATACCAGAAAAATAAACAAATATAGCATTGAAATATTTGATTATCTATGTTGACAGTTAGGATGTTATGCATTTCTCAATCTACAAATGTGCAGATAAGGTATCAGTTGTCTAAAAATAACTATCCAGAAATAAAGTTAACAGACATATGAAGTTTTCTGCACCAAATATATTAGATGAAGCAAATAGCAGCACTCTGATTGTAAATAATCTTGCCAGAAAATATGCTGAAATAAACTGAGAAATCTGAGCCAGTGAAATCATCCCATGTCTGTGTTATTACCTCCAGTGAGGACTTTTGCAAAGTGAATATTTGCATTCCTTTTGACATTAAGTTAATGACCATTTAATAATGCCTGGAGTAATCAATGAGATATGGTTCAGATTATTAAACAGTGATTGTTTCTTAAAGGGAATGCAGTAAATATAGAAATAGAAATTCATCCTCTGTTTGCACAAATGCACAATGTGATAATATACACACCTTAAACTCTACTAAAATTTAGCTTCATTGACTTCAAAGGAAGTAATTTTTTGAAGTAGTTTTTGAAATATGAAATGTTACTATTGTCTCAATATATTCTCTCATTCATTCTCTAGAATACTATAGGAAAGCCAGTGATGTAAGCCAGCAGAGATATTTTATTTATAAAAGAACTTACATTCTGTAAAAGAGCATTTCTTATAGTGGCTTTCTCGACAGAGACCCACAGCATCTGGAAGCTCCTACACTGAAACTTTTGCAGCAATATGCAGAGAACAGTTTGGTGACATACTTAAATGGGCTGAACCAATCTTACAATATTATAAATGATACCTACTACATTATGCAATAATTGTATGTGGATTTTGTTGGTCAGGTGTCATGCAGGAAGAATGCAGGAAGGTTTCTGATGTGTAACATAAGATTGAATATAGCAGGTTGGTTGATAGGAAGAAAATAAAGAGTTAGAGTTAATGGAAATTATCCTGTTTGCTTGGCCATTTATAATGAAAAGAATTTGGGAAACAAGTCTAAACATTGGGTTTTTAAAGCAAAATGCATTGTTGTTTTTTTTCTTATTTTAAATGAAGACTGAGGTTAAAGTGGTAAAAGTGATCATTCTTGGGCTTTAGGAAGATAATTACTCATTCACATTTTTACTTCATTTGCCCTCAAAACTCAGAACTCAGTCCTGAGGAAGGGTTCCTGACACAAAATGTTAACTGGTTTCTCTTTCCACAGATGATGGTTGGTTGACTGACTGAATTCTTCCAGCATTTTCTGTTTTTGTTTCAGATTCCAGCATCTGTTGTTTTATTTGTTTTTCTATTCTTCGTCAATCCCATTTAGCATAATGGTAGTGCCACACAACAGGATAGAGGGCCTGTTTTCACAAGCACTGAGCAGTGGTCACTTCTATTAATGATATCATGGATAGATGGAGATAGATTGATGAGGAAGAGGTCAATAGGATTTAGCCTTGTGTTATTTCAATCACAACCTGCCACAGACCCAATATGGCAGCTGTGTCCTTTTTTCAATTAATGAACATACAAAAGTTTATTCTCTAAAAGGACTACAAAAGGAAATCCAGTGTCAAAACTACAACTAATACAAGGAAGAAGAAAAAATTATGCAGGCAGATTCTAACTACATAACTATAGCAAATAACTAACGACCGCAAAACGCACCACTTCAGATGAGAAGCTCGTTCACACTGTCCACGACACATGCAATCCCGAGGGGCCCACCAATTGCGCAATTCACCTAGGGTGAAACTATGTCTTTCAGTACTCAACTAGCTCAGTCAGCAGTGCAACCAAACCACTCTTGGTGATAGATACTCTGTGCGATTGCTACTTTCATTGCTTCTTCCAAGTGTTGCTCAATGAGAATCCAGAAACAAGGGCCATTTTGGATTGACTTATTAACTTTGGGCATAAATAGACCATCTGTAAACTGGAGTTAGTTCTGTTCAACTCAGTTTTTATCCTTAGCACAAGACATTTACACACCCTGAAAATGATTCATCCCCATGGATTCAAGAATCCTCACAATTTTAAACATATTGATTGGCATACTTTAAAATAAAACTCTGTGAAGTTTTATTTACCCACTGAATTCCCACACCAAATGCCCAAGCTGGCAGATAGGAATTTTGGTGGTGTCCCTGACAGAGAAACCTTTTTTTGCACAATCTTACTCTATGCCAACCCTGCTAAGAAAACACCTCGGTATCAAAATGCAAAATATTTCCCGCCAAATAAAAAAACCTCTTATTATGCCAGAATTTTTTTGTGGAACTATGTTTAGAGATTTCAGCCCAAATAATATATATTATTCAGAAGTTTCTAATAATAAAATTTGACTGTAGTAAGCTACGTTCCTTAGATTTTGGTTGGTCTTATTTGTGGATGCCAATGCAATGACTTAGTCATTCCTATAAAGATTCCCAAAGCCTTGAGTCGCAGCTAGCAATACCACACAGACCACATAAACTGCTTGCAGAGATATTGTAAACACTTGCAAATATTTCATCTCACATTCTTGTCCTGGTAAGCTCATAGCATGGTATACACTATGATCCTGTTGATTGTATTATTTGGAATTGAACTTCATAGTGAAGAAACTGTAGTTTTACTGCAGTGCAACTGTTCAGTAAACCAGCAGCTCTTTGATAGCAGTACACATCGGTATCATTCTGAAAACCTTTATTCGTCAAACTGAACCAATCATTAAACTGAGAAGAGACACTAATGCAAAGAAATTTTTCCCAATTTCATCAAAATTCATGTGATAAGATTGTAAATGAACTCCTTTATGATGTTAAATCAAAGGACGAAAGAAGGGCATGAGTGATGATTGAGTAGCAGCAAACTTCCCGTAGATTTTCTTTGCTGCATCACATGGCAAGTTCCTGTCAGCCATGTGTCTAAGTAGCATGACATCTTTTATGAATGGGACCCTCCTTAAGCAATCAGATTGAAGCATCGTTAAGGAACAGCATTGTGACTTAACAAGGGATTGTAAATCAGAATATGTAATTTATTATCAAATAGGAAAAAATTCCCATATATTTATCATTTGCAAAAGAAAAGTGATTGCTGCAGAGCTGGGTGGAGCAGGTGTGCTCCTCCAAATCCTCAGTAAACCTGAGAGCCATTGGTGTCCACAACCTCTGTTCCCATCCTTCCAGGCCTTACTTGAAGGCCTTTCTTAGACAAAGCCAATATCACATGCATTGTGCTCATATTTCAGAGACCTGGTATTGGAATTGGTTTATTATTGTCACTTGTACTGAGGTACAGTGAAAAATTTGTCTTGCATACCGATCGTACAGGTCAGTTCATTACACAGTGCAGTTACATTGAGTTAGTACAGAATGCATTGACGTAGTACAGGTAAAAACAATAACAGTACAGAGTAAAGTGTCACAGCTACAGAGAAAGTGCAGTGCTGCAGTGCAATAAGGTGCAAGGTCACAACAAGGTCTGCTGCCCACCACCTTCTTCCCTCCCATGGCCCCATCCATTTCCCTGGGATTCACCTTAGAGCCTCTGCTCACTGTGCTGTGGCTTGGAATTACGTTGGGCAAGATAATTGCAGAAGCAAGAGTCACACCAACATCTCACTCTGAATCTTTCCATTAGTTTCTAATGGACTACAAATCGTTCATTTTCTGCTTTCAAAATGCATTCTGGATTTGTAGACCTTGGAATTTTGATTGCAAGCAATGGTTTTAACATAGAATTTCTATATATAGAGAGATTGTGTGAAGCTAATGACACAGTATTACAAAAGAATCAAATGGTTAAGGTGTTTAGATTTTTCCATGTGCTAGCAGTATTAAATGATTTCATGATATGATTCACATAATACATAGAGTCATTGAAAGATACAGGAGGGAAACAGGCCCACCGGGTCTGGACTGACCCATCAACCATCAGAAAGTAATCCCATTTTATTACCTCCCGACATTCTTGTTAACTCTCCCAAGATTCTACCAGTCAGCTGCACACTAGGACCAATTAACCTACTAACCAGCACGTCTTTGGGATGTGGGAGGAAACTGGAGCACCCTAAGGGAACCCATGCAATCAGAGAGAGAATGTGCAAACTCCATAGAGACAGCATCTGGTGTCTGCTCTCTAACATTTAATCTTATTGCTCCACCTACTGTCAAAATAGGTTAAACCTTCTCCTGCAACACTTTTAATTTCTTTACTACAAGGACATCACCCCCAGACATGTGAGAGCACAGGTTGTGCATTTTGTATTTTATATTTCCTCCTGACCCATAACTGGTCCCAATGCCCCAGGACTTTGAACCTGTCCCTCCTGCACCATTTCTCCAGCCACAAATATTAACCTGCCTCATCTCACTTCTCCAAAACCCACCACCATATAGCACTGGAAGTATTCAAGACAGGGGACACTTTATTAATATCCCCAGCTCCTGAAATCCTGCACACAGAACCTTATCTCTTTTCCTCCCCATCATGGTTCCAACACAGACTTCTTTATGTTCCATTTCCTCCTACAAAATATCTTCTAATAAACTTTATTGGTCCTCTTGTTCTTCACGGCAGGAATTGTCAGTGGAAATCAACTGAGGAATCATAAGTGAAATCATCAGTGGAAATCCCAATACGGGATTTGAGTTAATTTCTTTTAGTTAATTTCAACAACATGTCCACCAATGTAATATATTGATGGGAATATGGGAAATGTTGAATGGTAATAGGAAATAAAATTATAATGATGCATTCGGTCAATTTAGTCAATAAATCTAACAAAAGTATTAACACTTAACAAATGAGCATGCTTGAACTTTCACAAAAAGTGCTAGCCAATTCATTGCTGAATTGTGATGACACAACACATTGCAAATTTTTATCTCATAGTTTCTGTAGACAGATTTCCTGCCTTCAGGATTTTCTTTGCAACTAGTGCTTCTGCCATTTGAATTTAAAGTTAACGTCTCATCTGAATGGTTATCAAGCATGAGGTTGGGAAGACATGCCTGGTAGTCAAAGGTTCAGCAAAAAAAAAATCAGCCAAGTGTATGAGAATTTTGATGGAAACTTAAGAAATAAACAGACGTAATTTTTAGCAACAGTCAAGTTCATGTAAATTCTGTCAGTTAGTTAATAGTTTTGTCACTAAACATGGAATGCATGGGAAAATGTTAGATCCTAAAATAAAATTATCAATCAGGGAAATAAATCTTGCAATGAACACAAAAGTCTGGACAAGTTTCAGATTCTCACATTACATGAATGCAAAAACAGGATCTTCTTTCTGGAGCATGGAGTTTGGGTCACCTCTCTAATAACCCAGTGAGCAACAAACTGTGGGGAATGGCAAATATCAGCAGCAGAAGCCCGTGGTGGTCCAGAGGCTAGGTAGCTGAGAGAAACTGTGATCCAGACCTCCAGAGCAATTGTGGCACGCATGTGTAGTTATATTGGAGGTTTTTCAAACCAATGAGATTGAACATTTCACTGGAAACAAATTTTGTGCATTGCATAACTATTGTTGTGATCTGGGGGAGTTTTATTCCGGAAGAAAAGTGGTAGGGAGAATGCAGTTAAATGACAAGATAAATTTCCCAGAAATAAGCACAAAATTATTCCATTTGGGGTTAACCTGATTTTCAACTAAAATGTTTTTGGAGTTGTGTGAATGAATTTTCAGTCCTTTCTTCATTATTTTTGTTAAAATTTTCACTCTTGAGTTTTTGATATTTCCAGTGAATATTCATTCAGAAAGGAAACTTATACAGATATTTTGCACAATGATTCTCCAAGGTCAAAGAGACAAAAATAGTCCAGAAAGCAATTGTGAAAAGGGCAAGGAATCATCCTCCAGATTACTACCTACCATTGTCACTCAGTTGATGAATAAGTGCTCCTCTATGTTGAATAACATATTTTTTAAATTAAGTTTTGGAATTTGGATGTTGAGGGCAAATCTGCAGAAGAGCAAATGGCAGCCTTCAAGGAAGAGATGCTTCTGGTACAGATGAGGCACATTTCCACAAGGGACAAAGGAAGAACAAACAAATCCAGAGCTCCATGGTGATAAAAGAGATATAGGGGAAGATAAAGCAAAAGGTATGAGGTTATGCACTTTAAGAGGTCAAATTAGTAGGACATACAGAGTAAATGGCAGGGACCTCAGGAGTGTTAATGTACAGAGAAACCTTGTACAGAGAGTCCTTGGGGTGCAAGTCCATAGCTCCCTGAAAGTGACAACACAGGTGGACAGGGTAATGAGAAAGGCCTTTGGCATGCTAGCCTTCATAAACCCAGGCATCGAGTGTAAGAGTTGGAATATCATGTTGCAGTTGTACAAAATATTGATTAGACCGTACTTAAGAATATTATGTACAGTTCTACTCTCCACAATACAGGAGGGATGTGGTAGCAATAGAAAGAGTGCAGAAGAGATTCACCAGGATGTTGCCTGGAATGGAGGGCTGTCGTTATAAGGAGAGATTGGATAGTGGGTTTATTCTCAGTAGAACGTAGGAGGCTGAGGGACCTTATGGAGGTTTATAAAATTAGGAGGGGCATAGAGAAGATAGATAGTCAGAATCTTTTTCCCAGGGCAGGGGAGTCTAGAACTAGTGGGTACAAGTTTAAGGTGAGAGGGCTGAAATTTAAAAGAGAGCTAAAGTTTTTCTCACGGAGGGTAGTGAATATCTTGAATGAGCTCTCAGAGGAAGTGGTGGAGGTAAATACAATTACAATGTTTAAAACACATTTGGACAGGTACTTGGATGGAAAGGTGTGGAGGGATACGGGCCTAATGCAGAAAAATGGGATTAACAGAGGTAGGCATCATGGTCAGCATGGACGAGGTGGGCCCAAGGAGCCTGTTTCTGTGCTGTATGTTTCTATGATTCCATGAAAAGAATGCTGCCTGTAACAAGTTTAGGATTGCAAATACTAGTGAGAATCAGATTGGTTACAAAAGGATCAGAAGGGGAGTGAAAACTGAAAAAAGAGGCAGAGAGAAAACAAATGAGAAAAGATTAGCTGCCAACAGAAATGGGAATCCAGAAGAGTTTCAAAGGCATAGATATGGTAAAAAATACTACATGGAGGAATGGGGCCTATTAAGGATAAAATAGGGAACTTTCACTAAAAATGGGATGAGGGTGCTTCCAAAATAATAGTGAAGGAGAAGATAGTTGAGACACTAGACACATTAAAAATTGATTGCGCGACGCTATTAGAAAAGGTATTAGAAAATATAATTTAAAGTAGATAAGTCAGCAAAATGAGATGGTATGTATCCTAGCGCTCTGAGGGAAGTATGAGGGGAAAGTGCAGGGGTGCTGTCCAGAAATTTTTAATGCTCTTGGACACGGAAGTGATGTTAGAGAACTGGAGAGTGGCAAATGCTTCCTCCTTGTTCAAAAAAGGGAGTGAAGAAAAACCCACCAACTATAGATCAGTCAGTTTAAGCTCAGTGATGGGAAAGCTTCTAGAAGCATTGATCCAAGTCAGGATTAATAGTCACCGGGGGAAAGTGGATTAATTAAGGCAAGCCAACGTGGACGTTGAGGGCAAATCATATTTAATCGATTTGATGAGAATTGATGAAGGTAATGCAGTTAATGTGGTGTACATGGACTTCCAGAGAGCTTTTGTTAAGGCCCTGCATAACAGCTTTATCAGCAAAGTTGAAGTACATAGCATAAAAGGAACATTGATAGCATGTGCAAGAAGTTGGCTAAGTAACGGACATTAGGTGGTTGTGGTGAATGCTTCTTGGAGGAAGATGATAGTGGTATTCCCCACAGATTGGTGTTAAGACCATCATTTTTTGATTTCTATTAATAATCTAGACTTGGGGTGAAAACTACAATGTCTAAATTGTGGATAACACAAAACTTGGCAGAATTGTAAACAGCAATAAGAATGGTGATAAATTGCAGCAGGATATAAACAGACTGGTAAAATGGGCAGACATGTGGCAGATGAAGTTTAATATGGAGAAATTTGAGACAATGTATTTTGATAGAAGGAATGATTAGGGGCAATACTGAATGGAGACTACTGTTCTAAAGGGATGGATGAACAAAAGGAACTGAGAGTTTGGATGCACATCATTGAAAGCAGCAGGGCAGTCTGAGAAAGCTCAATCAGGCATACACAGTTCTGGGCTTTATTAACAGAAGCATCTTGCTGAAGCTTTATAAAACACTAGTCCGGCCTCCACTGGTGTATTGTGTTCAATTCTGGTCACCGTATTGTAGGTTGGATGTGGAGGCATTGGAGAGGATCCATGAGGATAGTTCTGGGATGAGAAGCTACAGCTGTAAGGACAGATTGGTGTAACTGGAACTGTTTACTTTGGAAGGAAGAGATCTGAGAGAAGTATATAAAATGATTGGGGGTCTGGGCTGAGTGAATAATGGGAGGCTGTTCCCAAAGGTGGAATGATAGATAAAGTCATAGATAAAAAGTAAAGGAGAAGAGAATTAATAGTGACATGAAAGAAAACGTTTTTTACATTGGAAAAAGCCTGCAGATGTGGTGGAGGCAGGTTCCATAGGAGAAATGGATATATATGTGGTGAGGAAAAGTTTGCAAGGCTATAGAGAAAGGGCCAGAGGGTGGAACAAGTGAGTTGCTCTGGTAGAGAGCCAGTGCAGACCCAGTGGGCCGATTGGCCTCCTTCAGTGTTGTAAACATTCTATGATTAATCATTTTATTGATTGAGGATGTATATTTATCTAACTCAAAGCTATCTGAAGGATGGTACTGTATTACTTGTAGAATTTCTTTGCCAAAACTAAAGGCAAAAGAATTTTCCTCAAACATTTGTTAGTGTAAACAGGTCCTGATTTCATGCCAATTTCTGAAGGCAAGGCACTCTGTCCAGGCAGACAGAAAGCCCTTGCAATGCTGCAGGATTTACTGAGGCACCTTTAGCAAGAAATTAAACTAATAATTCTGCTTGAAAGAAATCAAAATAAATATTACCAAAGGTGTATTTGAAGTTTTAACCACAATGGATTGAGGCTGAGTGGTCTTTGTCTCCGAGATATTTAACAAGATTTTCCTTTTGACAGTGAGATTTCACTCTTCATGAACTCCATCTTTGTTCCATGTTAGTAGACATTGAACTGAATACATCTGCACTTTTGTTATAGATAGAAGCATGGGATCCTTATGTTGTTCTCAGATGGATGAAACTGTAACCAAAGTTACTCAACCAAAATAAACAGGCAATAACTTGTTAAATGTTATTTCCAGGGAAACAGAATACAGTGAATTTCCCAGGGACCAAGGATTTGGCCATTCAGAAAATAAATAGTATAGAAATAATGATTAATCTTTTGGTTTTTGTTTTTTTAATGTTATTGAGGGCTAACAGGATCAGTAATTAAAAAGGCATGACATTTCATTCCAACAGTTCTGCACCACACAGCTACCATTCCTCCTATTCCATAGGGTTCCGTTTTACCGACAAGCTTAATGTCTCATCAATTTTTTTTTAGAAAAGCTATTTCAGCAGCATCAGCTGCAATGCCCTCATTGACATTTTCTGTTAACTCATCAAAAAAATTCAATCAAGTTCATTAAGTAAAATCTGCCTTCAAAATACCCACGCAAACTTTCCTTTATTGGTCTGTACTTGTCAATATGACAATTAATTTTATCCCTGTTTTGGCCTACTCAGGATATCAACCACCTCTTTAATACAAAACAGAAACACATAATACTGGAAACACTCTGCAAGTCAAAATACAACAGTGGGGAGAGAAACAGAGTTAATGTCTTTAGTCAAGGACTGTTCATCAGAACTGTAAAAGTAAGAAAATAAGTGTGTTTTAAGATGCAGAGAGAGGGAGTTGGAGAGAACACAATGAATATCTGTGCTGGGATGCAGGTCAATGTTGTTGAGGTAACAACTACTGTAAGAAAAATAGCATTTTGAAGAGGTAACTGAAAGGCTAGATGAGGGTAGAGTAGTGGATGTTATCTATTTGGGCTTTAGCAAGGCCTTCACCAAGGTCTCACATGGTAGGCTGGTCTGGAAGGTTAGCTCCCATGGAATCCAGGGAGAGTTAGTTAGCTGGATTCAAAATTGGCTCAGAGGTAGGAAGCAGAGGGTGGTGGTTGAAGGTTGTATCTCGGAATGGTGATGAGCGGTGTGCCTCAGGGGTCGGTTTTGGGACCCTTGTTATTCATTATTTATATACCTGATTTGGATGTGAGTGGACAAGACTTAATCAGTAAGTTTATGAACAGCACAAAATTTGTTATTGATAGTGAAGAAGGTTATTGTAGATTATAGGGGGATCTTGATCATTGGGGCAAGTGGGTTGAGAGGCGGTGACTTTAGATGCAATTCCCTTTAAGAGGGCGGATCCTTTAACTGCACATCAGGGCAGCGGGCCAATGGGGGTTTGAGGGTGTGTCCGGAAGGGGCGGGGCCGATGAAGATGTCGCTGGACGGTTGTGTGCACTTCATGGCCGGTTTTCAGCGGGCTTGGCTGCGCCGGCACCTGGCTCTGCTGCTCGCTGCCATCACTCTGGGCGGCTCGGTACTCAAAGTCACGCAGCCCCTGGCCGAGTCCTACTTCTCCAACCGGCGCAACGCGCTCAACGTGTGAGTGTTGGAGGGCGTCCCGCAACGCGGGGGATGGGGGGGAATCGGCGTCCCGCAACGCGGGATGTGGGGTGGGGATCGGCGTCCCGCAACGCGGAATGTGGGGTGGGGATCGGCGTCCCGCAACGCGGGGGGGGGGGTGGGGTGGGGATCGGCGTCCCGCAACGCGGGGGGGGGGGGGGTGGGGTGGGGATCGGCGTCCCGCAACGCGGGGGGGGGGTGGGGTGGGGATCGGCGTCCCGCAACGCGGGGGGGGGGGGGGATCGGCGTCCCGCAACGCGGGATGTGGGGTGGGGGATCGGCGTCCCGCAACGCGGGATGTGGGGTGGGGATCGGCGTCCCTCAACGCGGGGGGGTGGTGGAATCCGGCGTCCAGCAACCGCGGGGGAGGGACTGGTGTTGGGTGTGCTCCCCATATATGGAGGTGAAGCAGACCGCACGGCCAACGTTGAGGACAGGCAGAATACGCTTGAATCCTGTCCTAAACTCGGAAATGACTTGATCTGTACATCGGAGCGGTTTCTGTTTTATTTAAATGTTGCTCTAAAGTTTCCTCCTGCTCCCGACTTGGTCGTCAGGAAAGGGCCTCTACCCCCTGTGATTGGGAATTACTGTCTAGGGGTACAGGAGCCGTTTGAGTGACCGGGGTTGGCACCTGCTGGAAGGTCATTCTGTGTGAGCCCTGGGGGGGAGCTGTGGCCCTGAACACTGCATCTTGGAATGAAAAGTGAGATAAGGCTTGTCTGCTTGCACAATCTCTGTATATGCTGTTCTCTGAATTCGTTTGGAGGATTGTGATTTCCTTCAATATTTCTTCTGAAGCTTCATTGCAATAGAATCGTAACAACTACAATTATTTAGGGCCATTGTGAGACTGTACCTGAAGTATTGTGTACAGTTTGGTCTTTACCTAAACAAAAAGATATACCTGCCATAGAGTGAGTGTAGTGAAGATTTGCTTGACTGGTTCCAGGAATGGTGGGTTTGCTGAACAAGCACAGATTAAGCTGACTAGGCCTGTATTCCCAGAGTTTAGTTGAATGAGAAAAGATTTCCTTGAAATTTATAACATTCTTTGAGTTTGGTGAATGCAGGGAGGATATTTCCCCTGGCTGAGAATCTAGAACTGGTGGTTATGGTCTCAGTATAAAGGGTGGGACATTTAGACTGAAATGGGGAGAAATCCCTTCACACGGATGGTGCTGAATCTTTGTAATTGTCAACTTGAGAGCTGCAGAGGCACAATCATTGATAAATTTCTGGATATTATGAGAATTGAAGGAAATAGGCAGGAAAGTGATTCTGAGATGGAAGTTCAGCTATGATCTTGATGAATGTCGGAGCAGGCTTGAAGGAGCCAGTGTTTTTAATACTTGAAAGAGAATATTCATTCAATACAAAAGTGCAGGGGGAACATATGAATTTAATTTCTAGGACACAATTCTTTTTTTAAATTTAGGAGCCCGGGAAAGACTTTTCCACTAACTGCTGGCTTTAAACAACCTCGGGTAATATTTTTTGTTTCAGGAATCACCACTCAAGATTAATGATTTTTCCTGAACTTGTATAGTTACAAAGTGTATTTTATCAACAACAACTCGCACTCACAAAGCTGAACAATGTGCAGTGATTCACTGCGAGGGCTGGTGATGGATGCGGTGGAGTGAGTGGTGTAGCTGTCCGTTACTGAGATGTGGGGCTCAGGCTACATTCGGTCTGCACGGTGAGCATGGGCATTGATGGGGACTGGTATCAGTTACACCACATGTTGACAGACAGCCCAGATCCTACAGTTTTTCTCATCAAGTCCTGTTGGATATGATGGAAGCTGCTGTGTACCTCTCTTTTGGTTGCTTACACAGCTCTTCCCAGCCCATAAGTTCTTGGGTATTCCAACATTTTGAATATCAAATCTTCATTCTTTTGATTAATTCTCTACATGCGTCGCCTCTCCATTTCTGTAACTTTCTGCCCTACAACTTCTCCCCAATGCCCCACTGTACCAAATTTCTTGTTTCTATACTACATCATCCCCTCCATCCCTTGACACCCCCGACCCCACAACTGCCATTCACCCCATCATTGCTGGTGGTGCCTTTGACCATTTCATTTTATGGAATTCTCTCCCTTTTGCCATTTTAAGGTTTTTTTTCTGAAACTACCTTTCTCACAATTGTTGTCATACCTCCAAATAACTCTCTTGGGTCTATGTGCATTTTTTTCCTTGCATATTTTAACATCAGAATTAAGGGAGGTTGTGTGTTACTTCAGACGTTAATTCACAATTATTGAGAAATACTTGTGTACAAAAATGAATGAGGGAGGAAAAGTGGTACTGTTGGGATACAACTGGTTGGGGCTGTCGTAGCTTGTGTATGTGTAAAAAGAAAACATGTTTGTTCAACACAGTTTTATATTTTGCTGGATAATGATTCTTTCTTAGGAGTCACCTCTAAAATTCTGTAGAATAAAAGGATTTGAACCACTGAGGTCCTGCACCTCCTGTTAACAGGAGGCAAGGCTAGTGAATAGAAGCTTGTCTCCTGCAAATCTTGACAGGTTTTATAACAGTTTTTAAATGTCTGATATTTCTGAGACACAAACAAATAATTACAAATATCAAAGAAAGGTAAAATAAATAACATATCTATTTTCTTCTGATCTAGGTTAGAAATCCCCAGTAAAATGAATAAGATTCCAATCCTATGTCAAGTCTGGCTAGAATAGGATGGCAGAAATGGTTTCCACATCATGGTGCTGGAAATCCCTGCACGTGCAGGCTCTGGTTTTGGGCCTCCTTTCAGTGGCAGAAAGGAGTGAGAGATGTGCCATTGTTGGTCACTCAGCTCATCCAGACTTGCAGCAGGGAGGGGAAGCTGATGTTATTTTGTGGATAGCTTAAGTTATTACAGTTTTCTTAAAAATTCTTGGAATCTATTCAGTTCTTAAAATTAATAACACATTTTCAATTATATTTACAAATGTTAGGAACCTAAACAATTAATTTTACATCAAATATGCAGCATAGAAATAGGCCAAAGTGTCCAGGCAGGCCCTTCCAACCTCTTCACCTGCTGCACTAGCCTCCAATTGAAGATGAAAGGATGATTGTTCCTGAACAATATCAGCATTAATACTGTTTTCCTCTTGCTTTTGTAGGTACTTTGTCAAATTTTCATGGGGTTGGACTGTGGGCCTGCTTCTTCCTTTTATTTTTACCTCAAACTACTTTGTCCAACGAGATGTTTTGTATGCATTACGGCGCATAACTTCATGTGTGGTAGGCACTGTTGTTTGGTTTCTCAGCACACGGATCTTTCACATTGTTGAAAATTTCACAGGCGAATGCTTTGAATCCCAAAATATGACCGTTCTCCATGAATTTGAAAATAAGCATGCTTGCAGCAAACAAGGCCATTTATGGATTGGCTTCGACATCTCTGGGCACTCCTTCTTGTTGTCATACTGTGTACTGATGATAATAGAAGAAACAGCAATCATGAATGAACTTCACAAAGTGGAACAAAAGCCGGGAAAGGCCACCTCCACTATCATTAAGTCACTGTTTATTGCTTTGAATGCATTGTTTCTGTTGTGGATTTGGATGTTCTTCTGCACTGCAGTATATTTTCACGATCTACCTCAAAAGATTATCGGAACTATTTTTGGAATTTCTGCCTGGTATTTAACGTACAAGCTTTGGTACAAGAAACGGTTTTCTCCTGGACTGCCACCGGAAATTGGGAACAAAAATGAGTAAAAGATCAGAGGTATTCAAGTACAAAAAACAAAATTCTTACTGACTACAGACAATTAAGAAAAACTACCACATTGTGCAAGCTCCAAGCATTAGAATTCTAATTTGTATTTTCTTAATACACTTATAATGTGTTCAAGCAATCTGTATTCTCCATACGTGTACCTGGATGAGTTAATGAACAGTATGAGAGCAGAAGCCAGGACAAATATGGAATGTCATTAGAAAAAGGTGTAACTAAAATTGGCTTCCACATAAGAATGCTAATAATGAATAAACTGAATATGGGTTTAAAAAATTGTACGTGTTTGGGACATTTTTGGATTTTTTTGTTTACTCAATCCCTCTGCAATATGTATGTGCCTTGCTGAGGTGGATTGAATTTCATAGGTTGTAGAAAATAGTCTGGTATAAAAACTAAAATCTATCCGTATGAATTTGATTGCTGGGTCAAGTATTTTAAAGGGCAATATTTTGATGTCATACCTGCAGTTCACAATATATCTGCATATGTTTACCCAATTATATAATTAGAGGAATTCTGTTTGCTCTTGCAGGAGATGCTGGCTTGTACTCTGCTTCTTGATTAGATTGTTAGGGGAACATGCACAAAATTGTATCTTTCTGGTTTGGCCAGTGCACAAACTGCTAAGCTTTCAGTACAACTGCAGTACTTAGCTTTAGCTTTAAAACATTTGTCAAGAAAATCGGCCCAATAAGTTGATGAAAAATTCAGTGACATAGTGTTAGCTGTTTAAAATGTGCATTTTTTCAGTACTTCCAATGTGTTAAATGCAGAACCCTGTTTAAAACTTAATAATCTACACCAAATTATGCAGTATAAGGATTGCAAGAGTATTATTTACTTAGTTCTTGCATCGGCTCATGCAGTTTTAGGGTTAACCAAAAAGTGCATTAAGGATGTTGCTTCACTGGAGCGGAAATGATGCTAAACCTGTGACTCCATGTCTTTAATGCCACAGAAGGAGGCAATTTGGCCCATTGTCATTGCCAGGCCCCAGAGGAGGAATCTCATTAGTCTTGCCCCAACAACTTACTATTTCTTGTATACAATAAGGGCTAATTAACTGCCAGGACATCATTGGGATGTGTGAGGAAACCCATGTAGTCACAAAGAGAGCATGCAAACTCCATACAGGCAGCACTGGAGGTTAGGATTGAACCTGGGTCCCTGGAGTTGTGAGGTATCAGCATTAACTCGTGCAACACCATATCGCAACCGTCCTAAACTACTTGGAATACTGCTAAAAATTGTACCTTCGAAAGAGTATGTCCATTTATTTTTGGTGTCACCAGTAACAAGTTTGCTTTCCAATATTGCTAATGTCTGGTGGTTTTAAGTTATTCCTTGTATCTAAAGTTAATATTTATAATTAAGTCTATAAAAATATTGGCCTGGAACTTCCTGGGAGCAGTGAGCTTGAATGAATCCTCTGCAAAGAATTTCCTTTATGAAGCTGCATTTGATCTAATCAGCACAGCTGTGCAAATTACAATGCCTTCCAGTGATAACTCTCTCAGGACCACTTTGGCTGGGTAGTTCATACCTTCAGGAGGAACTGGCAGTTAAATCTGTCCCAGAAATAATCAAACCCTATTTAAAAATTAGGCACAGTACTAATTTTTTTTTAAAGATTGTAAATACAGATTTAAACACTCGAAGATGTTTGTTCAATACTCATTTCAAAGAAAAATCCTGTGCTCTGTCCCTTCCACACAGTTGTTCTCTGATATTGCTGGTTCATCCTGGTTTGAGTTCAGTGGTCAGGCATTCTACTATAATTGTCAGGACTGCAAGAAGTACGTGCTCAATGACTGGACTAGACTCAAGAGCCATTGTTGGAGTGCAATTGGAAAGATGGCAGCAAGCCCTCTTGGGAAGTTAAGATCTTCTGCTTTCATGCATGTGTGCCTGGGAGTCCTGAATTTCATGATGGTCAGCTGGGGAAATGCCAGTAGTTCCATGTGAAACTGCTGTCATTTCCAAGGAAAGTGTAGGGAAAGGTGCATCGCATTCTTAATGATTTAGATGTTGAAAGCAAATTCAGGAAGGTAGTATATCTATACACTGTGCATATGTTATATTGAGAAAGATTGTATGTTTTCAGTTCTTGACAGTACTATGGACAACGAAGGAAAACATTGAGGAATCTTGCATTGGAACAATGTTATAAGTTGAAGGTGCAGTATGTAAATACGGATTTTCCACTGTTTCTGTTAACTCTTATAGCTTGTTTTTGTACGAAAATGGTGTTTATTTGATTTTCAGTTCTGTCATTTGTTTGAAAGAAATTTAAGTTTTTATGAGATGGAGACTGACACTGTTGTGTAGATGGTGGTAGATGGTGCTATAATGTTTCAGCCATACATTAAACTCTTCAGAAACATACTTTTAAAATTACATTGATTGACTATAATTGTGTATAATAGTTTAAGAATTTGGCATTGCTTTTATTATGTGAGTAACATTTAAAATCTTAACAGGTTTTATGCAAGTAAAACTGACTGAAATGTAACATTATACTATGTCCTGTTTAGACTACTTGTAAAATCTTTGACCTGTTTGCTTTGCAGTATGAAACACATGAGATAAACAACATGTAATTGTAACAGTTTTGCATGTTCAAAATACTGTATCTAAATATGGAGTCAAAATATTAAATTATATTGAGTTCCATATTGCTTTTCAGTTCATTTGAGAAGAGTTCAAATTTTTGGAAGCTCTTTCAACTATACACAAGAACTCCAAATTCTGGTTTTGTGCATACCTGACTACTTTCACCCATCTGTTGCCTATTTGTGCTATTGCCCTTCTGGTTCCCATATTCTGGCATTTCCACCCCTGACCTCTCCTCTCCTTTGACACCTTTTAAACTACATCTTTGGCCAAGCTTTTAGTCACTCATTCTGGTATCTCCTCGTTTGCCTCTGTTAGCGTTTTGACTTGTGTTGCTGTAAGAATGCCTTTGATATTTTTCTATGTTAACAATATCTAAAAATATTGTTGCTGGGCAGCTGAAATGAAGAATGCTGAAGGTTGTTATAACTCATAAACATATTTAAAGAAGACCTTACTTAGAAAAATTGTGCTGCATAAGCTTTTATAAATGGAAAAGCAACATAATAGTCCAAAAGCAAAATACCACACTTGCTGCAAATCTGACAAACTCAGCAGGTCAGGCAGCACCTGTGAAAGTTTCAGGTCAGTGACTTTCATCAGTCTTGTTTTTAGTTCAGAATTAATGGTGCCCAGACATATTTTGATCCAGTAGGTTTCTGTGTGTACAGCATCTTAAAATTGACTATTTTGCCATTGTTTTTCATCTTGAGTGTATTGGTTCATATTAACTTGGAGCTGTTAACCTATCTGCTCATTCTATTTAACCTGTCTGTATCAAAATCTTTTACAGTTCTCCTCACTGTGGTAAATTTTGATGAAAGATGTCAATGAGTTTAACTTTGTCCAAGCATTCATCCTCTTTGAACAGTGCTAACTTCTGAGATAGAGCATTTGGAACTTATTTCCAATCAAACTAACACTCATTTACCCTAAGCTATTGACTTCCTGGTTGTCGAGCAATTTTCTGTCCGTGCTACTACATTTCTAATGCAGTAAAGCTGAATTCTTCCAAAAAGCATCTGTGACTTCTTTTGAATCATACACCAGTGTAATCATCCATATATTGGATGTGGTTCCAATGCCCACCTAGTTCTTGAACTCTGGCATTTCTATCCCTGATCTCTCTAGTTACTTTCATACTTGAGTTGTTTCTTATACACAGCTATAAATCTGACAAACATATCTTGCCTTTTCACAATCAATACAGGCTGAATTTTAGATTTGCTTTTTATAAAATATTCACAATTTTATGATTTCAAATTTAAGGAGACAGAGTTTGTCTAATTTACAGGCTAACTGCATCATGTGATTTATTTTGGTCACTTCATATTGCTGCTTCCTCTGTCATTTAAAAAATTTCTTTGTTTTTTTTCAATCTCTGCAATTCTAAATTGGGCTCTTGCATCGGAACAAGAGTAGACCATAGCCCCTGGAGCTTATTCTGCCTTTCAGTGAAATTGTGACTGATTAAACTTGCTACTTTATCACTTTTTTCATTTTCCTATTGTTCCATTGATTTCCCTTTTCAAATCCACATCGCAATTTCTACGTTCTTTGTAATTTTCTGTTGTATCAAATCTTGTTTAAATGTCTAATCTTGAATGCATTAAAGTTTTTGCCTCAAGAATATATTTTGTACCCTTCACTTTCATTTATTTCCCACAACTAATCTGTTCATCTTATTAACATCTCTCTCTGCCAACGTAACCTTGACTCTCATTTTAGTGGTTTGCCTTTAGTTTCAGGCCCTGTATCTTTTAATGCATCATTTTCCTTTTTAGTTACATTGAAAGAGATTGGGGTGAGTAAGGTAGTCAAAGGATTCAGCAGGATATAGACCAGTTAGAAATATGGGCCTAGAAATGGCAGATGGTGTTTAATCTGGACAAGTGTGAGGTGTTGCACTTTGGGAGGTCAATTGTAAGGGGAAAGTATACAGTAAATGGCAAGACCTTTGGGAGCATTGAAGTACAGTGGGATCTTGGGGTGCAAGTCCACAGCTCCCTGTAAGTGGCAACACAAGTAGATAGGGTGGTAAAGAAGATGTTCAGCTCCAGATTCCAGCATCTGCAGAATCTCCTGTGTCTCCGTTCAGCATACTTGCCTTCATTTTGAGTGTAGATGTAGGGAAGTCAAGTTGCAGCTGTATAAAATTTTGGCCAGGACTCATTTGGAGTACTGTGTACAGTTCTGATTACTGCATAACAGGAAGGATATGGAGGATTTGGGGAGAGTGCAGAAGAGGTTCAACAGAATGTTGCCTGGATTAGAGAGTATTAACTATAAGGAGAGGTTAAACAAACTTGGATTGTTTTCTCTGGACTGTCAGAGGCAGAGGGGTGACCTGCTGGAAGTATAGAAAATAATGAGAGGCATATATAGGGCAGACAGTCATTTTCCAAGGGTGGAAGTGTCAAATACTAGAGGGTGTAGATTTAAGTGAGAGGGGGAAAGTTTAAAGGAGGTTTGAGGCAAGTTTTTTTTTACACAGTAAGTGTTAGGTGTCTGGAACGCGCTGCCAGGGCAAATTGTGGAAGCAGATACAACAGCAACGTTTAAGAGGCAGGGAGTGGAGGGTGATAGACCATGTGCAAGCAGATTAGTTTGAATTGGCATCATAGTAGACACAGTGGGCTGAAGGGCCTATTCCTGTGCTGTACTGTTTTAGATGTTGGAATCTGGAGCAAAAGACAAACTGCTGGATGAACTCAGCGAGTCAAGCAGCATCTGTGGTTGGGGGTGGGGGAAGGGAAGGGAAGGAATTGTCACCATCTTGGGTCAAGATCCGGCATCAGGACTGAGTAGAGAGGGAAGATAGCATAAAGAGGAGAGGGGGAGGGATGAGGCAGGGGCTGGTCGATGATAGGTGGACCATGGAGGGGTGAAGGTAGATGGGCAGATGAGCCTGTTGGGGGAGTGGAGGTTAAAGTTGGGGACAGCTGCTGGAGGGTGATCAGCAGGAACACAAACGCTACCAGTGCTGGAATCTGATAAGGGAGGTGATAATGGTAACCATTAAGGGAGAGATGGAACCGGATGGAGGAGGGAGTCCAGTGGGTGAAATGTGTGGGTAGTAGTGGATGGAACCAGGAGGGGGAGGAGGATGAAGATAGGTGATGGGGTGCTGGAGGTGGGGAATGGGAAAGGGAACAAAAATGGGAGGACTGGAGGTGGATTGGAAAGGGGAACACAGGAGGTGCCTGAAAGATTAAAGTTCAATGTTCACATCATTGAGAATGAACCATTATAACCAAAGCATTATATTAATGCCAATATTCTCCAGTGGTAGCCCTAGTCTCGTTTAAGCTATTTGCTTTTTTTATTTCTCATTGCTGTTCCTTGTTGGACTGGTAACTTTAACTTGGGAAGCAGTCCTGGATGAAGCTTTAAAGCACTTGACAATTGGCTGTGTCTTGCCTTCAGTTGAGTCTGTCTTGGGATATTATGTACTGCCCTGTTTGTAAATCTCAGTTGTCTGTATTTTCTCGACTTGATGCCCATCACCAATCAAAATTTTAAGTTTTCAATGAATTTTATCTGGAGACTCCCTGGAACATTCTGGATTTCTAGCACTGGGTTAGAATACATTACCAACATCACTGACCAATGTCCCTGTGCCACTCAATGTGGTGACATAACCAGGAATTTGGAGTTTTTTTGCCTAAATCTAAACCTGGTTTCAATTACAGCTTGTGCAAATCATTCCACTCTAATTATTAATGATACTTGTCAAAGCCCACTTTCACCTTCTTAGGATTTTTATTGTGGTTTGCTCTTTCTATAGGTTTTTGGCTTTTATTTCCTTTCCTGTTTCTCATTTCTGCTCTTATTTTAAGAGAGGTATTAACTTTCCTATTGCTGTCAAGCCTCGGACATAAACTTCACAGACTCCCACACCCATTCCATTTTTAGTTTAATAACCCTCCTCCCCCTCCATTCCCTTAGTCCTACTATATTTATCCTCTCCTGTGGACACTTAATGCACTTTCAGTCAGTTGAAGGACATTTCTTTATTATGTACTTGTTTCAGAAGTTACTTTATTTCCTTAACAAAAATGTGAACTCCACCTACAGCTATTTGTTGACCTTCCTTATCTGCTTCATTCATCCACTTCTTCACATGGGAAGCAGCTTGGAAAGCACCTCCCTTGAGGCCTTGCTTTTCTGATGACGCATTGGAGGGTCTATTTCTTTGTAATGTGACCCATGACGTTTGGCCATTTTTTTCTTCTAGGTATCTTCACTATTTCAATGACTCCACCATTTTACTTGGCACTTTCCTCTTACTATGGTGAGGGTAATATTCAATTGGGGAATTGTTCACAATACACAGTTATCTTTTCTCCCTGGCTGAAACGTACAGCTATTCTATTGGCGCAGTTTACCTGTCCTTTTCTCACTTGGGGAGTCACTTGGTTCCAAGTTCTAGGCTGTTGTTTAACAGTAGATTCTAGAATTTGCACAATTATTGAGTAAGTTGTAGCAACTCACCTAGAAAACAACAACAGGATTTATGAAAGTCATGTCTGACACATCTATGAGGGTTTTTTTAAGGTTATAACTAGCAGATCAGACAAGGGTGAACTAATGGATATGAAATATTGGGACTTTCAGAAGTCTTCCACAAGATGCTATAGCAGACAATTACACAATGTTAAAACACATGGCATTAGAGGGAATGTACTGGCATGGTTCGGGGACTACTTAACAGACACGAGATAGTAGGAATCAGTTGGTCATTTTTGGGGTGGAAGGCTGTTATGAATAGGATGCATTGCTGGGACCCCAGCTGTTCACAATTTCTGTCAATGATTTGGATGAGGGGAACCTACTGTAATATAATCCAAGTCAGTGAATGGGACAAAACTAGGTGCTAGGGTGGTGCGTGAGGAGGGTGCAGAGGGATTTTGGGGGGCTATAAATAGGCTCAGTAAATAACTGAAGATGGGGCAAACAGCACATCTTGTGGAAAAATGTGCGGTCGTCCACTTTGGTGGGGAAAAAAAAGAGAAGTGGATTATTTTTTAAAGGGTGGGAGATTGAAAGATGTTGGTGTCAGAGTGACCTGGGAGTCCCTGTACACAAATCACTGAAAATTAATGTGCAGGTACAGCAATCAATTAAGAATACACTCTGTTGTTCTTAATTGCAAAAGGGTTTGAGCACAAGAGTAAAGACTGCAATTATGAAGGAGCCTGATGAAGTTGCACTGGAAATACTGTGTATAGTCTGGTTACTTGTGATAGAGGGAATCCAACAAAGGTTTACCAGATTGATTCCTGAGATGGGAGATTTGTCTTAATAAAATAGATTAAGCAAAGTGGCCTTATACTGTCTTGAGTTTAGAAGTGATCTCATTGAAACATACAAAATCCTTATGGGCTTGACATGGTAGATACAGGGATGATGTTGCATCTGTTTGGGGTATCTAGGATTAAGGGTCACAGTTTCAAAATAAGGGAACAGTCATTCATGACAGAGCTGAAATTTCTTCACTCCCGAAGAGTGCTGTGGAAGCTCAGTCACTCAATATATTCAAAACAGAGTTTTGGAAATTAGAAGAATTGGGACTGGTCCAGGATAGTGGTGATGAGGTAAAATATAAGCCATGATTTTGCTGACTTGTGCAGCAAGAGTAAGGGTCCAAATGTACGACTTTTCATTTCTTATGTTCTTCCATTCTTAAATAGTCCTATGAATAAAGAAATCATCTCTTGAATGAAGTTTGTTTGGTAAATATGTGCCCATGATCATTTAATTAGCTTTGCAGCAATGTTCACATTTTCAGGGATTTTTTTAACAGTAGGCTTTTAAAAACAATTTTGGTTATTTAACAGGAGACGTTTAACTGGCTAATATGTGACTGTAAATAAAAGGAATTGGAACATAAAATAGTTTTTAAAATGTTTCAATGACCATAATTAACCTTGAACAATTTGATATTGCAATGTGCATTTTGTGGTTGCTTTAACCCCCTCCTAAAAGAAACTGACATTGCAAAAATAACTTGGCTTGACATTGTTTCTTTGCATTGGTATATATTCAGATTAATTTTTAAAATTATGAATGTATCTTTCTGTGCAGCTGGCCAACAAAGTAGCATTAATTATTTGTCATGGAATGGTGTTTGTGTGGAGAAAAATTGGTTCAGGTCCATTCACTGTAAAATACACACACTGGATTTTGTGGCAGCATTTAAATGGCAGCTTCTGACCACCTATGTAGCTTGACGTATACATACAATTAATGTAGTTTACTGCTTGCCTCAAAAGTGAATTGGAAGCAAATGTTGATTGACTTTAGCATTAAGAAGCCACAATGCCAAAATTCAAGATTTTAGGCAGCAAATTGTACATAGCATTTTGCTCCTTAACTCATTTCCTTTAGCAAATTTATCAGCATGATAAAGTTGAAATTATTTTGTATGGAAAGTAATTATTAATTAAGTGAAATATTTTTTGTAGGTCTTAATGCAAATGTTTTAAGTGAGAAATATGAACTCTGTCAATAGTGTTGGAAGACCAAAATAAAAATGACAACATTATTTAATTGCAAGAAACAAAAGATAATAAACGCTGATATCTAGAAGTTAACAAAATATGGTGGCCTTTTGTTTATTTACCATGTAATCAAAAAAGTAAAACTGTAATATTCATATTCCCTATCCATAGTATACTATAAATCATTTACAATCCAGTACCTGAACAAAAGTGAACTACGTTTGCAGGGTGAATATCATCTGTTGTACGTACATTCAGAGTAACTCTTAGCAATTAGTCATGCTTGATGCCAATCATAATTTTTTTTGTTCAAAATCCAAGTCCTGATGATGGGTTTCATAGCCAGATAATTAGACATAATTGCAATCCTCAGTCATTTGTAGATACTCCTCTATTTTTTTTTAGAAAGAACAACTAATTGGCAGGAAATCTGGCATGTAGATTTGTTAAAAACTATTTCACATCTACTGAGCTGCACTGGGGAATTGAGAGTGGGCAAGGGATCTAAAACAACAGTTGTAAGAAGCCCTATTATGATATATTAGAGACTTTCTTTTTGATAGTTACAAAACAAATGCCTTTCAATTAATGGCCACAGGTCAGACTTCCTAAATTCTTCTGTGAATACAGAAACAATTCCCAAAAAATAGTGTCACAAATTCTAATCTAATTGTCCCACAAAATAATCTTTAGTGTAAAGCATAAATCAACAGTTTTCCTTTGATGGTTCCAGTTTTTATATATTTGTACTGAACATCAACTGCAGTGCTTGTGAAAATGTTTCCTTTGACACATACCGATATTAGAATGGGGTGAAATGCACACGGGTCCTCTCCAGGTTATGAATGCTCAACTTGTGGACATTCTGTGCATACAAAATGAGCGTTCAGGGGACCAACGGGATAGGTGGGGATGGATTTGCCACCTGTTGCGGGACTGCAGACATCTGCCTGGTTGGAATGGAGCATTTCTGTGTGCCTTCTCTCCCCAGTCCTCGCCCCCACCCACTCACAATCCCCAGAGCTGCAACAACTGGGGTCTGGGTCGAGCTGAGCAGAGCAGGGAGTGCTGAACAGGGAGCAGGGGTGTTGTTTACTCACTGAATCAGTGAGGCTGAATGACAGTTGCTCTTCCTGCGACTGCTCACTCTCCCATCACAGCTGTTTCTGTGATCTTCTCCTGCACACTGTTTTTGTTCACTTCAGACTTACGAACAGTTCAGGTTATGAATGGTTCTCAGGAACAGACCCCTGTCATAACCTGGGGACTGCCCGTAACTTTCTCTGGATTAATCTAGTGTAAGGACTATGTTAATTTGTTTTGCTTCCCACTACATTTTACTTTTAAGGATGATTTTGGACAGATGGAATTGACAAGCAGAGAATTTGCTGCAGTTGTAATGTTTCCACAAATTAAGAAGCATGGTTTTAAAATCTGCATTTAGTTGGTGTATACTGCTCAGGCCTGGATCCTGTAGGTGGCAGAACTACCACATTTGCCATAATTACAGTAACTGACAGTAACTTCTGGAGGGCACACATGAGCACTGAAGTGAGAACATTCAGAAGCAGCTGTCAGTGATTCCCAACTCCTCCACAGGCTGTGTTGTTTTGAGGTTTTCACCAGGGTAGTAAGAGGAATTTGATGAAAGGTATCTATTAATAATGTCACTTTAGAATACACATGGTATAACTTTTTAGTTTATTATGGAGTATTAGACCAAATATATTGCTTATCTGTGCTTTTAAGAAGCTAATTTTATGTATGTTTACTTCAGATTCTTAAGAATCTTTTCAAAATTCAATCGATTTTAATTTTTAAAAAGGTGATAATATTTCTGCATCTACCTTATATATATATATATATATATATATATATTGAGTCTTTAATTCATACTGTTCATTAGTTAAAAATTGTGTTTTTTTCCATCCTGATTGGAATGATACGTTGATTGATGAAATCACTGTTGCTGGATGCCTGATATCCTTTGAACTGATGCTTGACAGCAATTAGATCAGAAAAGCTGAAGCCCACATTGCAGACATCACCAGAGATCAGCTGTGAGCATTGTTGTTTCACTGCTGAGTGCAAAATCCAGGCCTTTATAATACTTAACTATGCAGACAAAGTCTAAGTTTTGGAGATTTTTAAAGTGTAGGTTAACTTTAAAAAGCATATGCATTTTGAATCTGATAAGACAATTTTGGCATGTTATTAAAAATTTATAACCGCAGCAGAACTCATTTTAATAGTCGTCAAACATTTGAGCGTAGCTTTACTCTGGTAAAATTATTGGTAGGAATTTACTCACAGTGACATTCCATCGCTTAAGAAATCCTAGGTATATGTAAATTGCATGCAAGGAGCTAAAAATATGGTTTCTAAAAACCAGGTGTGAATAAAGCTAAATCATAATGTTGTAATTAAAATAATTATCACTCTTAAACCTATAGCTATTCTTATATGTTAACATTTTACCATTAATGCACATTGAGTATGTAATAAATCTGATATTTGCATCACTGCATCTGATGGATTGAACAGGAAAATTATCCCATAAAATGCAGATTAGAACTATTGGTAACTCTCGTGAACTTGCCACAATAATACTAAAGATTATTGTCTTTTGTATTGCTGGTTATTCCTCCTTTCACTTGTTTTTTTTAATACCTAAAAACCTTTGTCATTTGTATCCTGGAAGAGAGTTGTCCATATGAAATATTATGAAATTACATCGAGTTTTAAAGTGTATTTCAATTTACATATATTCTTTCCTGACACACATCTATCCCCTTCTGCCCATTTGTTGCTTAGTATAGTTTTTAAGAAAAAGACATATTTCTTTCAGGGCAAAATACTTGAAACCGGAGTTCTGTCATATTATTCAAAAAAGATCTTTATAAACGCATTATTGCGTATTCATGACAGATGGTGACCAGATAAATGACTTGAGTATCATTCTATACATTGCAGCTTTGCCCCATGGAAAGAGAAATTGGAACTAGCAATCTACCGATATACGTAATTCCCAGTGAATTAAGACACTGATTCATTTCGTTCTGATTTCTTTTAAAAGAAATTTACAACCTTGAAGAGCATATGATATTTAAGAAATGTTTGAAGTGGTATCCATTTTAATGGTGTACATCTTAAGGCTGCTTTGTGGTCAGGAAGTTTGGATTCCTGATGTAAACATTGAAGACAAGGTCCTTGATCCTCCATTGTATAGCGATACCATATTATAGAAAAACTTCAGATTCTGTAGCTCGCAAAGCATCCTGTTTGAGATCTGTTTATGGAGAGTAAGGTATTGAGACCACTTAAGTGGTTCACTATTCCAAAACCTGCACAGAATTGATCTTCTGTTCCTGCCATATAAACGGCAAAGACTGTACTTCCACCAAGATTTTATTTCTTGGTTTCTAAGATTTCAACTTATCACTTGAAATCAAGAAAATGATTAGTGTTAGCAATGCAATTATTCTAATCAGGACCTAACTAACTTAAAAGCTTTTATCTACAATCATTTTGTCTTTATAATAGTGTAAGCAACAATTTATCCCTCCACAACACCATGTTGATCCACCCAACAAAGACTCACTTAGTTACTATGATGTGACCAGTAATGATCTAGGTGAAAGTAAACGCAACCTTTGCAAGTGCGATTGTAGCAGTGCACAGATTGTGCTCACAACTAAAGCATTGCAAAGAAAATGTATTAAGTGTTACAATACTGATCAATTTCATCTAAATGCTATATTTCTACATGGCTTTTTTTCATTAAGAAAATTAAAGGTATGTTATTTTTCTTTCATGAAAATAACAATTTTTGGATGGTAAAACAAATCTGAAATAAAATTGAAATAGTTTAAAGTTGTTATTTGTGAATGAACAAAACTAGCCTAAAATTTGAAACAAAGTTGTAAGGACATTTTAGTTCTGGCCTCATGAATCTACATGTTCAACACTTTTGGTGCCTAATTCTATGGTTTAATGTTGATTGAGTAATGATTCAGAAATGTACGAAGGATATCACACATTTCATCAACCAGCTTTCTGTTAATTGAAACACAGGAGGCTGCAGGTGCTGGAAATATGGATCAACATATAAAGGAGCTGGAGGAACTCAGCGGGTCAGGCTCAGGTTTGTTTCAATTGTGCTGGCAAGTTAATCTTCCATAATGGACATTAAGCTTGAATTTACTAAAACACTAGAATGGAGTTAGAACTGATAGATTCTTGTCTTTTATGTGTGAAGTGAATGGTTTTTTTCCAAAAGTGAAGCTAGAAAACTAATTGGACATTGAGCTTATTGTGAATTATTATTACATTATCTTACCTTACCTTATAACAATTACCCTATTAAGTGGAATACACCAATTGGACAAGGTGTATTTACCACTATGATTATTTGTTCTTTGTTAATTTTTAAACTTTAAAGAAAATTTATGAGGCATTTGACTTAATATCTTCAATACCTAAATTAGGTAAATACACTGTGAGTGTGATACTGAACTGTCAGGTTAATAGATCTATGCTGGCGCCTAATTTTCTGTTGGGGCAGTAGTCACTCATCACATGTGGCCACTGTAGCTCTGGACTATTCAGTCATGGTTTCTGTTTCTCTTTGTTACACCTGGACATCAAATGAAAGCAAGATCAGACTTGGCTGTGATGGACCATGGTTGAACACTCTGGTAAGATTTACTATTTAGCTTGTACATCAAAACCGTACCCCATTATTAGTTATTGCTTTCAAAGGAAGTGTGCGTGGGCATCACAGGGATAAAGCAGATAAAATATGGTGCATGTTTAAAAGAAAGGAAAATATAATGTCTGTAAACTTCACAAGATCACAAGACAAGGGAGCAGAAGCAGGCCATTCGGCCCATCGAGTCTGCTCCAAGGAAAAGGGAAAAAAAGAAATGGGGAATGGGGGGGGGGGGGGAAGAAAAAAAAACCTATTCTAATCCCAATTTCCGGCCTTATCCCCATATCCCTTGATACCCTGACTATTTAGATATCTATCTATCTCCTCTTTGAACGCCCCCACTGATCTGGCCTCCACTGCTGTACATGGCAAAGAGTTCCACAAATTCACCACCCTCTGGCTAAAGAAATTTCTCCTCATCTCTGTTTTGAAACTGTGCCCTCTAATTCTAAGATTGTGCCCTCTGGTCCTGGACTCACCCACCAAGGGAAACAGCCTAGCCACATCTACTCTGTCCTTTCCTATCAACATTTTAAATGTTGCTATGAGGTCCCCTCTCATTCTTCTGTACTCCAGTGAGTACAGTCCAAAAGCCGACAAACGCTCATCATACGTAAGCCCTTTCATTCCTGGAATCATCCTCGTAAATCTCCTCTGAACCCTCTCCAACGTCAGCACATCCTTCCTAAGATGTGGGGCCCAAAACTGCGCACAGTATTCCAAATGAGGCCTCACTAGTGCCCCATAGAGCCTCGTCAACACTTCCTTACTTTTATACACTATACCTCTCGAAATGAATGCCAACATAGCATTTACTTTCTTTACCACCGATCCGACCTGGTGGTTAACCTTTAAGGTATCCTGCACGAGTACTCCCAAGTCCCTTTGTACTTCCGTACTTTGAATTTTCTCTCCTTCTAGATAATAATCTGCCCGCTTATTTCTGTTTCCAAAGTGTACAACTGCGCATTTCTCAACATTGAATCTCATCTGCCATTTCCTTGCCCATTCTCCTAAACTGTCTAGGTCTCTCTGCAACCTTCCTATCTCCTCAATACTCCCTACTCCTCCACCTATCTTGGTGTCATCCGCAAACTTAGCCACAAAACCATTTATTCCATCATCCAAATCGTTAATGTACAAGGTAAAAAGGAGCGGCCCCAACGCTGACCCCTGCAGCACACCTCTAGTAACCGGTGGCCAACCAGAACTAGATCCTTTTATTTCCACTCTTTGCTTCCTGCCAACCAGCCAATGCTCCACCCATTCTGTTATCCTACCCGTAATTCCCTGACCTCTCATCTTATTAATCAGTCTCTTATGAGGCACCTTATCGAAGGCCTTTTGAAAGTCTAAATACACAACATCTACCGCCTCTCCCTTATCCACCCTACCTGTGATTTCTTCAAAAAAACTCCAATAGGTTGGTCAGGCAGGATCTTCCCTTCACAAAACCATGTTGGCTAGGACCTATCTTGCCTTGCGCCTCTAGGTATTCCGTAACCCCATCCTTGAGGATAGATTCCAATAACTTTCCCACCACTGACGTCAGACTAATAGGTCTGTAATTTCCTTTATGCTGCCTCCCTCCTTTCTTATACAGTGGAACTACATTTGCGACCCTCCAGTCCTCCGGAACCATGCCGGAATCTATCGATTCCTGGAAAATTTTCACCAATGCCTCCGCTATCTCTAATGCCACCTCCTTCAGAACCCGGGGATGCACCTCATCCGGTCCGGGAGACTTATCAGTCTTTAGTCCATTTAGTTTTCCTAGCACCTTCTCCCTAGTAATCTTAACTGAACTCAGTTCCATTTCGTGAGACTCCTGACTAACCGGCACATTGCTGATGTCCTCCACGGTGAAGACTGATGCAAAATATTCATTCAATTCCTCTGCCATCTCTCTATCATCCATCATAATATCTCCTGCACCGTTATCACTTTCCTGAAGAAACTGCACACTGATTTAGCAAATTACAGTACAAAAAACAGGTAAGGACCCAACACATGAAACTCCCAGGATGGTCAACTCCTGAAGTTAGCTGGTAGGTATAATATAGCTGCCAAGTGGAAGCAAGTCCCACAGAGAAGGAACGCTGAATAAAACACTTTGATTATCAGCTAACTCCAAAATAAGTGAACATGGACTGCAAAAGGCCAGAGTGCAGGTGGTATAATTTCTGTCTGAACAAGAAAACGATACTAAAAACCCTGACGGGGGATTATGCTCATTGTTTTCAAACTAAATTTACCTTTTAATTATAGTCAAATAAGTGCACTTTATTTTGTTCATTCATGAATGTTAACTTCATCATGTTCCAGTACGAATTGAGTTTACAATTCATTCAATGGTTTAATGAAATGTGTTGGCCTGAAGTAGACTGAAGGTGATCCACTAACATCCATTAAAGCAAACTTCAATGAGAGAAATAAAATGTTTCCAGTGTGGTCTTGAATATATTTGATCACATAATGAACAGAGTGACTTGGTAGAAGTTAATAACGTAGCTAATGGAAATTAAATTTAAATTTCAGTCCAACTCACCACAGCCTGTTTATTTCTAAATTCTGTCAATAGGACAGGGCTTTGCTGGATTTTCTAGATCTTAGAATGTAGTATACAATGCACTTTCCTGTCACTTGATTAGCTGTCTGGTGTTATTTATGCAGCTTAGTGAAGTGCTGGCCTAAAGTTTGCATGGAAAATAAAAACCAATTATTTTTTTAAAGAAACAGCAGTTAAAGTATATGTGCTGTATAATATACCATCCTATTGCATGGAATGTTAACAGTACTACAGAATTCACCTAGTGAAATTATTCACATATTTTAAAACATTCCATAATATCACACATTACACAGGCCACAGAATTACATTTACTATTGTTACATATACTTTTTCTTGAGATACCAATAAGCAAAATATCCCATTCCGCCTAGGGTTCCCATTAAAAATGAGGCACCAAAGAAAGAAGGTGGTTTTCTTTTCACAAGGCGGAATGCATTAGGTAAAACAGCTGACAGCAGTGTAGTGTGTATGTCTCCTAAAACCTTTCGAAATGCAGTACGTTTCTGCACTCTCTCAAAATATACTTGCAAATTGGGTCGATCTGCATTTCCCCAGTACTTTTTTGCGAGCCCCAGGAACCTGAGGCGATGTAACGTTGCTCCAAGGGAGATATCAGCTAAGGTAAAATCTGATCCACACAACCAGGTTTCACACTTCTGGCCTAAAATACAAAGGGATACAAAATATTGCAAGAAATCTTGCCTTTCAAACTTCAACATTACAATTTGCTTATCATTTCATAGAACAATAATATTTGAATATGAAAGAGCATAAATAACATTTTTAAAGATAATGCTAAATAAACAAATCAAGCAAACTTTCTGGCATTGTACCTTATCTTTTTTTTAAGAATGACACATGTGCAATACCGAGAAACTTGTTTAAATCTAAATGATTGCCAATTGAAGTCAAATGAAATTGTTAAAGAAAATATCTCAGCTCCTGAAATGAGTGAGTCATATGGTGCAAGAATGCAGTTTACTCATTTGTCAGGGTTGGTAATGCATTATATATGCAAATTCAGTGCAAAAGGCACAATTAAACTATAATGAACAGCAAATACTGAAGCTACTGAATTTAAAAAAGCATATATTTTATTAAACAAAATCATGATGTGCTTTTGTCATCAGTTTATAAAATGTGGTAAAGTTAGCTGCTTAGATTCAAACATAATACAGAGATGATATATTGTATAATTTACACTTAAAAAGGGTGAGATTTAAGTTTTGATTATTCTGCACAATTGTTGAGCATTTTTTCTGTATGGTCTTGTAAATCATTCTACAACCAACATAACCTGCCAAATCAATCTTTTCCAATTGTTCTTTTCCACTGAGTTCCTCCAGTTTTTGTGTATTGCTCCAGACTCCAGCATCTGCAGTCTATTTTGTCATCACTTTTCTATTGCTAAGCTTAGAGAGACTGTCCTCGGTTGGGGTTAATCTTTTATTACAAAAAGTAAATGGTAATGGTTCTCTCACCTCCCCTATACCTTTCTCCACAGAGGTGTCCCAATGACCTAACCCCAACAGTTTTTCTGTGTTATTCCCTGATTTCATGACCTTCGGGTATGGGGTCAACTTCCTTGTGGTAAGTACCTCTACCTATACAGCCTTTATTACAACCTTTATTCTCTCGGATTAATTGTCCAACATTTAATCTTTAAATAATTATTTTCTCCAGCTAGATGAACAAAGCCATCACTGTAGCCACTTGGTAAATACTTTATTCCTTTCCAGAGGCACTATTCTGTTTTCTTTCCTCAGTCACTGAAATACTCAATTTGTAATGTGTCTACTAAACATCACATTAGCCTTTATTCCCCTTAGAAAAAAGGGCTTAGTTCCCCAATCTTTATTTTCCTAGTTAGAATTTTACTCCTCTAAAATTTAAGTAGGTCTTTTGTACATTCTGTGGCCCTGAAGTTTTATCTTCCTGGAAGAAGGCACCAAGAACTTCCCATAAAGGCCAAAACAATAAATTTTGTTTGGCATTACTTCAAACCAAGAACCACATACTTCTTATTGTAACAAAATTGTAAGTGTGACAATATCAGTTTTTACTTAATTGACTACTTTGGCCAATAAAGCTATGTTATATTAGACCACTTTTGTCATAAGAACAAGCAACTCTTACAGCTAGTGATAAGACTGGAGTAGTTTGTTTTCTTTTAATAATGGAATTGCTTTTTTGAAAGTCAATAAAATAATGGACATGGTGCTATGCATGGTTCATTCTGAGGGCTAATGTGATTAATATGGCTGCAATAAGCTTAGAAGATGCAAATAACAATACAGCATCATCTTTTATTCTTCCTTGAGGGCACAGAGAACCCCCTTGTTTGGATTATAACTATAAAACTGAGCAATAATAAGAAAAATCTGAATATTTGTTAAGAAATTGAAATTTGAGTGAAAAGCAATAAACTGCTGGTGCTGGAAACCTGACATCAAACTGACATGTTTTATCTGCTCCACTCTCCACCTGTACTGCATGACCTGCTGAGTATTTTCTGGTTTTATTTTAATTATAATATGATCAATTTTAAAGTTATATTTATTAAATGGAAATACTAAATTTAGCTGGTATAATTTTTATGTTCTGACACCAGGAAAGTACTGCAATTTCAATATTGATTTAAAAATGTTACTCTATTAAATTTAAATCAATTATTAGACCAATCTCAATTTACTCTTGGTTTTATCTTTGAATTGTATATATTTGAATAATGCAACTTCTGTACTATTGTCATTAACTGCCGTGTGAATTTCAATCTTTGCAACTTTAATAACTTGTGTAAGCTTTTTTTAAAAAAAGTGGTTAAAGGATTCAACAGAAAGAAAGAAGAGAAAATAAAACTACTTGAAAGAACAGCAAAGGAGAAATGGAGATGTTCTTGTACATTTTCCCAAATATGGTTAGTTGTTTATGCAAGATTAAAGCTTCATATGGGCAAATCTGGAGTATGGAATATGACAAATTAATAAGCACATATAAATTTAATGATGCTGATCTTGAGTATGCTCTTAAAAACAACTATGTTAAAATAGATCTATCTAGTTTTTATAAACTAAGAGCTTGCAGATACAATCAGCATTGGAATGTTGAATCCCAGACATCCAGACTTGAAGAATTTCACCATGGAAAGCTGAATCCCTTTCTGGCTGGTTTAAAATCACCTCTCGTAAAAGGTACATTCTATGTAACGTCAATCAGTGACAGGATGGTCTCTCAGTTTTGATTTCCCTGGGGAAGAGAGTGGAGTGGGGTGGGGGAGTGCTGGTTGTGGTGGAAGTGGTGAAGTGATGGTGAAGGTCTCAGGATCTCCCAGGAGATTGACAGTTGACGTTTCAGGTTGAGATCCTTCATCTGGACTGGCGGGCCTCGACCTGAAATGTCAACTGTCCATTTCCCTCCACAGATGCTGACTGACCCACTGAGATCCTCTAGTATCTTGTTTGTTGCTCCAAGTTCTATCATTTCCAGTCTCTTGTGTCTCCCAGGAAACTGCATGATTTTTATGTGGGATGGTTTTGTGTATATTATAATACACAAGATATCACAGTTGCACAGGATGAGCAGAGCATACCAATGGGTCTTTTCACATCTGCCACTGCTCATAAGAACATGGCCTCTTTTGCTATATTTAATAGATTACTAAATAACTTTACTGGCAAATTGTGTGTGTGTTTTGTGTTTGAAACAAAAGCAAGAAGTGATCTTTGCCAGTTAAGACAATTATCAGATAGAATACTAAAGTACATTGAAGTGCATTTTAAAAACAATTGCTGTTCGGAAATATTAATTTTATGTTTCCTATTTAAATATACTTAAACTTTATTATTTTCATATTATCATTTAACTGCAAATACTCCTTTTCACAAGGTCATACCTGCAAATTCATGCTTCCTCTGTTCAAGCTCTGCTTCCACTTGATCTAAAACTTTCCCTAACTCAGTAAGAATTTTCTTCAAATTGTTCACGTCATCATGGTCCAATATCTTGGCCTACACAGAATGTGAAAGAAACTGCTGTTACTGTGATTCAACCTTATTTGGTAACAACTAAACTATTTGTTTTGTTCATTTTGACCAGTGGCGTGGGTGAGCTGTATGACATTATCCAACGAGTTGATAGGACTGTTGAATTGGGCAAGGCAGTACATTTGCCCACTCTCACAAGTAAGAAGCTCTGGTTACTGGCCTCAAACTGTTGATAGCATCTTAATTAAAACATTTCTAATGATACAGTCAGTTATTTTCCTTTATTACTATTATCTGATGGGAGTGTTTGAATGAACCCCTGAGTTCTTTTCTTGTTCAAATGTTAAAAGTTTCAAAATATAGCTTAGGAGTATATGCATTGATGGGTGACGAGTCACTGATGAGTCACGAGTCTGTTGATTCCAGTGTGCAATCCATGCAGAGGTGAACAACATGGATTTGGTGTAAATCATGCTGCCAAACCACACATAAATGGAGCAAACTCATAAAATGCATCTATTATACAGAGGGGCGCACTTGAAAGGAATACTTGGGAGAGTGAGTACCAAGGCACAAAGGATCCGTTTTATGTTACACATGCTTGCTGTGTAACATATAGCAAAGCCCAACAACTATATGGTGAGCAGCTCAATTGCAGGAATAGGTGGTGAAGGAAACAGAGGAAGGAAGGCTAAATCCTTCCTTTATCCCAGGGTGATCCATGAAGAATGACTGCAGCTCTAGTAAACAACACAATTCACCCTCGTACATAACCACATTGAAGCAAGTGCCACGATATTGCCTGTCTACTATTCCTGCATTATCACTTCAATAGCTATATCATGTCTAGTAGTGGCCTCCTGATTTTTAGAGTGGGAGACAGAGATGGCTTTAGAGGATGAATTTTGGCAGCTTTGGGCATAATAGGCCCAAGTATGACTGTACTCTCTTAGTATAGGTGACAGCAGTCGGCGTGGTTGGTTGATAATTGGAATAACAGCTGTGAGAGAATGAATGATATATTCCTAAGAGAGGGTACCAGGTTTGTGCTCTGTGGAGCCACTGCCATAAGTTATCCTCGACTTGAGGGGACTGCTAAGAGAAAAGAAATGCCCCAAGAGCTGTGCCACTTGTATGCTAGTAATCTGTGAGAGGAAGGTTTGCTGGGCTGCTGTGACACTTTGCACAATGCGATTCACAGACTTTGTCTGTGGTTTGATGTAGTGTGGCAGTACTCTGAGCTTCCATGGTAGCGTTCTCCTTGTGCAGCTATGGAATCTGCAACATTAATCATTAGTCACTCCATCATGGTTGGGTCCATGTCAACACCTAGAGTTGTCTGTGGTTTCCCAGCTTGATAGGAGAGGGTTCAAGTTCTGCATGTTCAAGGTGCTGTGCCAATTTGCTCCCAGGTTCCTCTGTGCTCCTTGGCTTTGAAAAGTCTGCAAAAAAAAATCTGCATCCAATGGACCAAGCTTTACATTGCACATGTCCAATGGCCTATTCATAGGCTGCTCCATCTAGGTTTTCATCTGAGAAGCCGTAAGCAGAACTTGTGTATGACCCATGCATCTGGTGAACTGGGACCCAAGATATCTTTTTGCCTTTCTCCATGTTCAGATTCTCACAGCTGATCCCACCTCCTAACTTACCATTACATTATTTTTCTCAGAATCTGAACTGGTATCAGAAGAATAAAATTGAATTTGATATAATAAGTTAGTATTATAACATTACTGATTGCAGTTTCTGCATGTTAGTTTATTTTCCTATTGTCTTGGTAATTGTAGTTTATGACAATTCCATTTTGCTGAGAATAAGGTCTGCTTCACTTTATGCTGATCCAGTGACAGGTTGAAATGTGACTTGTGTCTCATGTTCAAAAAGTAGCTGAATGTGCATATAACAACATAACTGCAGGCTTGTGGCCCAGTCAAAATACTGCACCTGGGGCCGACCTGAAGTGATTTTAAGTTGAATTAAGATGAAGGAGCTGTGTGGAAACTCCCCATAGTCATTTTTTAAAACAAATAACTATCATAAATCCTGGGTTCATCCTGTCCAACTGGGTGGAGAGATCCACCAGAGGGGGCAGCCCTGGGAGTCCACAACATTGACTCCAGACCACAAGAAATCACATGACACCAAGTTAAACATGGGCAAAGAAACCTCCTTTTGATTATCACTTACTGTCTTCAATAACTGCTCTTCTAAGGTGTCATAGAGTTAGAGAGCATGGAAGCAGACCCTTTGGCCCAGCTTGTCCATGCCAACCAAGCTGCCAATCTGAGATAGCCCTATTTGACTGTGTTTGGCCCATATCCCTCTAAACCTTTCCTATCATGTACCTATCTGAATGCCTTTAAAACATTGTAATTGTACCCAGATCTACCACCCTTTGGCAGTTCGTTCTACAAAACATACCATGCTCAGTGTGAAAAAGTTGCCCCTCAGGTCCCTTTTAAATTCCACCCCCCCCCCCCCCCTCCACCTCCTCACCTTAAAACTATGCCCTTTAGTTTTAGATTCCCTTGCCCTGGGGAAAAGACTGTGACCATTCACCCTACCCCTCATGATTTAATATACCTCTTTAAGGTCACCCCTCAGCCTCTTATGCTCCAGGGCAAAGCCCAACCTATTCAGTCTCTCCTCAAAACTCAAGTCCTCTAGTCCCAGTAACATCCATGTTGGACAACATTGGGAAGAGGCCTTAAAAGTGGCAAGGATACAGAATGAACTAAGTAGAAGGGATGTTCTCAGTAGAAGGAACATTCATCACCAGGAGTTGCTTGGTAGCACCAATGTGTTGGCCATCCCGAAGGCCGTAGATGCTAGAGTGGATCTAAGGAAGGAAGTGAGTGAACCAACAGGAGGTATAAACTTAGTAAGCATCCTCACCCATCAAACAGTGCCAGACACATCGGTCCATGAATAGTGCTGGTAGAAGTCACCATCATGCAGTCCTTGAAGAAACAAGGTCCATCTTCACACTGAGGACACCCTTCATCATGTTGTGTGGTACTACAATTATGCTAAATCGGATAGACTCAGAATAGATCTACTTAACCTGAAAAGTGATAGGTTTATTTCCAAAAACATGCTGAAAGAAAACTTGGTTTGTATTACCATTAGTTTTTTTTGTTTGGAAAGATATGGCTCTGTGAGTTGAGGTTGTTCTTGGTCGAGCTTCAACAATTCTGCAGCAGTGTTTACTAAATGCCCTGTGAAAAGGAAAGAAAATAATACTTTTACCTATCACACCTTGTGCAGTACAGTTAAAAAATAGTACATAATAGTATGGGTAACCATTCCCTCAGCAGATACTCTTATTTATCTACTAAAACAGGTGCTTAATTACTACTTTATCAATTAGATTCTACAGAGGTTTGAAATCCTAACAATACCAGGGAAAACTGTGGGAAAATACTAATATAGTTATTATTTCATTTTTAAGTTGATTATATCAAGTGCTGTGCTTTGAAGCAAAATCTTGGAGCATCTTTTCCCAAAACTAAAATTGCTTGAGAGAAATCGTTCCAGTGGAGTTTATTTGACTATCTGATGTTCAAATTAATTGCAGTGAACTTTGGCTATTTATCCACATTGTATAATATGAATGAAAAATATCAACCTATGTCAAATGAAACCATAGCAGAATCATATGGCTACAAAATTTAGTCTTCTATTTAAATTAATGCTATTTTTACAATAAGCTTTGTTCTTTCATCATTGCATTATATTTAATGAAAAGCTTCTGACACAGCAAATGCTGCAACTATACAAATAATTGAAGTCTTTTAAGCAGTTGATAGGATCATCCAAACATAACAGCCCATTTTCACACCAACAGCATTTTATATGCATTGAAGTAAATCAAGACTACTGGACAATCTGGATTAAGTAAAACAAACACAGAAATTACTTTAATGACATGAATTATTTCTGAAAAAAATTGGCAACAAAGCCAAACTAGAGTGCTGTTGATGGTCAATGAGGATCGAGAGCGAGGGTACACAAATCCATGTGTCAGATTTTAAAGTACTAACAAAAAAAATGAGTAAATAAATAAGAATAGAATAATGGCTGGAAGAAGCTCAATTGCAAAAGCAAAGTTGGGCAAGATCAGGTTCCATGCTGGATAACATGTTGGGAAAAGTCTGCCCAAAACCTGTATGTATTCTACATGGAATATGTAAATAATTATTTACAGGCTAGGTCTGGTAAAAGTTGATTTTTTAAAACTGGATATTGATTTGAAAATATTGTTACAAACTTATTTTTTCAATAATAACTGATATTCAGTTAAGTTTTAAGTCTTTCATTTGTTTTTTTGATGTAAAGGATGTCAGTTTTGCTTTTTAAGATGTCTTTACTCTTTAATTGCTTGAGTATTGTTAGTAGATTCTGCATTACAATGTTCCATCAATCAAAGTGATGAAGGCAGAAAGTGCACAGGGAGTTCCCAAAATCTTCACATTTTAAAAGGGAAGACATACATGTGAGAGTACACCTACAGTTATGTGGCTATTGTTACCTCCCTGCCAATCACATTAACTGGCCCAGGTAGTCCTTCCCACACATCTCAGGAATTTGCATCTCAGTTTCCAATTCTCTCTTTGGCAGAGGAGACTGGCACTGAGGAACAGACAGCTTGTAGGACAGAAATAGCTCCTCGCGTGGGTGTGAAGGTCATTATGAAATCAAATTTCTATGTTGCAGAATCGTTCCAATCCCACCACCAGTGACAGACATCACGTCAGGCAGTCCATCAGTTATCCATAAAGCAAATCTGTAAAGTTATGCAAATTGAGCCCCTTGCTGAATAGAGTTTTTTGGACTGGTCTGCCCATGCACATCATTTTCTCTGTGGAAAGGAGACATCAAGTCCAGAGTATAACTGTTGTCACCCATGTATCTTTATACATCACTGAGCTTAACAGTTACCTTTTACTAACAGAGTGGACTGTTGTTGTTTTGGGGAGACCTTAGAGTGCACAACCATACAATCCTGTTCGATTTTCAGACAAGAAACCTGGTCCCCAACATTTATAAGGTAGACACACACTTCATGAGAAGGGAGGTGTAACTAGCAAGGCAAACTAGAATTCATGTCACATTTACAGATGGGTCACATTGAACTTTTTTTTTGTGAAGCTTCATATCTTGGCCAGTAGCCATTCAGATTAAAAGGTCAAATGTCTGTTGGCAATGGATGTGGAGTTAGTGATTGTGGGAGAGTCAGAGAAGATACCTGAGGGGTATGTAGAAAGGATTGCAAGCTTTGAAATGATCGGGGATGTCCAATCTCAGGTGGCGGTTGAATTAAAATTCATATCCCTACTTCCGCCAAAATGAGATGCTTCGCTATTCCATCGTGCCCACAGCCTTCAGTTCATGCCTTAACATTGGGTTTCTTTTACTTATGGTGGACATTCCATTCCCCTTCTCTTTTCCTGACCCCGACCCACTTGGTAAAAGCTAATAAATATGTAAAATTGATTTTGGATCTTCATATTGTTTGGAACAAAAACTTATATTCAAGCACATACATAAATGTCCCACCAGGGAATGTAATTACCTAGAAAGATAATTGATGACATACTTATTCTGCTGTTATGGAATTCAGTTCCTGAAGTTGGATTGATTAGTCCAGAAACTATGCAGGAGGCAATACTCTACTATTATACTACACCACTTAAGGCTTTCTATTAGACCATCAACATAGTGCATACAAATGTCGACCCTAGACTAAAATACCAATCTAAATGCCAGCCCCTCTCTACCACATAAGAAATGAAATGGAATTGTGCTTCATTTAACTCCCACAGATAAAAAGGGCAATTAACAGCTAGAAGTAATAAAGGACAAGACTCCAAGATCACCTTGCACTTATATTTATGCTGAAGAAAACATTCAGGGTCCAATAAATGAAAACTTAAAAAAAAAACTGCAAATGCTGGAAATCTGAAACAAAATCAGAAAATGTTGGAAGAACTCAGCTGGTCAGGCATCATCTGTGGATAGAAGAACAGTTAATACTTCAAATGAGACCTGCTGCCATTCTGATTGTGTTCCATTGCTGATTCCTGATTCCAGTGGGAGAAGTGCCTACTTCCTGCAGTTCCCCCCAGCAGTGGAATCTTTTAACCGAATCTGCTCCACTTTAGACCCAATGCAAGTTCAATGACTTCATTCATTTTAATAGAAAGGAATGGCTCCAGGGACATAGGAACATTTCAGATAATTTGCATATTTTGAATGAATTAAGTTAAAGTCACTGAGAAATACAGCACGGAAACAGGCCTCTTTGCCCATCAACTCTGCACCGACCATCAGCCACCCATTTTGCACTAATCCTACATCGATCCCATTTTCTATTCTCCCCACATTCTCTTCAACTCCCCCCAGATTCTACCACTCACCTGCACACAATGGGCAATTTACAGGCAACAATTAACTTACTAACCCACGTCTTTGGGATGTGGAAGGAAACCCAGAGCACCGAGGGGAACTGTACACGGTCACAGGGAGAACATGGAAAATCCACACAGACAGCACTTGGATTAAACCCAGTTCTCTGGCACTGCAAGGCAGCAGCTCTACCAGCTGTGCCACAGCACTGCCCACATTTCAAAGGGTTTAAATGGTGATGTAAATCCATTTTATTGTTTTAATCATTTTCTCGTATTTCAAATATGTTTAACTTTGTTAACTTTTTCAGTTGTTTATGTTTTTCATTTTTTTTTAATGCTGACAAAGAAGGGGGACATTTGGCCCATTGGGTCCATGCTGCTTTCCAGGAGAGCAATCCCATTTGTCCCATTCCCTCTCCCTATATTTCCTGGCACTTCTGCAACTTATTCGCTCTCACACATGCCCATCAACTCCACCTTGATTCTTTTTGCCTACTCTAAAGAATAATGTACAGTGGTCCATTAACCTATCAACACATTTTTGGAAAGTGGGAGGAACCCAGGGGAAACACACACAGTCACAGAGATAACACTCAAACTGCACAAACTGTGCCCGAGTTCAGCATTTGACTGGAGCCATGAGGCAGCAACACTAACTGCTTTGTCCGCCATACTGCACTGTGATTATTTTTAAATAGGTTTTGAATATTTTTCAATATTTGTGTGTATCAGATATATTTGCATAAATTCCAAACTCTTTGATAGTTTTGATAGCTGCTAAGCATGGGGCTGAACTTGCATTTTTGTTACAGAGTCCCTCTGCACAGATGCCTGGACAGCCACAGGTTTATCTTTGTGCCCATATATCCAGGGAGTGTGGATCATTGCAACGTTGACCTCAGTGTCTTTCAAGCAGCAACTAACTGCCTATTGATTCTGTGGTAATTGTAAGTACAGTGCTGTGGTGAGCTCCTTGGCTTGTCTTTTGATGAAAGGGCCATGTACAGGGCCTTGCTTTCTTCAGAGACCAACATGAAGGTTTGCATAGACAAGTTGAGCAATTGGTGGGAAGTTGTCTGAATCTGTTTCGGGCAGGCCCTTAAAGGTGAAGCACTATATTTTAATTTTAAATTTGTTCTCGCCCATCCCTAGATACCCTAAGGCCATGAGCATTAAACCACACAGTGCAAGAAGGGAGTCACATAGGCACTACAAGTAGAGGAGTACATTCCTCCCATGAAATATATCACTTGGGTTGTTGAGACAAAGCAACAGTTTTGGTGGAGCCCTTTGAAGTTTCCCAACTTGCAGTATGGTTGGGATTAGAAAAGCAGGATCTCTTATCGTTCAAGTTCCTTCAAAGATCTTTTTATTTGCAAAGATTATCTGCCTTCACCTGGGTCTCCAGCCTTAAGTCTGTAATTCTGTCTCTTTCTTCCTTTTGAGATCCTCCCTGAAACCCAAGCTTTTGACTATGCTTTTATAAAATTCCAGACATTTTATTTCAACTAAGGTCCTGGATCCTTTAATAGCCAGGAGAGTAGAATCTTCCAGTGTATGGAATTTCCAAACTATAGTGATCGGCACGGTAGTGTATGGCAGGCACAGTAGAGTAGCGGTTAGCATTACGCCATTACAGCGCCAGGGACCCGGGTTCAATTCCGGCTGCTGTCTGTAAGGAGTTTGTACGTTCTCCCTGTGTCTGTGTGGGTTTCCTCCGGGTGCTCCGGTTTCCTCCCACATTCCAAAGATGTACGGGTTAGGAAGTTGTGGGCATGCTATGTTGGCGCCGGAAGCGTGGCGAATCTTGCGAGCTGCCCCCAGAACACTCTACGCAAAAGATGTATTTCACTGTGTGTTTCAATATACATGTGACTAACAAAATATATCTTATCTTTTTGTCATGGTTAGTCTTGTCCAGTAGTCTATAAGGGAGGGCCAGGCTGATATTCTAAATAAATTCTATATGTGTAAAACATATTTTAAACACACATAGCCAGATACTGATATTCCCCATCACATATGAAAACACAAACGCTAACATTTATTAGTTGTCTAATTTCTGTTCACAGTGCTACTGAGCAATAGGAGTGCAATAATGCTTATTTAAATTGCAGGGAACTCTTCCTTGTGGTTTTATGTGTTTGACAGCATAGTGTGCTAGTAATCCTTTTTAGTCTTTATCTCTCTGCAGACTCATGATATTAATGTAGGCCTGTACTCAGAAAGCAATTCAAATATAAATTGGTTTACAATTTACACTAAGTTTCAATTATTAAAAAAAACTGCTTGACATCTTATTCTTGTCCTCCCCCTGAATATGCTGCCCAAGGGCAGCAACATGCCTAGATGGAAAATAGGGTGCTGTTCCATGAGTTCTGGTAATTCTTTTACAGAATATTTCTGTTCAGTCTGCAAGGGTGACCTGAGCTTCCAATCCCCTGTCTCTTAATTTTCTACCCCACTCCCCCACCACCCCCAGGCCCTGCCTTTGGCCTCCTATACTGTTCCACTGAAGCTCAACAAAAGTTTAAAGAATGGCACCTCATTTTCATGCTGGGCATGTTGCAACCCTTAGGATTTAATATTGAGTTCAACAATTTACAATAACTTGCCTTTTCTGTTTGTGTTAGAATTGGTCAGTTCTAATAAAAGGTCATTAACTCCGTGTTTTTCCACAGATGTTGTCTCAGCTGTTGCGTGTTTCCAACATTCTCTTTTGTTTCAGATTTCCAGCAAGTGCTATGTTCTGCATCTCACATTCAGCATGTTCTTTTGTCTTCCCCTTTCATTTACCTATGAACTAGATGACAGCAAGAACGTTGTGTCTCCTGGGCAACCTTGGCCTCTACCCAATCACAGACATCCCGTTTGTTCTCTCTGTCTCTTCCCTTCTCTGCAAATTAAGAACCACTTGATTTTACTTTTCTAGTTCTGATTGACCTGAGATGTGTACTTTATGTCTTTCTCCAGATACTGCCTGGCCTGCTGAGTATTGTAAAAATCTTCTGATTTTATTATGAGGGCAAATTACCTGGCTAAGGGATTGAATCTGACAGAATGGGGTAATATTTATGTTAAGCAAGAATTTCTAACTTTCCAAAATAGAATGGCATATCATTTTTAAAAATGGATGACTCTCATAATTAATCAGAATGGAGTAAAGATATTTAGATTCCTATGAATGGGAGCATATGCTAGAACAAAAGAAAATCTGATGTTAGCAATAATTAGAACATGACCTACAGTTATTGTGAATTTTGGAAAAGGCATATGAAACAGCCCTGTAGCATTTGGATGTCTTAGTTATGGAAAATATCCTGTGGGTGGGTTGAAGAATAGGAAAAGATATGTCATATTAACAGATTCATCTAGACATGCAGATATTTTAGGAACACTTCTGTAGAAGCAAGTTCAATTTATCTAAAGAAACCATGAGAAAAATATCTAGTACCCATTCTGGTTCAAAAATAGCAAATTAAATTATCATCAAATCTAGAAAGAAGTGACCAGCTAACATAATTAATAGATATGTTTGGTAGAACATTTTAATTAGCAATGGTGGCACTTTGCTAGACTCTAAAGATATCCACAGATTATTAAGTAAAGAGGCATGTTCGTGGCAGAAGACATTCCTCTATCCTTGTATGGCAGTAGTGAATTAGAAACTTCAAGGGGATAAACACAAAAGTTGATCCTTCTGAGTGACTTCACTGCATTGGAATTTGTGCTATTTACCAACTAAGCCAAAAAAGCATATTACGTTTCAACTTGAGATATATCTCATGGTTGAAAATCTATTAATTCTATTAAATATAGCCTGTTATTGCATGCAAAGAATTCCCATTACAAGTTCTCTCCACCAATAATTAATTCTATGACAAAGGATTGAAGTTTTAGAACATTAACCTTTAAAAATTTTCTTTTCCAGTCACACTAAGTGGAGAATGTACAATGGCCTCTCCTTGTCTTAATGCTCAAAGGTTTGTTTATGTTTCTATGGTTCTCATTCCACTTCCTTTTCTTTGTTCTCTCATAAATTACCTAACTGGGAGATGATTGTTAAGTATTCACTGCTTTTACTTGGCAATCCATATTGATTATATGATGCAACCTTGAAAGCTAAGGACTGCAGAAAAAAGCACTGCAGAAAGGCTTGATCAGGCTGCAGTTTTAAAGATGACATGAAAGGAGAAGAGGGAACTGGAGGGAGGTGGATTTAAGGAGGCAACTTCACACAGGTTGCCATAAAAAGGAGTTGGAACATTTGGAACATGGAGGAGGACATTGTTAAAGGACAGAGTTCTGCAAAGGTTGCAATGGTTAAAAAAATGATTAAGGGAAAAGCCTTGAATGGATTTTTTTTTAGAGGCACACAGACCTGAATCCACTAGACGGCAGCAAATTTAGGCATTGACCTTATCTAATATTGGTGTGTACTCCTTTAAGAAACGTACAAAGAATCTGGATGGTTATTTTTGGATGTTTGTTTTCTTTTTTGTTTACTTTATTAAATACGGGATTTAACATATATGGCTTTTGAGATATTGGATGTGTACCCATTTAAGAAATGCACTATATGACAACTGCCCTCCCTCCCTCCCCTCCCCCCCACATTATTAGTATTGAACAGACTGGAACCATTGTCTGGTGGGTATGCACACAAAAAAGCACTAATGCTCTCTTCCTTTCTACAAGTTCTTTTGTTTAATAAAATACTTTGTTTAATTTAATCCTTCAGTATCTCTGGGAGACATACTGATAGAAAAAACTTGGTGTGGAATAGAATATGGAGGGCAAAGTTTTGGATTAGTTAAATTTGCCAAGGATGGAGGATGGAAGATCAGCTAGGAAAACTCTGGGAAGTTGAATATAAAGGTTTGGACAAGGCTTTCCACAGCAATTAGAACAGAATGTCAGAAATTTACAGCATAGAAAGAGGCCCATCATCGCTGGGTAGGTTGAAGATAAGCAGTACACAGCCTAGTTCCAGTTTTCAAAAATAAGTATGTAACTATCTGTAAATGGCCTGGCTCTGGGGTAGATAAATAATGGGGTCATTCTACATAATTGGAAACAGTTAGGCTTTGCAATGGGCAAGATATAGGACTGGAAAAGCAGTTCAAGTCTGAACCAGAGGTCAAAGTTGTAAATATCCTGTTTCAACTGAGAAAGTGGTTGGGGGTGAGGTGGAATAAATCAATACCGGTATGGAAATATTGGTCAAGGTGATAGATGGTGACTACGAACTTACAATGCTTAGCTGAAGGAAGTGATTGGAATCTGACAACACAAACAATGGCTGATGAGATGGAACAATGCAGGATTGCTGAGCCCATTCATTTGAATAGAGAGGATGGGCTATGAGAGGGAAAGGGTAATATAGATCTTTTTAATTAATTGTTTTCTCTACAGTTTTTATTTGTTAAGTATTTTTACATATTTTTAAGTATTTTAGTTATTTATTTTTTAATATTTGCAAAAAATGTTTAACTGATTTTTAACAGTATTTGAATGTCAGGAATATTCAGAAACTTTATATGACCTTAAGAGGTTTCACAGCTGGCAAAGTCTGGGGTATGGTTTTGCCAGCTGTTTGAAGTTACCAATGGGCAAGCCACAAAATGTTAAAAAGTCCATAATTGATTTCAAATGATAATTTCCAGAAATGTGTGCTGTCCTTACTTAGTCTGAAATGAATATGTATATAAGTCATCCATGTGAATTGTACAATCTCAACCAACCCCAAGAATTTTGCAGATAATCATTTTCATGTATAACAAAAAAATGTAGGTGGATGAGACAGCCAATTTCCACAGACATCATGAGATAATGTGTAGTTAATTTGTAGTGGCAATATATATTCTGGAATAAATGTTGGTCAAAAAATTTAGAGTAACTTCCTGTTCATCTTCGAATAGCACCAGGGATCTTCTATATTAATTTGAACAAGTACATTAGATTCTGCTTTAATGTTCCATCTACTATGGTTACTTTTAACTTGTGCTGTATTGATGTTAAGAACAGCTCATTTTGGATACACAAGGGCTCCACCAAGGGCTCACCAGAACAGTTGGAGCATCACAAAGTTGGTTGCGAGGAGCTGTCAGTGCATTGTGGTTGATGGCAAAACGCCCAGGGTAGGGGAAATTGTTGACTCTGCTAGCATGTCCCAGGAGGAGAGAAGTCCAAATGAGAAATAGAAATCAATAAAGCCATCTTAAAAAAAACTGAATACAATTTGCACATCATTTAATGGATTAGCACTTTTGGAAGACAGGCACAGAGGCAAACAGGGAGACTGAGAATTTCACAATTATTAACATCACGTAAATTGGAATTATGATTATGTCAGGGGAGCGGGAAGGTCATAGTGACAAATCTCTAATTGCAACTTTGTGGACTGGATTCATTCGACAAGAAGACTATTGGTTATTTTTTTCCAAATTAACTGTGATAAATAAAAAAAAATATACACTGTGCAGCAATGATTTTGTTAACAGAGTAGTTATACAAGCAAATTTACTACCTCTTCATCTCTTTAGCATGTCTGTGCTTTTAATAAATGCAGAACATTGCACCAAAACCAAAGTTTGAAATTTGACTGTGTAAATATTCTGAGAACAAAGTATTATTTTGGGAGTTTTAGTTTTGTCAAGCTATGTTTTGTAGTTAAGCCATGGAAAGCTGACTGCTTCTCACAATAACTTGGTATATGTACATGCATATGCACATAAGTACATACATACATAAGTGCTATAATCATGATTTCAGAATTATTTCTGTCTGCAGTCTTTGTTGAAGGTTAATCGAAGGACATTTTGATCTATTTACGGGTCATCAGCATGAATACTTTGATGCATAATAGATAATCTAAGATGACAAATCAAAATGCTCAGATATCAACCTTCAATATCCATTAAGGCAGAAAATAATATATGATAATTCAAAGCCTTATCAGGAGTAAGAGGAATAGACTTATAGTCGTAGGGGATTTCAATTACCCCTTTATTAGTTAGGATTGTCTTTGCATTTGACATTATTACTCTAATGAAAGAATTTAAAATGATGGCTATTTCAAAAAGATTCTATATTTGGTTCACTGTGTTCTAACATAAGCAAGCAATAAAGTAGTATTGCCAAATTTGTCAACTTACCATGACATTGTCCAAAAGTATTTTGAAGTATTTAAGCCTGGGAATTTTCTTGGAGAAGCTGTCATAATTTTGGAGGAAGCACTGGTTACATTACTTGTGTAAATAGTGTTAACTGCTGCACTTCTAGCACAGTAATGATGTTAAGTTGGAAGGATATCCTGGGCACATGTTATTTTGAATTGATCATAACATTTAATAATGCAGCAACTATTGTTTTTTATATTTGTTCTTGTGTGTCGGGAAAAATTATCAAGAGAGTATTTATCTCCAATTCTTTGTTGCTCTGAGTATACAAAATAATTAGTATAATGTGTTGTGGAACTGAGGGAGATAGAATCATAAAGCAGCAAGATCAGAAGATGGCCTTTAGCATTGGCTCTATAAAAGAGCAACCCAATTTGTCACAGTTCCCTATTTCTTCTGCTCATAAATTCAAGATACCTTGTGCTTTATGATGTGCTTTGCTAACTTGTTCCACCACCTTCAAAACATTTTCTACAAACATGCCAGGTTTGCACAAACATGCAAATGTGTGAAGTTGGAAACTGGAGTACATGTGGAAAACCCATGCAGTCACAGGATGAACATACAAACTCCACACGGACAGCACCGGAGGTCAGGATTGAACCTGTGTTGCTGGAGCTGTGAGATAGCAGCTCTATTAGCTGTGCCGCTGTGCCATTTATTACGGTTTTGACAAAATCCTCCTTTAGTATCCTCCATTAAATATTTATTTTGTCTTTTAATCAGGCTATAAACTCTTCTGTTTTTTTTTACTGTTAATATACAATAGAAGACAGAGCCCAATCCACACAGAGGTATCAGAATCAATTTGCTGAAGAATATTAATAAAAGAGTGAAGACATTTTTGAAAGCAGCAAACTGATAAAATGACATTTTCTGGTTCTAGCCCACCAATTACCAAATGTATTTATTTCAACACCTTCGAAATTAGCACTTGCTCCAACAATTGTCAATTACCAACCTTGTACAACTGCTAGACAATTGTACTTGGAAGCCAGTCTTTTTCCAAAGTGTTTACATTTTGTGCTTGTGCATTAACTTACTGCGGATTTCAGCTGTGGCATACTTTGGGATCATGGATTCCGTGGTCAATTCTGGATGAAGAATACAACCATGAGTGTAGGCATCCATTGGAAGGGAATCAAGCAGGTCTTTAAAGTGTTGCATTCTGGAATATGTAAGGCTTCCTGCTTCTGGAATTAACCTTGCATAGTTTTCTGTAAGTGAAATAACATAAATCAGGCATTGCCAAAAAAAGATTTTGGTCCTTCTATTTCGTTAGGATTATATAATTACTAAAGTCTGCAACTATGTAATTACACTGAACATTTCAATCAAGTAACTTTATTAAATAAAATGCATTTCAACAGCAATTTAAAAATGCACCCACACAAAATAATGTTCTAATAACTTAACTCTGTCTTGGTAAGTAACAGCTAAACAGATCTCACATAATTAACACCCACACATAAAAGTTAAACCAACACTCCCCAAAACCCCTAGCGGTTTCCAGCCTTTAGAATTTAATACATGATTATGTGATGTTCTTAAAGGCCAAATTAAATTTAGCCCTTCTAAATCAATCAGCGTTAGCAAAGCACTGTAATTAAACTATCATTTTTTATTTGTATTTCTTGGTTAATCATATGTAGCTTGCATACTTCAGAATGTATAGCAATACTCTATAGTACAATAATATATCTGAATATATCTGCAAGATATATTGAACTGTTCATTATGAGTGGTAAACATAATAGATTGAATGCCGTTAACTCAATTATTTTTTTTCCAGTCTATATTTATCTACATTTAAATAAGACTATTTCCTACCTCGCACTGATGAATAAATATAAAAAATATAATATTGATTGTAATTACTTAGAACCAGTAAACAAATTACAATTATCAACAGATAAAATCATCAATGTAGAAAAATGTTTTTACTATGTTGTTTCCTAATACTTTTTAACTTGAGCTGTTGTAGCTTGTATAGGTATTATTTTATATAGGTATTATTATATAGGTACAGTATATATAATATAGGTATTATTATTATATAGGAAATTTCTATATTGACTTATTGACCTAGAAATTGCAGTGTATAATATTGGTGCTTGATGCTTATAACAATGCAAATGATGCAAGTTTGGATTTTACGGTCTGGAGTACATGCATGAAACTAACTAATGATAGTGAATAAAACTACCCATGAAGATTGACCCTATTCTTTGTAAACAGGTGCCTTTTATATGGGGTCACTGGAGTTTAGCAACAATGACATTTATAAGCTAAGTGAGCAGCCAACCAGAATAAAGAATTCTGACAGGCATCAATGAAGAAAGTAAAGATCACTAACTTTATTTAGCTTTTAAAACAATTTGTAGAAGGCAAAATAAAGATTGGGATATACTCACTGAATAAAGATAGGAGCTGAAATATAATAAACACTTTAGGAAACTTACTGAACTTGCGAATGTTGCTCTAAAGAAATAATAATACACACATAGAAAATTAGATTTTTTTTCAGGGCCAGAGAGATTGTTCAGCAGTAGTTATGTCTTAGAGCATCATTAAAAAAATATAGTTATAGTTCTTCAAAAAGGCTCAGCATTTATTCTAGGTTCTTTATTACAATCAAAGTAGTGGAGAAAGAAGTTGAAGTTTATGTCCACTTGCTAATTCTGAGTTGATTGCTTCTGCAAAACCAAAATATGCTGCTGAAGAATACAGTATTATTGGCAGCAATTTCCAGATTTCCACATTTAACTTTGAAATTTTAAACACCAAAAATTGTTGGCAGTTTTACAGAATAGTTGTCTCCCCATCATTATACGTACAAATTCAGGGCTATTATTTTTTACACTCTTGTCAACTGTAGTTTCTAGGTTATTACATTCAAATGAATTTCTTTCATTTCAATGTGAGGATGATTTTCACAGAACTGGTTAGGTGCAGTATTAAAAAAATGGCTGTCTAAATGTTCACTACAAACTTGCATATGTAAACATTTTCCCCATTGAATCTATGTTACATAAAGTTCCTTGAACTGCATTTTCTTGACTTTGGTAAAGCAGATTCTCAGATGAGTATGAAAAACAGTCATGTTTAGTCAGAATAACAAAGTTCTAATGACAAATAAACATGTACAATAATTCAAGCTTTCGATTTAATTAATCAGCTAAAATGAAGTCATCACCAGCGCTGGTGCACATAGAAGTCTCAGACTATTTGCTCTTGTCAAAAAGTATTTTTCTTCCATGTGACTGTGTCCCAGTAAAGTCTCTTCAATCACAATAAAAGATGAACCCGAATTTAACAATGAATAAGAAGCTGTAAAATTCAACAACATTTAGCACAAGTTGCAATTGCACATTTACAAAAAGGATAAATGGAAAACTATCAGTGTAATGGAGGTAACAATCTTGGTGCTCTAATGACCATAACCTATTTGAGAGTTTCTCAAAATATTTGTGATATTATCACACTTGTTCAATTCTGTAAATTTGTTGACAAAATAAACCAGGCAAATACCAAATGCAATCATCCATTAAGCTGTAATATTGATACAAACTGATTTTTTTTCATTGTACTCAACTTCAAAGGCAGGAGACAACTTGAGAATTCATCTTCAGTTGTTAAATAAATATTTCATTAACAACAGAAAAATTACAAAAAATAGATCATTACAAAATTCAGCAGGAAATGAGTTAAACAAAAATAAAATTTGATTTAAAATAAATACATTGTATAAATAGGAATGATAAATAGGAATGATAAAGAGGAAAAAAAAATAGAAAAATGAGTTACATACAGGCAGCATTGCCAATATGGGAATTTCAGCTTTACAAATGGGGAAAGGCATTGTTAGCAACTTTGAGTGGAGTATTAGTGAAAAGAAACAGCTTGAGGCAACTTTCAGTTAATGTTTCAAACCTTAAATAGAACCAAATGTTCCTAATAAAAGTAAATATGAATGATAGAATTGATATTAATAAACTTCAGACTAAGCACATGTCATTGACATAAAAATTTTAATAGATATAAGAGATTTGATTTTGATACAAAAAATGTTATCCCATTTTACTTAGAAAATGAGAAAAATTTAAATGAGGAAGATGAACAAAAGGATTTTGAAGTATAAAAAGCACAAATTACTAAAGAAGGCAGAGGGTAGGTTGAGTGCAAATCCTGTCTAAACTCTTCAAAATTATATAAACTTTATAGAGTAGATACCAAAGGAATGTTTCCACATCTGAGGCATAGCAAAATTACATACCACAGATAACCACCTAACCAGCAAATAGGGAATTTGAACAAAACCTCTGCCCAGATGGTGAGAATGTGGAATTTGCTGCCACAAGAAGTGATGGAGGTGAATATTATGCATATATTCAAAAGGAGGCTAATTAAACAAATAAAGGGAAGAGAAAGGAAAGGAGAGTTATGCTGTTTGAGTTAGATAAGGAAAGAAGGGAGGAGAGTCAAGTAGAGCACAAATGCCAGCATGGACCATGTGGACTGAATGGCCTTCTTCTGGGCTGCATATTTCTATCTAATTCTAAGTAAGTTTAAAGAATTAGCAGGGAAAGAAAGGAAAAAAGTCACCCAGTAGAGGGGGTGGCCTGAGTACACAGTGAAAGATCCAATAATCTGTTCAACAGTCTCCCCAGCTTTCCCTATTGGTTTCTTCATTTAACTGGCTGCTTCTTGTTAAGTGTTGCTCCTCCTCCATGTTGTTGCTGTATCTCCTGGCTCTTCAGATAATGAAGACTAGGCCAAATTCCCTTCTCGTCCATTTCTTCTGTTCCAGCCTTCTTGCCTTTTGATCCCATCTCCTCTGCATCTCTATACCCCAACTGTTGTGTTTCCACAGCAATTCCAGTTCTCATCTCATTTCTTTTACCATATCTGATTTCTATCACTGAAATCCCACCCAATGTAAGCTTATACTCACAATGACACAGAGGAAGACCATTCGGCTCAATAGGTCCAAGCCAGCTCCTAGTGAAGCTAGGAGCACTGTTTGAGAATAAAGGGTAGGACATTTAGGACTGAGATGAGGAGGAATTTCTTCACTAAGAAGGTGGTGAACCTTTGGAATTCTGTCCCCTGGAAGGCTGTGGAGGCTCAGTCATAGTGTTCATTCAAGAGAGATTGTTAGATTTTGGGGTATTAAGTAGCTTAAGGGATTTAGGGATAATGCTGGATAATGGTGCTAAGGTAAAAGATCAGACATGAATTGTGGGACTAGTGTCCCACAAGGATCGGTTCTGGGACCTCTACTTTTGTGATATTTATTAATGACTTAGATGAGGGGGTGGAAGGGTGGGTTAGCAAGTTTGCAGATGACACAAAAATCGGTGGTGTTGTGGATAGTGTGGAGGACTGTCGAAGCTTACAGAAGGATATTGATAGGATGCAGAGCTGGGCTGACAAGTGGCAGATGGAGTTCAATCCGGAGAAGTGTGAAGTGGTACACTTTGGAAGGATAAGCTCCAAGGCGAAATACAGGGTAAATGGTAGGATTATGGGCAGTGTAGAGGAGCAGAGGGATCTGGGGGTTCATATCCACAGATCACTGAAAGTTGCCACACAGGTGGATAGGTTAGTTAAGAAAGCTTATGGGGTGTTAGCTTTCATAAGTCGTGGGATCGAGTTTAAGAGCCATGAAGTAATGATGCTGCTTTACAAAACTCTGGTTAGATCACACTTAGAGTACTGTGTCCAGTTCTAGTCACCTCATTATAGGAAGGATGTGGAGGTGTTGGAGATGGTGCAGAGGAGATTTACCAGGATGCTGCCTGGATTGGAGAGTATGGATTATGAGGAGAGACTATAGGGCTTTACTCATTGGAGAGCAGGAGGATGAGGGGAGACATGATAGAGGTGTACAAAATATTAAGAGGAATAGATAGAGTGGACAGCCAGCGCTTCTTTCCCAGGGCACCAATGCTCAATACAAGAGGGCATGGCTTTAGGGTAATGGCGGGGAAGTTCAAGGGAGACGACAGAGGGAGGTTTTTCACCCAGAGAGTGGTTGGTGCATGTAATGCACTGCCTGGGGTAGTGGTGGAGGCTGATACATTGGTCAAGTTCAAGAGATTGTTAGATAAGCATATGGAGGAATTTAAGATACAGGGATATGTGGGAGGAAGGGGTTAGTTAGTCTTAGGAGTGGTTTGAAGGTTGGCACAACATGGTGGGCTGAAGGTCCTATTCTATGGTGCTATGGAATTGATGAATGGTGGAGTAGGCTCAAAGGACCGGATGGATTACTCCTGCTCCTGTTTGACATATTCCAATGAAAGAGAATTTCTTTTTTGGAAAGGACCTTTGTTCAAAGTATTGCATGGAGCAAAAAATGGACAACAAAATTTTGTCAGATAAATTAATAAAGACATTTTTAATGCTATGGAAAGAAACTCTTGATCTAAAGTCTCCCTACATTAATCTGTTGATGCCTTTGCATGTCCTGTTGTTTCAACTGGCTGGGAATATCCACCTGCTGAGCTAGTCAGAATACTGATGTTGTTCCTAAACATTAAAATAAAACTAGCACTGGACTTTCTTTCTTTTGAGTTTTTTTGTAATGGCTAATTTTCATAAGGCACTAATTATGTCATTTGATATGTGGGTGGCTGTTCTGATTAATCATTAGAAAAGAGAAATGAAATAAAAAGGCAGTATAATGACAGGGCATTTAGGGCTGCTGCCGCATAGCTCCAAGAACCTGAATTTCAATGCTGTGGGAAATTTGCATGTTCTCCCTGTGACCATGTGGGTTTTCTACAGGTGCTCTAAAGACAGGCTGGTAGGTTAGTTGGCTTTTGTAAATTGCCCCTAGTGTAGGTGGTGGTGGGAGAATCAGACGGAGTTGATGGGCATGTGAGAAAAAATATTGTCTCAAAGAAATATGAATATATTAATCTATTATATGGTGGTAGGAAAATATTTAATTTTTAATATTTGTGCAAAGGAAAGGAGAACATCCCTCTGAACATTCAAAGCTTAGTTGCTGGGTCTTCAGTGGAAAAGGATACTGAGCAAGATGTAAAGTAGTCTACTGATTTAGTATCTTTCTTTACATAGCAACCTAGCAATAATTATTAAAATTGCACACAGTGTATGGAAAAAAAGTTCAAGTTCCATTTTGGGTAGCTGTGGACACTGGATTGCCTTGTTTTACTAGCTTTGAATTGCTCCTATGGTGAGTACAGAGTTTCCCTGATGTAGAGCCAATGAGCAAGGGGAAGTGCAAAACTGGGTCAAAGGACAACCAATATGTGGATCCAGCATTCAAAGTCAAGGGTCAAAGTCAGAGACAAAGTTCAGATCAAGATCTGGGATCGGTAAGTCAGGTCCAGGAATTGTGGAGCCAAGGATTATGGTGGTTGGGTCTCGAGATAAAAGGCTGGAGTGGAAGTCAGATGAGTGAAGTTGGTTATGAAGCTGTAGCCTGTGAGAGGAGGCTAGAAATTGGGGATTAACTTGAATTTCTGTTGTTTTATAACAAGTGGGAAACACTCTATAACCCTTTATTGAAAGCAATCCCTTTGATGATCTCGATTGGGCCACCTTCAAATCTTTTCTCACTACAACTAGGAAATTAACCTTCGTATGCTTCACTCTTAACAACATGCTAGCTTCTATTAAAATGAGACAAATATCCCAAGAGATGAAAAGAAGTGTGACCAACTAATTTAACTGAAGTTCTTTGATAAGATCTGGGTAGTTATTTTTCAAATTAGACTTTATCCTTTCAGTCTCTGGAATTCTGAAGCCAAAAACAATTTTGTACAAACTAGTTTAAAAATTCTTTTCACGTATCAAATATCAGCAATTTAGATGAAATTATTCACTGAAAGGTGTTCTCCTTTAAATAATTCATTTTGTCTGCTGCTATTCATGTATCTGATGCAATTTAGTGCTTCATTTAGAGTTTATTTCCTTATCTATTGATTTCTGTTTTTCAGGTTTCAGATGTCAGTGAAAGAAATTGTATCCTGATCTTCAGGAGGGTAATTCAGCCAATGGTCTTGCCTTGCCAAGGAAAAATGGGAACAATTAAACTCTGCAAATTTTGCAGTTTCAAAGGTAGTTCAATGCTGTTGTTTTAATGTTCATTGTATATTTGAATATCATGAAATGAGATTATGCTTGATCACCCATTGGCCCATTTTAAAATTTATTTAAAGGTGGTATCTTTAAATCAGTATTAGTAGCAGAGCTCCCAATATGCATCAGGATGAACTTTAGTAGCTTTGAAGTTTGGAATTGTTTTGTGAAATTGAATTGATACATGATATGATATTGGGCTTAAGTATATTTACCTCTGGCCAGCAGTTTGGTAGCAAACAACACATGGCGATGCCCCCCTCATGGGTCAGATTGTCCCTGACTTGTATATCTGCACATTGAAATGGGGAAGACAGGTTCAAGTTGGGGGTCAGAGTTTAGCACTTCCAGTCTCCTGCTCTGCTTGGTGATGACTCCAGCAACAACACACAAACACACTTGAGTTGAAGAGCCTGGATGCAATTCCACACTGGACCCTCCACTTTTATAATTTATTCCTCAGCCATAATTAAAAGGTATGTGCAGTTAACTTAATTGTTTATTTTTCTTTGTACTTTTTAACTAATCTCTAATAGTATAAGGGTTTTCTGACCAAGTGTATTATTTTTTCAATAATTTAATTTTTTCTACTTATTTAAATCTACTGTTCTGAAATATCTCTGACAATTAAACATTGCTTCCACCTTGCTAATATTAAAAGCCATCAGAGCAATCCAGAGGCAGGATCCAGGATCTACTGCCTGAGGTCTAGTCACTGCTCACTGTCCACTCAAGACTTGCCAGATAGCTGAGGTATCTAGGCCTCCAGCTCAAGTGGTTTCACAGCATCATGAAAGGTGTGATTGGGCTGGGGGAGTGGTGCTTGGAGGGCTTGGAGGATTGGGGGTAAGGGTTGGGGAATGCAAGCAAGTTTTGGTGGTGGGCTGAATCAAATTCAGCTTTGGCCTTTAAACTAATCCACTGCTGCACTTGCTAAATCTGTACCTTTATGGATTTTTTGCCAAAAAAACAGAGGAATAAATTCCCAAACTCCCTGTTTGAAGGGAGTCATATTGGTTGGCTATTAGAAATTGATATGTTTTTATTTAATTTGTTTGGTTGAAAAGTGAGGGAGGGAGTTGGGGGGTGGGGGGGAGTTGGGACCCAAAGTAGCAGTCTAACAGATGAGAAAGTTGAAGCAAATATTGAAGTTAGATCAAACATGTCCAAGTTGGCAGGGGCAGGACAGGGAGTGTGGAAGGTCTGATAGGCTAAACAGCATTTACTTTACTCCATGCTCTGAATTTATCTACATTACCTCACAAGTAAGTTAGACAAATTCAGAGCAATGGACTGGCACATGGGATTGTGATATTATAGCTATTGCTTAAACATGGTTGAGGGATGGGCAGGACTGGTAGCTTAATGTTCCAAGGTATCAATTCTTCTGGTGGGACAGAGGTGGAGCTGAGAGAAGAAGAAGAACATCACAGCAGTACTTGGAAAGGATATCCTGGGCGAACATCCAGTGAGGTCATATGGGTAGAACTTAGAAATAAGAAAGGGGTGATCACTTTGATAGGATTATACTAAAGGCCCTCCAATAGTCAGCGGGAATTAGAGGAGCAAATATGTATGGAAATTACAGGTAGGTAAAGGGATAATAGAGTTGGTGATATTAACTTCCCTAATATTGACTGACACTATCTTACTGCTAAAGAATTTGGTGAAGCAGAATTTGTTAAGTGTGTCCAGGAAAGTCTTCTGAAGCAATTATGTAAATGGCATCAGCAGAGAAAAGGCAACATTCAACCTCCTCATAGGAAATGAGGCTGGGCAAGTGGTTGATGTGTCAGTGGGGGACTACTTTGGGACCAGTGACCGCAATTCTATTACTTTTAAGATAGTAATAGAAAAAAATATGACTGGTCCTCAAGTTGAAGTCTTAAATTGGGGGAAGGCTAATTTCGATGGCATCAGGCAGGAATTCGCAGAAGTGATTGGGAGAGGCTATTTGCATGCAAAGAGATGTCTGGGAAGTAGGAGGCTTTCAAGAGTGAAATAGGAAGAGTTTGGGGCCAGCAAGATTAGGGAATCTTTGTTGATGAGGGATATCAAGGGTCTGGTCAGGAAAAATAAGGCATATGTCATGTTTACACAGCTGGGATCAAGCAAGCCTCTTGGGGAGCATAAGGGATGTAGAAGTACACTTAAGAAAGAGATTAAGAGGCATAAAGGGGCCATGAGATATCCCTGGTAGACAAGATGTACAAAAATCTTAAAACATTCCATAAGTATATTAAGAGAAAAAGAGTAGCGAAAGTATAGGCCCCTTTAAGGATCTGTGAGGCAAACTATGTACGGAACCACAGGAAATGAATGAGGTCTTAAATGAATACTTCTCTGTATTTACTGTGGAGAAGGACATGGAAGCTAGTGAGTTTAAGGAGGTGGTGTTGGAGGTCTTGAAGCGCATAAAGGTGGATATATCCCCCATGTGTCACCCGCCTGACCAGGTGTATCCTATGATGTTATGGGAAACAAAGAAGGAGTTTGCTGGGGCCTTGGTAGTGATTTTTGTATCTTCGTTAGCCACAGACTTGAAGATAGCTAATGTTCTGCCTTTATTTAAGAAGGGATAAACCACAGAACTATAGGCTGGTGAGACTCATATCAGTGGTGAGATAGTTATTGGAAGGGATTCTGAGAGACAGGAATTATTTGTATTTGTAAAGGCAAGGACTGATTAGGGCTTTGTTTGTGGGAAATTCATGTCTTATGAATTTGATTAATTTTTTTGAAAAGGTGACCAAGAGGATTGACAAGGGCAGGCAGTAGACATTGTAAGAATTAAGACATGTTACAGTTGTACAAAACATTTTGTTGGGCTAACTTGGAGTATTGTGTACAGTTCTGGTTACCATACTATAGGAAGGACATAATTAAGCTAGAGAAGGTGCAGAATAGGTTCACACGGATGTTGCTTGGAATGGAGGGCTTGAGTTATCAGGCGAGATTGGATAAGCTAGGTGTGTTTCCCATGGTAGGAATGTCTTAAACTAGGGGGCATAGGTTTAAGGTGAGATGGAGGAAGTTTGAAAGGGATCTTAGGGGTAAATTTTTCTAGATAGTATCTGGAGTGAGCTGCCAGAAGAGGTGGTGGAGGAAAGAACAGTAACAACATTTAAGCAGCCTCTTGATAGATACTTGAATGAGCAAAGCATAGGTGGGTATGGAATTAATGCAAGCAAGTGGGATTATTATGGATGGGCATGACAGCAGCCACAGATGCAGTGGACCGAATGGCCTGTTTCTATGCTGTACAACTCCATGACCCTATGTCCAAATTTCTGGCAAGCTCCCAAGCAGTTCACCATTAGTAATGTTAAGTTTGCACCAACAGCCTTCACATTTTCAAGAACGAGTAAGTTGTTCTGATTAATAAAAGGGTTTTTGAATTGTCTTCAAATTCGGAAGATCATTTATTTACACTTTCTTGTTAAAACCAAAAATATTTGAATTTATTTTTCCCATTCCAAAACTGGTAAAGCCACTGAAAGAAATGGAACAAGCAAATTCAAGAGGATGGGAATCAATGCAGAGGCAGAAGGGGAAGGGGTGCAGTTATCCTACATAGCTATTGGTCTGGAATATCCCTACATTTAGCCATGGCATGGTAGACAACCGCCAGTGAAGTATATGTGAGTCAATGCATTTCTGGCATCAGTGCCTGTACTTTGCACTGCAGAAGTGCTGGACGTCAGATTGCAACTGACCTCCTAGTCCCCTGCTCCACTCCGGACTGAGTCCAAGAGTAGAGCTCAGTCACGTTGAGTAGAGGAGTCAGATACATTTTGGATCTGATAAATACCAGTTGTAGGCACACAAATTAACTTACACAACAATGCACTCCTCCTCACCTCCAGAAACAAGCATTGTTGAAGGAAGCATTTTATGTACATTTGATCAAGTTGATCACAATACTATTCTCCCTTCATTAGTGTCCCTAATTTATTTTTAAGGAAAATAGAATTAATGTTTATTAACATTCTCTGAGTTCAAAGATTTCTGTAGACTTTGTTGTATATGAATTAAAATGCAATTTATAATATCACTGGGCAACTATCCACACATGACTGAAACTATTTAACAAATAAAACTACAAGCAAAAGGTGAACTCCCTAATTTCTGTCAAATATATTGTATATAAAAGTGTTTTAAAAATGTAAGAGGATGATTTCTTACATGTACTGACCATGCAGCAGAACAGGAGGTCAGTTGTCTCCAGTACTTACCAAACCTCTGTGGTGCAATGTGCAGGCATGGAAAGTCAAAGATAGGCTGACTCACAAAGAACACTTTGCTGCCAGCTCTCCACTGAGACATCAGCTAAAGGTAAGGATATCTCAGAGCAATACCTACATGTGGTTACTGTATACCTCCTCTTTCCTCCTCCACACTGATTGTCATGTAGTTATTACACTTACTATTAATGGTTTAAAAAGAATATTTCATATTCTGTTCTCTAAATGCTGTTATGTAATGATGAGTAATAAGATTTTACCTCCCACAAAGGTCTTCTCCAGATAATCAATAATTTGGTTGTAATCACTGATGATATTGTCCCCATGGATTACCACTGGCACTTCTTCACCTAAGTTCAGCCGCATAAACCATGGTTCTTTATGTTCAGTTAATGGTAAACTAACATCTCGTTCATCACACTGCACGCCTTTCTCTGCAATCAGTAAACGAACCTGAAACAAAGAGACAGTTTTCAGATGTCTTGTTAATGATATGAAACAAATGTAAATCGATACTGAATTAATGATGAAGTTAGGGTTAGTGTATGTATTCACTGGAGATTTGAGAGACTTTGCAATGACCTCTGTCTAATTCATCTCATTGTCTCTACTGGTGGTTCCAATGATTTGATTCATTCTTCTCATCCACAGTTCCTCTATTGGTGCAGCTTCCATCCCCGGGTCCTTTCCACGTCATTGATTCTAATAAAGAATATTGGCATCAGAAGTGAATTCTGAATCATATTTCATGCTGAGATAAATAATACATTGCACAAATATGCACAGGGCTAATTTCTTCAGGAGGCAACTTGGATAGTTTGAATACTTTAATTTGCGTGGCTAGCATGTGCTTCACAGGAAGGTTATTACTGGCACAGTGGGCTTTATTTTTGAAACTAATAGTAAATTTGTGAAAGTAAAGCCCGAGTAGAGATAAGCCGTTTCACTGTACTCTGAAAATAATGAGATTGTTACTAAAATTAACCAGTTGAGTAATATAGTCAGCATGTTACTACATCCTCCTAATATCTTTCGGGGTAATGTAATTAACTTGATCATTTCTTACCTTAGCCACTCTAGCTCCTCGCTCCAAGGTAACTTAACTTTCTGGTTGTACCTTCAGCAATCCCATTAAAGACCACTTTACCCACTTCAAGTATTCAGAAGACTAATCACATGTGGGTGTATTGTGGTAGTCACATGCCATCCAGTTCAGTAACAGAGTCAGGCAAAGTTCTTTTCAGGTAGGGGACTGGAACAATTAAGTAATTTTTTTTATCAACATGGCAACGTATATTTGATTGTTATTAACATTGGATTGATTGTGGATTCATTTCTGTGCCATGAAAAGCAAGTTCAAATTGACTGGTTGAAACTCTCTATATATCACCATATCTTGGTGTAGTAGACAATATTTTTCTAAAGGTTCGGCTATGTATTTCTATTTTCCACACAATACATCCTTTATAGGGGAGTTGTGATGATGAAAATAATAATAGAGCAGGTGCTGGAAGTCTGAAATAAATCAGAAAATGCTCAAAATACTCAAGAGGTAAAGCAGCATCAGTGACAAAAAAAAAGCGTTAATGCTTCATCAGAACTGGGAAACAAGGAAACACTTCAATTTTAAGCTGCAGAAGAGTGGGGAGGGGATGGATAGGATAAAGGGAATACCTCTGAGGCCAGAGTTGGCATGGGGAGAGGCTCCAGATGGTCAATTGGTTGGTAGGTTATTGAGGAGAGTGAGCAAGCAAATCTGAACCAAGGGACATAAAAGCTATTAGATGAGAGCAGTCAGAGATGATACTCAGTTAGATGACCTTGGATGATGGTCAGAGTAAAGCAGATGATGATTAGGGTTGTTCTGACAATGGGAGGAGGGATAAATGATTCTGAGAAGCGTGTGTTACTGAATAGTTAGTTCCTGGAGGATACACCTTCTAGAGTTGTAAGCATATCTCACTCAGAGATTCAGACCTTCTTGCCTACTGTCAATTAAAAGATTTCACATGGCCAGTGGCCATAAATAGAATGACTTTTGAAATGATGGCAGGCAGCCTTGTTACACCGACATTTTTCCTCCAAGCAGATTGACCAGAGGCCGTTCACCCAATTCTACTTAAACCAGAAATGGGGTTGTAAGACAATTGTTTCCCATTTAAATTCTTACATGCTCCCAATGCATCCTTTCTTGGGAGTTTAGATTCAGCCCTACATTTCAAAAATCCTTCACTAGCTACGAAGCACTTTAGGATGTCCTGAAAATGTGAAGGATGCTACATAAGAGCAATTTTATTCTGATGTTGCAATTTTTAAAATGGCATTGATTCATAATGGTTTTGAATACATGTAAAACATATAATGTAAATGTAGCCTTAATGCTCTGTCTCATTTCTGTATCACAAAAAAGAGAGGCATTTATTAGAATAAAGTACAGTGAGAAACAAAAAGTTTAACTATAGAGGTCCTCTCCAGGTTACGAACACTCGATTTATGGACATCTCGTACATATGAACGAACATTTGAGAGACCGGCGGCATGGAAAGGAATAGATTTGCCAGCTGCTGTGGGGTTGCAGGCATCTTCTGCCAGGTGGGAGCAGGGCATTTCTGTGTGCCTTTTCTCCGCTGCACCCCCCCCCCCCCACCACCTCCCCCCCACCGAGCCACAACAATCTTGGGCTGGGCCAAACCAAGCAGAGCTGGGGGTACTGAGCAGACTCACTCCTCACTCACTGAGTCAGTGAGGCCAGCTAGCAGCTGCTCTTCCTGCAACTGCTCGCTCTCCTGTGACTGCTGTTTGCATGATCCTCTCCCACACACTGTTTTACTGCTTTCGTTCATTTCCAATTTACAAATAGTTTGAGTTATGAATAGTTCTCAGGAACAGAACCCTGTTGTAACCTGGGGACTGTCTATAAAGTGGGTAACTAGGAAGTAGGATTAATGAGGCTCTCAGCAAAGTCTATTGCATTATCTGATCTTGCATAAACTTACTGCTGACTTGTAAATGTTATACTGACCTCTAAAAGTAACATGATATTTGTTAGGCATTTTCAGAGCAAGCAGATCAGTTGCACAAATTTGAGTTCATTTATTAATCTCAGAAATCATGCAATTAGGGTTATTTGACCCATCAACCTGGTATTTCCACAGACCACATAGAATATGTGCAATGGGAGGAGGAGGCTCTATTAATATCCCCAACCCAATGATGGCAAGGCCCAGCCTGTGAGTGCTGAAGACAAGGATCAAGCATTCACAGCCATGTTCAGTAGTGCCAAATAGATGATCCATCTTGGCTACCTCCTGAGGACACCACTTTCACAGAATCCAGTCTCCAGCCAACTTGGTTCACTTCATATGATTTTGAGAAACAGCTGAGAGCACTGGTTATGGCAAAGACTATGCGACTGAATGACATTCCACCTGTAGTACTAAAACCTGTGCTCCAGAACAAGTTGCACCTCTCTTTCAGTACAATTACAACACAGGTGTTTACCTGACAATGGTAGAGTCCACAAAAAGCAGGACATATCCAATTCTGCTAATTATCACCCAATCATCTACAAGATGATGGAAGCTGTCATCAACAGTGTTTTCACTGCAGGAGTTTCATAGACAGTGTTCCAGGTCTAGCCATCTTCAGCTGCTTCATCAATGTGTTCTTCCCGATATCATAAGGTCAAAAGTGGGGTGTTTGCTGATGATCAAATAATGTTCATATTCATTCTCAACTCCTCAGCAAATGATACATCCAAGTCTGCATGCAGCAAGACCTAGTCATATTCATGCATGAGATGATGAGTGGCAAGCAACATTCCCACCACAGAAGTGCCAAGCAATGACCATCTCCAACATGAGTCGAACCACTCACGCTGACAATCAATGGCATAACCATTGTTGAGTCTCTCACCATTAATATCCTGCAAAGTCAAAAGTCAAACTCAAAGTCAATTTTATTGACATATGCACAGCTATGCACAGGTGCAATGAAAAACTTAACTTGCAGCAGCATCACAGGCCCATAGCATCATATAAGCATCATTCACAAGAAAAACATAAACATAAATGATGCCCAGTTCTTATAAGAAGATCGCCATTGGCCTGAAACTCAACTAAACCAGCCACATTAATGCTGTTTCTACAAGAGCAGATCAGAAGTTGGGTGCACTCTGGTGATTGACTCACCTCTTGACAACCTAAAGCATTTTCACCATCTACTGCAAGTCAGGACATGATGGAATATTCTGCACTTGCCTGAATGAGTGCAGCAACAACATCCTAAGAAGCTCAACACCATCCACGACAAAGCCCCCCACTTTAATTTGCAGCTTATCCACCACCCTAAACTTTCATTCCTCTCATAACTTGGCACATTGTGGCTGCAGTATGTACCATCTAAGAATGCACTGCGATTACTCACCCAGGCTACTCCGACAGAACCTCCCAAGCTAATGACCTCTACCACAAAGGACAAGGTCAGAAGATACATGGGAACACCAACATCTGCTGAGTACCCTCCAAGTTGCACACTACCTAGACTTGGAAATATATTGCCAGTCCTTCACCATAAGGACCACCACTTTCTCAAGGAGAACTAGGGATGGGAAATAAATGCTGGCCTCGCCAGCAATGCTCAGATCACAAGAATGAATTAAAACAAACGAGAAGTCCTATTAGGGATTCTATTCATCTTATTCTCTTAAATGAAAATTACTCATAAGATTAACACAGAATATCCATCAGTCCACATTTCCACCAATCAGCACAGGCTGGCTTCCATGGGCATCACCTTTCACTGCCCAAACTTTACAATACAATGCCAAAGAACCAGTTAGACCCTGAATTCTTCAACCCTGATTCCTCCCCAAAATGTTATTCAATTCAGTGATATAAAACATGATTGATGCAAGCTGTGATATTAACCAATGGTCTACAACACAACCATTTACAATGAAGACTAGTGTCAAATAAGGTTGAGTCATTGCTCTATACTCTTATCAATATTTCTTGCTGCAGCATTGTACTCACCTCCAGCAACCTTTCTCCAAGTGTAAAGCACATCTTCAGAACTAACGTGAAACTGTTCAACTTATAACAACTACTCTTTAAAACCAAGTTTACATGAAACTCAGTAGGTGAGCTTCAGTATGCAGATAACACTTGCATTTGTGAAAGCTGAGCGGCCGAGCCCCAAGCCATTGTCGATGCATACAAGAGGATGGACCTCACACTTAATATTCACAAGACAAAGCTCATCCACCAAATTGCCCCCGACAAGAAATGTTTATGGCAAGACTCCGGAAAACATGGACCACCTCCTATATCTTGGAGGCCACTTCTCAATGAAGGCAGCCACTGATGATGAAGTTCATTGCACCAGCACAGCCTTTGGTTGACTGAGGAAAAAGGTATTTGAAGATTAAGATCTCAGACCTGGCACAAATGTCAAGGTCTACTGGGCATGTAGGAAGGCAGCAGTGATCCGAGACTTGGATTACCACTAGCAAGCATCTCAAAGCCCTGGAAAAATACAACCAAGGCTACCTCCACAAAATCCTCCAAACTCATTGGAAGAACAAATGAACCAATGTCAGTGTTTTTTCTAACACTGACATTAATTCCAACATCCCCAGCATTGAGGCCCAGGTTACCCACAGTAAGCAACATTGGGTAGGCCTGATCGTTCACTTGCTTGAGACAAGACTCCCAAAACAGAGGGTAGACGAGGATAGTGCATTTGATACTGTTGATTTGGAGTTTAGCAAGGTCACATGTAGCCATGATCAAACATAATATATAAAAGCCCATAGAGTCAAAGGAAAGTTTGGAAAATTAATCCAAAATTGTCAGAGTAGTAGGAAGCAAAGAGTAAGTATTGATGGTGTTTTAAAACCTGGAAGGCAGTCTATAACAATGTTCCATAGGGCTTTGTGCTAGGGCTCATGCTTTTCATGATATATGTTAAAATTTTGGTCCAAAATGTAAGTAGCATGATTAGGAACTTTGTGGATGATACTAAATTTTACCATGTGGTTGTAATGAGAGAGTAAGGTATGGACTTTAGGAAGGTATCAGTTGGTTGCTCAAATGGAATTTAATTCAGAAAACTATAACGTAATCTATTTGGGGGAGCTCAATCAAGCCAAAGGAATATAGAAAAAATGGTAGGATACTAAGAAGTATAGGCGATCAGATAGTAGTGCACATTTATAAATTCCTGAAGATAACAGGACACGTAGATAAAATGCTAAGGAACCAGGCAAGGTATTTTCACTTATAGGTCTGAGCAATGAGAACAGGGATTATGTTTTCATACCTTTAGCTAAAGCTTCTGGATTACACATCCAGTAACATAACCACTTTAACCATAAATCACTGGCCAGCCTATAGTCACCACAATTCAGCATGGATGTGACAGCACTCATGTGGGTTCAGAAAAGATTGATAAAGATGTCAAGAGGACCAGAAAATTGTAGTTTTTAGGTTATAGGTTGAGGATTTTTTTTCAGAAGAGAGGAGGATCATGCTTGAATTAATTGAATTTTGTAAAAAAATGAGACCCCCCATATAGAATGGGTCGGAAGTTCTTCCCTTAGCGTATAGGTCAGTAACTAGAGGTTATGGACATAAGGTTTTTTCTGGAAGGAATAGAAAATAAGTTCAAGATAATTTGTTTCAACTATGGGGTGATAGGTGTCTAAACTCAACAACTAAAAGGGCTGGTAGAGAGAAAAACCTTCATCACTGTAAAAAGTACTCATTTGAGTATTGTTTGAACTGCTGTGCCAACAAGGCTTAGGAGCAAGAAAGTACTAATTGCCTTGATATTCCTTTTTCAGTTAGGATGAACACATTGATATAAGCAGTCACCATCCATGTCACAAATTTCTATGATTCCATTATATAGATTTCTAATTATTGTCTCTGAAACCAGAGTTGCATAGTTGTAGGCACAATGTGCCTCATGCAATCTACATTCAGATAATGATCATCATTACTGAAGCAAGCCTATTTTTTCAAAAAAGAATTAGTTATATTTAATTGAATTTAAATGTTCCAGCCAGTAGGGTGGGGTATAAATATCTCCATCACATTAGTCAAGGCTGCTTGCAAGTTCAGTGAAACAATCATTTTTGTTAAAGAATTGCAACAGTATTAATCAGTTTGGCCAATACCTCATGTACTCCTATTTTAAACAGTGTGTGCTGGAATAATGGTGAAAAAAAATTACATTCAGGTTAGCCATAGGAACATCTGAATAGAATGAACAGAATGATATTTTGAAATGAACATTATTTAAGAACAACACCTTGATTAAGCAGTCACCTTCAAATAGGATATTGTTGAGTAAACTGGTCATACATATCTAATGTGCAGTCCACAATATGAAGTTTAGGACCTGGAATATCAGACCCTCATGGACAATCTCAAAATTGACAGATCTGAACGCTAATCTGCTATCATAGTTTGGGAGCTCATACGCTTTGACACTGACATCACCATCATCACACTGAATGAGAAACCACAGGCAGGAGGTGACCAGTTTAAAGAACAAGGCAATGGGTACACCATCTTCTGGAGAGGAAAACAAGAAGAGGAATCCCATTAAGAATGAGCTGGTCTGTTATCTCAGCAATTCCCCAGTTGCCTTATGATCCATTGGCTCACTCTAACATGGAACCAACATGCTCCTGTCATCAATGTGTATGCCATAAACCTGGAAGCTTCAGATGAAACCAAGGAAGACTTCTACTTTAACTGACAAAACGGCCTGGTCCATTTCATAAAGCGAGAGAACCAATCCTCCTGGGTAACTTCAATACCAGGGTGAAAATGGACTCAACTTGTTGGTAAGGCATGATCAGCAAGGAAGAAGTAGGGAAGGATAACTTCAACAGGGTCCTTCTCTTGACAAAATGCTTGGAGCATGACCTCATAATTACAAACACCCTGTTTTGTCAGAGTGAGAAGCAGAAGATATAATGGCAACACCTGAGTCAAGGCACCACTTCGATTACTATCATTATCTGAGCCACAGACTGCAAAGATGTTCACTTCACCTGTGTCACGACAGGCACCATTGACTGCTGGATGGACCACCACCTGATCCGCTCTCTTATCTCCATCAATCTGACCCCAAAACATGAGCAACAACAGAAGTGTTGCTGCAAGAAGATCAATACCGAAGTTCTTGTGCACCCAACAAAGGCAACTCTTCTCAGACAGCACCTCACAGACACCCTGTCAACTGCCAGCCAACATGAGTTACAGAACTCCCACAGCTTATGGGCTGACCTGAAGTCTGCCATAATTGTTATCTATGAAGAGACTCTTGGTTTCTCGACCAAAAGGAACCAGAATGGGTTTGAGGAGATCAAGGACCTAGCCAACCACAAATGTGAGGCATTCCTGGATTAGAAGCTCCATTTTTACTCAAGAGAAAAGAAACAGTTCTACAGGCACCTGAAGGCAGTCCAACAGAAACCCCATGACCCAATGAACAGATGCTGGATGGAGAGAGTACAAAAAGCACCGCACTGATGGCCGAGGTTCTTAAGTGCTGTAATACCATTTACAGTCCAAACACCAAAGGCCCTATGCTACTGAGGGTGATGAACAGAGGTCTAGTCATCAGGGGTATAGAGGCCAACAATGCCTGCTGACAGGAACACTTCAAAGATGTCCTCAACCACGACTCTGTCCTTGACGTGAACACCCTAGACTCCATTGCACAGCAACCTATTCCACCAACCTTGCTGCTACCCCTGACCAACAGGGAGTCGAGAATGCTATACTTGAACACAAAGATAACAAAGCTTCAGAAGTGACATTATCTCTGCTGAAATCCTAAAACTTAGTGTAAAGTGCTCCAGGCACAAATACATAATCAGGGAAGAGGAGAATATACCAGGAGATCTCAGAGCTGCCATAATTGAAACCATCTTCAAGAAAGGAGACAACTGAATGTTGTAAGCACTATGGGGTCTCCCTGCTGATTGATACAGGGAAAGTGATCTCAGCTGCCTCCTCCCAAAGCTGCTCCCTAAATGACAATGAGGATTTTGTGGCTCTATAGACATACCCGACGTGATCTTCACTGAGCGGCAATTTCAAGGAAAATGCATGGAACAAGCACCGTCCACTACACTTGGCCTTCTTCAACCTTACTAAAGTCATTGACTCCATTAGTCTGCCCAGAGAAATTTATCTACATCTTACGTATGCCTCACGATGGCATGCAAGCCATGATACCAACTGTCAGGAATAATTTTGAGAACCTTGAAACTATGCATCAGGAGCCCATCAGTATCCTGCATAAGTGGTGGAAGGAATAGCCCACTGCACAAACTACTTACCTACCTGCTCCATCAGCCACCTCCTGCCCCATCTGTGGAAAGTTTGTGCTTCCCACATTGGCCTCGTTACTCACCTCAGAAACCACAAAAATCAGAATGGAAATAAGTCAACTTCAAGCCCAAGTAGTGGCAAAGAAGGAAATAATAAGACCAACAGAAAGTATTTTATAAAGCTACACATATAGATGAATGAACCCTTCAGGTAAACACTAACCACATTGATGTTCAAAACTTGCATTCATGTTTGGATTGGGAATATACTAAACAATACATGCCACTTGGATTTGGCAGCTATCCGAATACAAAGGGGCAGTGTAGTACAATGGGAGCAATTGGTAGAGGTTGTTTTGCAGATGTTTAGTGTAAAGCCCATTCTCTCATATGCTTCAATGATATCTTGGAGTTTGGCCTCGGAATATGCACAAATATTAGTACTGCCTGTGCACTGAAGCTTGATATCAGTGGTCAGAGTGACCTTGGTTCTGGAGCGGTGGTGAAGTGGTTGAACAGTTTCCCATTAGTCCCATAGATTAACCACTTCAACAGGAAGTTTGTCAGAGATGCAATGCAATATTGAAGTGAGAAAGATTGAGAAAAGGATTGGAGCAATGACACAGCTTGCATCTGAATAACTCAATGGTAAACACATTAGTCCGAATCATAGCTTGCATCCCATCGGATGATAGATGTTGAAAGGTAACCAATTTCTGAGGGCTGCCAAATTTGAGAAGGAATCTCCAGTCTTTCTCAGTTGATAGGCAAAGTCTTTTGTCAGAGTAAAACATCTGTAATATAGTGGTTGGTGCTGCTCCACATGTATTTTTCTTGGAGGAATCATGCAATTCTGCCTCTTCATGGATGGAATTAACATCAGGACCATGGAGTTGCACTTTGGCCATTGTGAGGAGATGATTGAGAAGAACCTTTGCAGTGACTTTATTTATAGAAGACAGCAATGAGACCCCTGTGTAGTTACTACAATCATATTTGTCTCCTTTCTTGGTCAAGAGGTCCCTGGATGTAAGTGATGAAGCTGTAATTTGTATCCAAAAGTTTCTCTCTGAGGTTACTCTTGTGGGTATTTCTTCTCGTAGAGAGTGGTGAATCTCCGGAATTCCCTGACCCAGAGAGTTGTGGAGCTGAGCTTATTAGAAGTATTTAAAGTGGAGGTAGATACATTTTTGAAAGATTGTGGGGGGGGGGGGGGAATTGAGGGGAGCTGGGATTTGTTACAGAGAAGGAGTTGAGGTCTGGGGTGGATCAGCCATGATTGTATTGAACAGTGGAGCAGGTGTGGTGGGCTGAATGGCCTACTTCTGCTCATATTTTCTTTTGTGCTCCTGTGTGTTAAGTTTTGGAACTTCAGCAGAGATTCTTCAGCTCTTGGAAAACCTTTTTTCTAGCCCAAGCACCCTAGGGTCCACCTTACTGAGAGCCAGATTGGAGGAGAGTTTACCAAGGACAGAGAGTCAATCAGCAACTGCTGAAAGGAGCATTTTGATTAACTCCTCAACTGAGACTCTCTATTGACACAATTGTCCTCGATTCTTTCCCACAAAATACCATCTAGCCCAGTGTCACTCCCAATCCAGACTAGCATGAGATTGAAGAGATTCTATGTCAACTGAAAACATCTGGGCTTTTTAAATCCGGTCTTTGTACCTCCTCATGTCAAACTTCCAGGTTAATATATGTTTACAGTGATGCAAAATTTCAAAAAAGAAAAAAAATGTAACAAAAACTGGGGTCTCCCTGGTGATTGTGGTGGATAGCACACTGGGTCAATATAAAAAGGCATGTATTATCTTTAAAAACTTGGTTTAGGAAAACGGCTATGTATAGTTTTTGATTAGAAAACATAGCAAACATATGACTGATAAAATGTTAAAAATGTCAAAAATGTCTACTTTGGTTTCAGAGAAACCACTTTATCTTACAATTTGTAAAGTAAATATTTACTTAGTCTGACTAATTTTAAGTTATATGTAGCATATTGGAGAGTTGGGTTAAAGTACATATATGCGAGTAATTTCATATTGGTTTTGATACACCTGACTACAGGTGCAGTATTAGTTATTAAACAGGTCTTTAGTAATCAAAGAACCAAAGGAATGAAGGCCACATTGGTGAAGATTAATGATATGGATGTGTCAGAGAAAATGACATTGGCATATTTCAGGAACATAATTTCCATGATCCAACACAACAGTAGAGGATAAATCCCCTTGTTAACAAATAGTTCACTGCAGTATTGGATCAGTAACATTAAAAACTTAGGGCAAGGCTTGTATGTAACATTTCCGGTCAAAGCTCAATACAGCAGAATCAAATTTTAATGTGTATGCGGGAGAAGTGCATATTGGTGAAAATGATGTGTGCATTGATACTTCAAGGTCCAGTACAAGACAGAATTCCAGTCAATGTTCAAATGACCTCAAAAGACAGAAGAGCTGTTCATATTCAATATCTGAATGTGAGATTGGATTCATTTATACTCTTTCAGTCACATAAAGTATGCAAAATTGCTTCTTTTTAAATTGCCGTGTTTCCTAATAAAAATGTTTGTCTGCTGTACCAGCACTTGTTCATATTGCACTCAAAGGCAAAGGAAAATCCCCCTCATACCAGTGTTACCGATCAGGAACTATGCTTGATTTTAAAATCTTATACGTGTGTTAAAAATGTCGTGTGCAGACTTCTTTTACTTCCTGCAATTCTGCCAATGTTGGGGAACGAATGGAATTCTCCCGTGCATCCCAATGATCAGGTCAAACACCTTAAAGGACGTTTTTAAATGTATCTAAATTAGCCAACAAAAACCGAGAGCAAGTCAGAAATCTTTATACATGTCCTAGAAAGCAGATGTGGACACGGCAGGGGTCAACATTTGAGAGAAAATAATGGAATGACATTCAGAATCAACCTGCACCGGAAGATCTAATGTCGCTTGATGAAATCTAATTGCAATGCCTTATTGTCTTATAATGCGAGACGTACGGAAGTGTTTACATTGCCTCGTTCTTCTCACGGTTTTACCCGTATGCTGGTTCCACTAGCACGACCATCCAAATGCCACACACGATCATCTAAGGAATTACTAAACCTTTGTCTGCATTATGCAACAATGCGATTGTGTACAGGTGCTCCTGTGAAGAGGGGAGCTCTCTACATTATCCCATGCTTTTATTTTTCGAGACATGTTTGGGCATTGCTGCAGTTTTCCTCCAAATGACATTCCTCAAGTAAAACGAAAATCAATGATCAGTTTCACCATCTTCAGTAAAAATCTTTCACATTACCTCCTACGAAGCATCAGCATATTGTAATGAAAGCAACAAGGCGAAATCTGCAGATTGTAAGCACGCGCTGTTGGAAATAATCAGTAAAAATTCTGGTATTTTCTTCTTGTGAATAAAAACAAAGTAAGTGTATTAAATAAAGAGTGTCAACACATACAACGTTATAAGGGTATTCCAGCTCTATTGTTGTGCACCCTTGTTACCTACAGCGAACTACAGTGTTTACCTTCTGTGAGCTGAAAGACTGAGTCCAATGATACAAGACGATACCGTCGCCGTCTTTTTCGTTTTTATCGGAGAGAAACCCCGCCTGTTCTTGAGCCGGGGTGCTGCTTTGTTCGCCCTCGTTGATTTTCCCATCGTTTTCAGTTGCTGAGATCGGCCACCAGCTACAGTTCGAGGCAGGAGAATTCTGAGACGCCATGACAGAAGGAAAAAGGGCGAGAAACGAGGTGGGGAAGCATCAGCCTCAGCATCAGCACCAGAACCAGAAACAGGAAGAGACCCAACAACCTCCAACCTGTCACAGCATTTGATATGTATAGAGTGTGTACGTGGGCGTGCATGTTTCTGTTTATTTTAGAGTTAAGATAATCTAAGAACTTACATTAGAAAGTAATAATTGTTGATAATTATAGTATATTTGCAATCATTGGGATAGGCTGCCTAAATACTACATTGCAGAATGGAACATCCAATGGCTGTGTGCAGTTCAGTAGATTTCCATTTAATTATGCTCATACTTGTGGATAACTTGCAGATGAAAGCCTATCATTGATGCTTGAAGAGTCCAATAGGAGCACCCTGCCAGTATAGGTTCAAAAAGAGCTAACCAGACCAATGTCACTTTTGCCTTTTAATCCGTCACCTTGTAGACTACAGCAGATTAAATGCTCTTCCAGGTGCTTTTTGAATGTGTTGTAGTTTTCTGCCACTACCACCCTCAGGTAAGGAATTCCAGGCTCCCATCACTTTTAGGGTGACAATGTTTTATATCATCTCTCCCCCAAATCTTCTACCTATTGCTCCTATCTATGACCTCAATGCTAAGAGGAATAACTTCTTCCCATTCACATTATTCCGCGTAATTTTATACTTTCTTCTAAAGAAAACAGCCTGAGACAAGCCAATCTCTCTTCATTACTAAGTATTCTCAGTCCTGCCAACATTATCACAAATCTTATCTGTATTTTTTTCTAATGCTATTGCATCTTTATTGTCACAAATGTGTAGAAAGGTGGGGCTGAGTGTTGAGGGTGGATGGCTGAATGCAAACAAGGACATAGGTACCTCCATCCATAATTATCAAAAAAACTCATGAGGCCATTGACATGTACTCATCAGTTTACCCTTAACATTAAGGGCATGCCTGCATCATGTAACATAGTGCCAGAACCATTCACATTGCTATAGTAGCAGCCTAGTAGTCTGCACGGTTCTAGCTTGGCCTCCCTACACACGTATTCAATGGCCCATATCTTGCACCTGCTGAATGAAGTTCAGATTTACCTGTTGTGATTCCCCAGAGAAAACTTGTGGTCAGAGCTAGCTTGATTCCTGTACATAGCCTTGTGCATTGATTAAACTTCCTTTGATATAATGGGATCATATGTTAGGGTAAGAAAAATACTTGTTTATGAAAATGGTGAAAACACTCCTTAGCTGGCGGTCAAAACTGAAATTCAACGTATAAATGAATACTAAAACTATTTACAAAATCAAAGATGTAAAAAACTAAAGAAATAATAAAGAACTTTATGCACTTAAGTACTTCTTTTTCCCTTTGCAGATGATTACAGCAAGTGAGCAGTTCTCCAATCCCCTAGGTAGAGGACAGAGAGATATGGAAAATGACAGCCAGCACTTCTGCCATTTCCTTCCTTGTTTCTCTTAACAGCCAGAGATACATTTTATCCAGGTCTGGACTCTTGAGCTCACGATCTACTGTATCTCATTGTGACCTCGCACCTTACTGTCTACCTGCACTGCACTTTCTCTGTAGATGTGACACTTTATTCTGCTCTCTGTTATTGTTTTACCTTGTACTACCTCAATGCACCTCATTGATCTATATGGACAGTATGCAAGACAAGCTCTTCACTGTACCTCAGTACATTTGACAATAATAAACCAATCTACCAATATTAGTTTTGTTTTAAATATACAATATTCTAAAATAATTTTCTCCATATTTTATATAATTTCTAATATTTCACACATCATTAATTATAATGCCTGTACCATTTCCCTCTTTTATGATGCAAAGTATCAAGTTGGAACCAAACCCATGTTTTCTATTTCCTCGTGATTACCTTTTCCCTCTCTCCAATAGATTCTAGACTTCCTTTTATAATCCTATAATAAATAACTGAACTTAATTACTCAATTATGCACATACTGGCTGATTATTTTTATTGTCTCTAGTATTAAATATTAACAACAAGGGAGTATTAGAATGAATTAATTTATTTGTATCTCAGGCATATTTTCTGTTTGTCATTTAACAGTGACAACCTTTATGTTTGTAAAACACCTCTGGGTCTTGCTTGCCAATATTTTTTTTATGTCCTCTCTTTACCTTCCTCTTTCTTTTGATTTTATCTTCCTCTCTTGCAATTCCTATACTCCTCTGAGCCCGCTGCAGAATTGAAGCCTCAGAATTTGGCTTCCCTTTTAAGCATTTTCCTCTCCTTTATGCTTCTTGACATCCAGGGAGTCAGGATTTTGGAATTCTACCCTATTTCTTAGTAGGAGTCTCACCTCTTTTTTCAAACAAACAATTGTAATTTTTTTGTCCTGGCATTCAAAATGGTTGATGGTGTTCAACTTTAGCCAAATGCAGCATATTATCTGTGGTAGTGTGGACCCTGTAACAATACTTTTAATTGTATGTATGATTTTGTTTGAGTATAAATGTTCTGACATTATCCTTCGCTTTATCATTCAAGATATACGTGCATGCAGTAGAAAAGAACTGCATTAGAGGATGGAATCTCACAACATAAGAATATTGCCATGATCAGCATAGCACAAATTTTACCAAAATAAGAACAAACATTTGAAACTTAAGAAAAGGACTAAATCTGTGTATTAAGTGTCTTTGTAACTTCTCTATCTGGCACGTATTAAGGCAAACCAAACCTTATTGCGACCCTCGGTCTTTATTACATTAGTCAATAACTAATAGGCCAACGATCAAACATCATAATTAACCTCAGTCTTTTGGGTCATAGATGGAGAAAAAAGGGTCAAGGTTTCCATTCTAAATCTGTATTCAGTGTCTCCTATTCTAGGCATCAGGTGGGGGCTAGAGTGGACACAAATGTGTTCTGCATGGATATGGCACTAAAACTTCAATTCTGCAGAGTCAGAGTCAGCCTGATACACTGAGTATTCTGTTATTTTTTTGTTTGCATTTCAGATTTCCAGCATCTGCAATATTTTATTTTTGGACACAAATATGGAAGAATTTGTGAGCGGCTTTGAGCAAGTCTCATTTGGTATGTTTCTAATTAGTCTGCAGATTTAATATTATTCTCGACCTCATACATTTATCCTTTGAGTCAGCTACTGTAAAGTTGACTTTCCAATGTCAATCTGCAATGCTTGAGTTATTTTGGAGGAGATCAGTATGATAATCATTCATTTATAAACATAGACCAGGACTTAAAACTTTAATGGGTTGTGAAGGAACAAGTATTGGATCATCTGACCATTAGATACACAGCATGGTTTTCTTTTACATTGTCTTCAAAGCAAAAAAAGGATTTTGCAATGTGATCAATCTAATATTTTAATTATATGTAATTCATGTTGAATTTTTTGACAGAGATGTTTATTCCCTCTTAAGTTATCTCTTTTCTTCCCTGCAGATCTAATCTTGCATGCCTGTGATTGTGCCTGGACCATGGTTAATTTCAATTTTTGTTCCTTTCTCCATTAAGTAAGATGATCTATTAAATGATGATAGGTCCTCCATCAGCAACTTAAATTTAAATTTTATATTTTATTTACAGTGTGATAACAGGCCCTTCCGGCCTAACGAGTCCACGCCGCCCATTTTTTAAACCCAAATTGACCTACCCGTACGTCTTTTAGAATGTGGGAGGAAACCGGAACACCTGGAGGAAACCCACGCAGACATGGGAGAACGTACAAACTCCTTACAGACAGCGACGGGACTCGAACACCAATTGCTGGCGCTGTAATAGTGTCGTGCTAACCGCTACGCTACCGTGCCGCCCACTCTAAACTTTATTTCAATACCTTCACATTCCTTAGAAGATGTGCCTCTTAAACACATTTTTTTTAAACGTTCCATTCACTCCTCCTTAATAAACCATTTCTTTGGGCCTCTGAACATCCTCTGAACAGTTTGGGTGTCAAAAATAGTCTGTAATTTTGCTAAGTGAAACTTCTTTCATGCTCATTTCAATATGAACTTAATCAGGGTAAGTCATTACTGATTTATTGCAAGGATTATTTTTGGTGTCTTATATAAATATATATCAAGAATGCATAATAAAAACGTTTAAATTACTTGATTTTACAACAATTGCAAATAAGTTAATAAAATCCTTGCTGCTGTCTCGAATCTTAAGTAATGGCAACAGGAGAGTGATAGATTCAACTTTAATGATCTTTTGCCTCAGCTCAGGTTCTTTTATTTTTCATTAGATACAATAACCTTCATTTAACCTTGATGAACTTAGGTGTTCCCAGTTCCAACCAGAAATAAGAGCCAGGGCCCGAACATGAAAAAGTAGTCTGTTCTGACTCTCCAATCACAGATATCTACATTTCCCTGCAATAAATCCTTTTGAAGTGAAGTGGAACAGGAATCATTTTAGATTTCATTTACAACTGTTATGTCCTCTCATTGTCAGATAAGTTACAGATACTCACTACTAGGCTTCTTGGAGGATATACTGACACCACTCAGAGAAAACTGATGATAAGGGGCAGCACAGGATAATAAAGCATGTAAACTAATGCATGTTCATTCAGTAAAAATTTATAGACAATTAGTTTACCTTTCAACTCTTGTTTAAAGCTATATTTTGTATTGGTCGATGGTAACAAAGAAATAATTAACCTAGATTTTCCAGTGGCAAAATGACACTGATGGATATTGACCACAGAGAACCAGTGGTCTATGTGGGGTATATGTGACTTTTTCCAATTTGCTCTCAGGTGCCAATTCATTGGAAATGTCTGGCATTCAGCATCCATAATGTTGTTCATCTGACTGAGCAGTTAATCAGATTAAAGAAATCTCACAGACAACAAACCAGGAAGGAAGAGGCACAATTATTTGCCAATATTTTAAAGATTTTATAGAGAACTGAATGAAAGCTGCAACATATATATCATGGATTAAGCTGTTATATATATTTTTAGAAATGTTGTTATTTAAAATAAATCGTGTTTTTAAATAATTATCTGAGAGAATTAAATTGAGGTAGATAAATAATATATTTTAGAATTATAGAGATCGTTAAGCAGTGACTATGGCTTAATATAGCATTAAGAAAATTACCGTGGCCTCCTGTTATCAAGATATTTTCAAGTTCTTAAATACCTCAAGTTCACACCAATTCAACTGATTTCTCATTGTAGGGGTAATAAAATAGCACAGTCTGCATAGGACTGCTGAATTATTGACAACAACTTTGTGATTTCTATGTTAAACTGTGCCAGCATGGAAATCCCAAATAAAAACAGAAAATGATGGAAAAATTCAGCAGCATCTGTGGAAATAGAAACAATTAATGTTTCAAGTCGAAGATCCTTCATCAGAACTGAAGTTTTGATCCCAAAGTTTATGTCAGTTTCATAGTTTAATCATGCTGAATGTCAATAGTTTTACCATTATTAAAACTGCAAAACCTAGGTCACATTTTCTCAATTTATCACATTTTGGTACATCATCCTTGGTGACGAAATTCACATTCCCATATTTTTAGAATTTTTAAAATGTGTTAAGTGCTATTAACATCATTACTCAAATGGCTTATTGAATCTGTTTATAACAAGAGCATATCTGAAGAGAAAAGAGAGTAAATTCTGTAGCTTAGTGGTTTCTGATGTATACATTGAAGTGTCCTTGTTGGAATAAGTATTTGATGCAAAAAGCTATTTGGCCTATAACCAAAGATAAAATTTGCAGGATGAAATAATTATGTAACATTTCCCTACTCTCAAAAATAATTTACAATCATTTCCAGGTTATTGTTATATTAAAGTCACCACTAGAGATAAAAATCTCGTTTTTTTTTAACTGAAGTCAAGTCAGATACAGCTGGAAACACAACAAGTGCATTAATATCAATAGAGGAAAAACAGAATCTTATTTTAGGGCTGACCTTTTCTCAGGAGGAAAAGAAACAACAGCTCAAAGTGTCTGATTAGTGGGTGACACATAAAAGGTCCAGGAGGTGAATGCCCATTTTCATGGATATTACCCTGTTCTCAGGCCAGATTACATCAAGCTTGACAATATAAGCTTACTGCACAAAATGCCACAATTGATAAAAGCATTGGCATGAGCATAATTAACATTTGTTATCAACATTCAAAACTGATAGATCATGATTTCAATCAGCATAAAGGATGTTGAATCCAATTCTGCTAATTTGGACACCACACTCTGGACTGTACTCTCTTTTAACATGTTACAGGTAATGATGCAGTCAATAGCATGAAGGACCACTCACTCCCACCCAACTGCATCCTGTAAAGGATTATCAGAATTTACATATTAGTTGCTGGGTTATTTCTTCTGAAGGTTGCCATAATTGATTCCGGTTTCAAAAATCTGGCATGTACTACAGTGCTTTACTGATGACTTCAAGCTTTTTGCAGAAGCCAGCCACTCCAAGACATGGGTGCACAAATAACCTTCCTTTTAGCCTTGAATTTGACTAGAAGAATGAAGAGAAGTCAGGCAGAGTAGGACAAATCGCTAGAAGATAGGGGAGAAAGAATGGAAGGAAGGCTTTTGGCCCATATCTACCTACGGTTTGCCAATGTCTCGGATCCAAACTTTAGTAGACAATATTTGTGTTCCCTGTGTCTTAAGGAAGACAAATTAGAAATTTAGACAATTCAGGAAATTTAGCATCTGCTGCAAACACACCTCCAAGCAGGGTAAGGATCACATTGCTAGTGGATCAGAAAACCAAGTTGTTGCCACAGGGAACAATATAACTGACGACTCTTCCACTAGATTACCTTGGCTATGAGCAGTTATAGAACCATAGAACCATAGAACAATATAGCACAAAACAGGCCCTTCAGCCCACCATGCTGTGCCAACCTTCAAATCACTCCTAAGACTATCTAACCCCTTCCTCCCACATATCCTTCTATCTTAAATTTCTCCATATGCTTATGAGTTTGGCTACATTGAGGCTTATGTAGAAGATGTTAGCAGATGCAATATACTGCTGCAAGATTGGAGATCATTAAGAAAATGCCACATCTCATAAAGAAGCTGACAGACCAAGTTTAGGATTTTACAAGGATTACAGCTTTTTTTGTGCACAGTGCTAATGAATGTACATTGTGTTGTGTGCACCTCCTGTATCTGAACTAAACACAATTTGACTTCCTCACCTTCATACTGGTGTATTTCCAAAGTCACCATATCATCCATTTCAGTGCCTGGTAACCTGACAACAATCACACTGCATTCATTCTAGAGGTCCTCTCTGCCACCTTTGCTTCTATAACCTCAGAAAACCAAGTTGTTGCCATAGGGAACAATATAACTGACGACTCTTCCACTATCTTGGCAAATATGCACATCAGGCATGCGATGAAAGCCAAGCTGCCACAAGAACTCTAACAGAGCAGGCCTTTGAAATCCTAAAGCAAATATTTTTCAGTCTGGAGACCTCTAGAGGCTGACGGGGTCTCAAGTTTTAAACTATAATAAATTGCTGTAAATTACACAACCTCATCATGAGGGAACTCCTATCAGGTAACAAGTCAAGGATGGAGAGTATGAGGAAGAGGAGGAGGAAGAGGAAAATGGAGAGGGAATGGTGGAAATGAAAAGGTGGTTGTAACCCAGACAGCACCAACCTTCTCGAGGTGCACCCTATCATATAATTCAAGAGGGATAACAGAAAGCTTCACCTAATACTCTCTTCAACAATAGATTCATACTCTACATCTTTTCTTTGGCATTGACCTTCGAAATGTCCACTTGGTCATCAGTGCAAAATTAAAAGACAACACAAAATACACATTCCAATTCAAAATTATAATTTAAAAAATCCCATTTTGCATACATAAGTGATTATCCTTATATATTCCCTTAATGTATCTTTCATGTGTCTTGGTCTTCCCACCAAATTAAACCTGGTTACACATCTCCTTCCCCAGTTAATTCCTGCTGTTTCTATTTATACACTACTTCTGAAGCAAGAAAGACAGTGCACCAAAAACAATATGTAAGGTGATTGCATGATTTGGCTGTCATGAGCAAACAGCTACCAGTGTGTGCATCTTGCGAGATGTGGGTTTGAGGCTTGTATCAATGATAATTGTGTGAGAATAGGGTTCAGCATATGGGTTCTGTTTGATAGAGATTAGTTATTGAGCAATGAAAATGTGATGAAGTGAAGAGTTTCTGAGGTTAATTGTGCAATTGGTAGAATATAACATTCAAAGATACATTCACTGACCATAACAGTATGTACGGCATTATATCCAGATTCTTGGAGCTATATTCCAGGTATCGATTTCCATCCTTAATGTTTCCCAGTTCCTTATCATCATGTATCTACAGGGCCTCCTATCCCCACAGAGATAAGATATTGATCCCCATGTCCACTTCCTTCATTCAGCAAAAGCTGGTTCCAAACTGTCCCAGTTACTCTTTCTCAGGTCAGATCCATTTGTAGAATAAATCCCAGCACCTCCTCTAGTCACATTTCAGATCTCCTTTAAAATGATATAGACTAGCTTGAAGTGATGCAAATGAGAAACCATGTAGGTGCTCCTGCTGATGTACACAATTAATTAACAATTATCATGAAAAGCACTGGTTGAATACTGTCATTATAATGACCAAGAGGTGTGCAGTTGCCATGCTGTCTGCCCTCCACTTCATGCCCCTAGGAATTTGGGAAATACCCAACTCAGCGTGCAGCTCATGTGTCAATTGAGGTCAATGATTAGAGCCAGGATAAATATGTATACGGGTAACTAGGACAGAGAAAAGCAATTTGCGAGTATGAGTTGAAGACTTGGGGCAACTCACCAGTTCTAAGCAGTGGTCTATAAATGAAATTGCTTGAATGCCAGCTGAAGACTTCTAAAGATTGCATCGGAAGGTGGAAATCAAGGAAAGGGTGGGCAATGGCCAATAACAGTCCAACAATGTGCAGCAGACAAGAGCACTCCTACTCTCTTGAATCGGTAATAAGGTATTTAAAAGACACGTCTAGAAATTCACTTGTCAGTAGTGTTAAACACAGACATACGGCATCTGTATATTGCGCTCTGCCTGTGAAGTTCAGTTCTATTGATTTCAATGGATTGATTTTCAGAGGCACAGTACAATGTGCTGATGTTAATTCATAGGGGGCCAGAAGTTCATTCCAGCAACTCTGCTGAAAATTGGCTTAACTGGACGAGAGCAGCATTACACATATTTCTGGGGGTTTTATCACCTATTGAGAAAGTTATCTCCTCATTATTTTGTTGGATTTTCATTCTCCCTAGCACATTATTTCTAGCATAACCCTAGCAAAATATATTTATAGCATGACTTGGTCAGGTTAGTGAAGAATGATGCCTGCAGAAAAACATGCTTTCTGTAGGTACTGCTCTTCATCAACCTGTCCAGGTTCACTGACACTCACTCGCCACAGCTCCCACCTCACCCTCCCACTATTTTAGCATTCATTCATTCAGTAGCAATATTCCCTTGGAAGAGTGTTGCTCGTATTGTAGGTTTGCATCTGCAGACTAACAGTTGTGAGAATCTGCCACACATCAGTTGACAACAATACACTGAGTGGTGTTGCATAGGGAAAGCTGGCAAAATTGTTCTGTGAACTTTGTATACAAACTACATGGTCGTATTATGACTTTCACAAACTCTAGTAGGGTAACCCACAATGCTGTTTAAGGCAAGAGGGATCCAAGGCAACCTGGATCCAAAACTGGCTTGGTGATAAGAGGCTGAGAGTAGTGGTGGAAGGATTTTTTTTCTGATTAGAAGTTTGTGACTTGAGGTGTACCTCAGGGACCAGTGCTGGGATCTTTGTTGTCTGTGATTTGCTATTGGATAGGAATGTAGGATGACACGAATATTAGCAGTGCTGTGAATAGCGAGGAAAGTTGTCCAAGGGTATAGCAGGATATAGATCAATTGGAAAGTTGGATGGAGTGTTGGCAGATGGAATTTAAATCCAGATCAGTGCGAGGTGATGCATTTTGGGAAGTCAAATAGGGGTAGGACTTACACAATACATGGTAAGGCATTAAGGAATGTTGATGAACAGAGGCACCTTGGTGTCCAAGTACATAGTCCCCTGAAAGTGGTAACACAGGTGGTAAAGAAGGCATAGGGCATGCTTGCTTCATAGGTCAGGGCATAAAATACAAGACTTAGGACAATATGCTGCAACTTTCAAAAACACTGATTAGGCCGCACTTGGGAGTATTGTGTGTGATTCTGTTCGCCACATTATAGGAAGGATGTAGATGTGCTGGAGATAGTGCAGAGGATGTTGATTGGAGTGAAGGACTTTAGTTATGGGGAGAGATTGGATAGATTGTGCATATTTTCCCTGGAGTGAAGGAGGCTGAGCAGTGGCCTGATAGAAGTATATAAGATTATGAAAGGCATAGATAGGGTTGATAAGTCAAAATCTTCTTCCCATGGTAGATTTATCAAAAACAAGGGGGTATGGTTTTAACGTGAGAGGCAGGAGACTTAAAGGGAATCTTAGGGGTGTGTTTTACCCGCTGCCTGAGGATGTGGTGGAATCAGGTACAATTATAATGTTTAAGAGTCAGTTAGACAGACAATTAAATAGGCAAGACAGAGAAGGATGTGGTTCTAATGTGGGATTAGTGTAAATGGGCAAAAACATCAGCATCAGCATGGTGGGCTGAAGGGCTCATTTCTGTGCCATACAACTCTCTGACTACAACACCAAGCAATGACATGGAGCTATTTTCAGGCCAGCAGATTTCATTGCCACTGACCAAGGAAACACTTCTTGGGAACCACTGAACTTGAGCACCAGAAATATAAGAAATTTCAAGAACTAATTTCACAAAAATACCGTGCACTGATCTTAACTCCTATTTCAGAATGTCAATTGAATAACTGATTCAATATGGTTACACTATTCCAACAAAAAATGAGGTGTGTATGGCAGCCTCCATATTTTATCCTGAAGCACCTATTTTATACCTGCAGACTGGTGACAGTCTCTGACTCTTTTCAACCTACAGGCATTAACGTGTCTTTGGTACTTAAACAAAGTTAATATTTTTAATGTTTCACTCAGTATTTATCATAACTTAAACATCACAATGCAGGTATGATATCAGATATACGGAGATATACTGTGGTTCCACAGTCTGCCAAAATTTGCTCAGGCTAAATTTGCTGCAGGACTGAATTACTCTGCATTATGTTAACTGGAGCTGTTCCTGAATCATTCACAATATAACCAGAATACAGAGCAGTAAAGAGTGTCCAATGCGTCCATTTGGACCTTGATTCTTGATGCTTGTCTGGTATGTGTGAATAAAGCAATTAAGATTCAAGCTAAAAATTAAAAGGTAGTTAAAATGTTCCAAAAGCAAAAGTACAAGATTGTTATTGGACAATAATGCTATGAGAAATATTTTAGGATCTCTAAACTGCTGCCTAATCTGATATTTTGTCAGACCATGACTTATTTATTGCTAGCATCTTTAGAAAATGTGTTAGAAACTGAAACATTGCAATATCTGACTGATCCATGAAAGCCTTCTGTCAAATTAAATAACAAAAGTTTAGTTAAACATATATGTACCTTCTGAGTTAACAGGCTACTGCTTTTGTTGATTTACATTGATATTTATATGTAATGTTAATTGGAGGTGCATATCAAACCATTGACAGAAGAGAGTTAGTGTTATAATTGTCCCATACATCACTGTAATCCCCCTGTTACAGTCAGAGCATTCACCTTGCCATATCAGAATGGGTAACTATGGGGTGTCAAATGCACATATAATTATGTATAAAGCACAAAAACTTATTTAACTTAGGGTCTCATTCTTCTCAGTCATTGCGATATGGATACCAATGACATGGTAATGGTTGAAATAACCAGCAGCTTATTATTTTGACTGTGCAGGGAAAAGATAAATCAGAAAGTAAAGGATTAGGTAAAAGAAACATCATCCCAACAATGCAAATCTCTGTGGCTGCAACATTTGCCAGGCTATGATCATTACTGAGTTGGAGAGATCTGTCTGAGTTTCTCATTTGTGTAGCATGCTTTTTAGAATCAAGCATAACTTATTTTGGAGTTAAGCATATTTTATCCAGGAAAAAAGAAATCCATTAATGAGAGACCCTGTTGTTCTTTCTCCATAGATGCTGCCAAACACTCTGAGAATTTCCAGAATATTCTGCTTTTATTTCGTAGTTTATGGGTTTTGATCATAATACTTACAGTTCATTTCATCGAGATCTCTGAAATTTCTCTCTTGAAACATTGTGCAACCTTTAATTATAATCATATAGTACTAACTTCACCAACAAATTCTTAATAGCATGAATGCAGTAATCAAAGAGCATTGGGAACAAGTGATCAGAGAAAAGACCCATGATGCCTGGTCTCTATCCCGTTACTGCACTTTTGGCAAACCGGGTCAGATGAACCTTTGCTTAAAACAGATGGTAGCTTAATTATCCTGTATAAATGATTTAGCAACACTGTTCTGTCACCTCCTGCATCTTTTTTACAGGTCAATGCTGCTTTGCATCAACAGCCATTGAAGTGACTTCCAGGGCTGCCAAGTCCTCATTAATACAGTTGCATGGACATAGAAGTCAAAGAAAAGACACATAAATTTTGACTACGTATGATCTATGTTTTATTTATCTTTTCTCCTTGACAGATTCTTTGGCTTTATTTTTGCTAATATTTTTATATAAATGTATAGTAGATGATCAATCGATAATTTCCCTGAATGGCTTTCAGAGGCCAGGTAAGAATCAAACATATTATGGTGGAGCTATATGCAAGTCTGGCTTCCTTCTCTTCAGAGATTTTCTTCATCTAGGGCTATTCATGAACCAGTTGGGTTTCAACAACATTACAGCAGGTTTATGCTCACAATTAACAGGAATGTTTCAACTGCAGAATTCCTCCCATTAACTGAATTTAAATTCCACTGCAGCTGTGGTGGGATTTGAACTTATGTCTCAGAATCATCAACCCGGGCCAATGGATTGTTAGACCAGTAAACTCATTCTGAAAAAATTCTAACTAAGGGTCTTCAACTTGTAACATTGGCCTCAGGTCTGACGAAGAGTCTTCAACTTAAAACATTAGCTCTGTTTCTCTTCCCACAGATGTGGCCTGATCAGGATTTTCTGTTTCATTTCAGATTTTCAGCATCTGTATTTTTTTATTTTCAGTAAATTAATCACTATGTTACCATTCTGCTGTTTCTAGTGATAATTCCACTGGTTGAAATCTAGTGAAAGGACCAGCAAAAGGATTTCAATAAATGCTATGTTCCTTCACTGGTATTCATATTGCAACATCTGCAGTAAAAGAAAAACTGGTCAGATTTCACATTAGTTATTGTACATGGAGAACTCCAGTTCTCAAACTGTTGTAACACAGCATGTCTGATACCAGATGTATCCAAAATCCTGACTAACAAATATGCTGTTTAGTTCTTTTTTTTCGGGAGAAGCAGCTGTTGTCAGAAAGTATAAATTGTATACAAACAAGAACTAACCTTCAAACTGTCTCCATATGTGAAGTACAAGCAGTAATCAGTTTTGAAATTCCAAAGTCAACTGCATTAACAAACACAGTGTATTGCATTAATCAACCGCATTAAAAAAAACCCTCTATGAAGAGGGTAGGCTACTGGCTCACAGTAGGAGGCCACTTAACAGATATGCTTTGGAAACTGACATGACCATGAGACATTTTAATATGCATCGGTCAAATGTACAAACAATAGGGCAATGTAAATTGCCCTAAATCAAACCAGGCATCAGACATCTTGAACTAAGATATTTTGTACCATCATGACAGAGATCAAGGAAAATTCCAGACTGGTAATTTTGCCACCTAGTACATCAGAGTTGGCATGTGCTAAGATGTGCTCCCATTGTAAATGTATAATTCTATGGAACCATTTGTCCACACCCAAAATATTGAAGTAAACTATGTAGTGGAATCCATTGAAATGGTATTAAATTATCTTTGTACGTAAAGAGTATAAAAACTCAATGTACTTCAGGGAGATTCTAACAAGCAGGATAATCCCACCAGAGCTGCCCTGAATCTCTGCTTTACTGAAACTACAGTTCCAGTTTCCATATGGTTCTTTCAAAGTTATGTTTTACTTCATGAAAGAAGTCTTGTGAGGTTGATTGCCAGCTATCTAAGGCTGACTGGACCACTGAGCAATGTCCTGACAGTCATACCTGCAGGCAATGTCAAACTTACCTGATGACAACTGTGGAAAAAGTGCTTTCACACGTTCTGGCCAAGAGAATACCAAGTCAAAGTTTTACATCTCCCTTAAAAACGACTAGAGCTAACATGGATCAGAATCAGCCAGCTAGACTGTTCTATGGTTTCCTTAGTGTTTGTTATGCCACACAACGATTTTATTTTTTTTAAATAAACCCATCACATTTTATATGGAACAGTGCACAACTGCTGAAGCTATTTTAATATATGTCTATATAGTATTTAATTTTGTATCAATACTTATTTTGTTGCTGGATTACTGAAATTCGGATGTAATTTTCTCTGTTCGCGAGAGGGGGCTCCTTGCCTGGCGATCTATATTAATAAAAACATCCACATTTGTGCTCATACTGGGTTCCTCGCCCTGAAAAGAACAAAATCGTAATGAGCTAGCACTGCGTGCGGCAGAAGCAAAATATTAGTACGTGAACTGCTTGCATACCTTGGGAATGTATATGTAATATAACTGGTAATATACTCTACAATGCACAAGACACCCACTTACATTTTAGTTTATTACCTCTGGAAACGACAGTTCCACCACATTACTCACCGGTGCACCCTAATAAACCATTTAAGGGTTGAAGCAAACATGGTAATTGCAGGAAAACGCACTTTTAAAATGTAATCTAATTTTGAAAATTTACAATAATGTTGTTAAAACTGGAATTATAGCATGCGGAAGATTACGTGACTGGGGGAAATTAATTATACTTTGATTGGAGCATGAGTTATCACCCCGCCTTGCAGTGACCAGAATTGCAGGATCCTCCCACTCGCGATTCGGGACAACCGTTTACGTCTCGAACACTTGAAAGCTATCTGATCAACGTGTTTAGCATTCACAACCACTTCAAAATAGAAAATGATTATTTCAAAACACGTACAATGAAAAAAAAGATTTAATTGGGAGAGTGGGAAATTGACAGGAAGGCTTTGGAAACAGGCATGTCAGTGCAAACTATTCCCAGGATATTTAATTGGTGCTAATTTTCTGGGAAAACCGAATAGAAAACAAAACAGAGTTGCAGTGCTACGTTCTGAAAATTACAGTGTATTGTGATCTAATAAAACATGTCTCAATTAAAACCCAATAACGGGAATGGTGCGATTATTTATGAATCTACAAGGATACAATTAATGGAATTGTACAAGGCATGAAAGGCACCGATGGGGAAGACGACGCTTTTAATATCACCATGTATGTTTTTTTTAAAAAAGTAAATAGAATTACACTTTTTGCATTGTAAGCTCACTGTTTGAAATATTAATCCAGCCCCTTACGGTGCTGTTGGTAATGTTTTAAAAAAAGCGTTTGCGGAGATTGTTGATTGGGCTTTATTTTTGGAACCGAATGTGATCTGATAGCCTTGTTAGGTATGTTATAACATTCCGGTTGTGTGGTGAGATGGAGAAGTGGGGTCAGCCACTCAGCTGCCTCCCGTTCCCCCAATGACGTCTGGCTGTTCGGTGGGGAGAGGCGCCGCACACTCGGCTACCAGGTGCACGGAGCCCCCGTCCCCGTCTCCTGCCCCACTGAACATTCATCAATTCGAACACGATTCCTGTCCTTGCATACATAAAGTAACCCCTTTCTGATTCTTTGCTGCTGGCGGCGGGCGGCATCCGTTTCATGCATGAGTGGAGGAAGATTTGATTTCGACGATGGAGGGGCGTACTGTGGAGGATGGGAAGGCGGCAAGGCGCACGGCCACGGCATCTGCACCGGCCCCAAGGGCCAGGGCGAGTACTCGGGCTCCTGGAACTACGGCTTCGAGGTGGTCGGCGTCTACACCTGGCCCAGCGGCAACACCTACGAGGGTTACTGGTCTCAGGGCAAAAGGCACGGCCTGGGCTTGGAGACGAAGGGGCGCTGGGTGTACAAAGGCGAGTGGACGCACGGCTTCAAGGGCAGGTACGGGGTCAGGCAGAGCCAGGCGAGCGGCGCCAGGTACGAGGGCACCTGGAACAACGGCCTCCAGGACGGCTACGGTACCGAGAAGTACGCGGATGGAGGTAAGATCGCCCCCCCCCAATATGTGTTGCCGGTCTCAAATTCTATCAAATTCCAATTTACATTAAAAGAAGCAACGCATCTAACACTAACACGCCTGCATGCTGTGTTATTATCATGATACATCTACATGTTGCACAGTGTTAGGAACATTGCCGTTTGAAATTTTATTTTTCACGTTCTTTTCCCTTCCTGTGGGTTCAGATGTTTTCTTTTGAATTGCTTGCTGGCCTCCTGTCAACGTTATTTGTGATTTCTTTTCCCCCCGGTTGTCATGGTAACGGTATCAACACGAAACACGAGTTCAGAACTGAATGTAAACTAAATACTTTTCTACAAATTAACAGACCCAATAGGTTATTGTGAAGATTGTTACTTAACTCATGTGGTGTATCGCCGCTTCCAGATATCCAGAAATCAACATTTTAGAAGATAACATTTTATTTATATGGACGTTAATATATTTTTGAAGAAATAGGAATTGATGTCTAGGGGAAAATTAATTCTTGTCACTTGTTAATCTCCAATTGTGAGAGCGTAGCTTTGAATTTTGGACAGACAGTGTGATGGGCCCTTACAGAAAACTGGGATGAAAAAAAAACTTTATCAGTAGGTGTCGATTTATCATCCACTTAATGCAGATATTTGTAAATATGATCATGATGAGGAGGAGCGAATTCTTGTATTTCATATTTCTCCTTGGCAACTAGAGATCAATAACATTAAAAGGAAAATAGGCCATTCAGCCCATCTTTTGTCAGCATTTGACCTTCCTGATGGCAAATAGATAAGAACACAAGAAAATAGGAGCAGGGGTAGGCCACCCGCCCACCTAAGTGCGCCCCACCATTCAATATGATCATTGGCTGATCTACCCTGCCCCCCCCGCCTTAACTCCTCCTCTATGTCAGATCCCCACGTCGTCCTAATTATATTAATATCCCTCCAAGCACCTTCCGTCATCAACCTATCCAATTATCCTTACATACATTTGGTCTCAGTTAGAAGTGAATTCCACATTATCTCCTACAATGGTATCAATAGATTTCTTATGCACCCTTCTTTGTATTTCTTATGTTTAATTTTTATCCTTTGCCTCCATTTTTGCCATCTTGTCCGGTGGAAATTCAATTCCGTACATTTTTATACCAGCTGATAAACTATGTTGTTCTTATGAATAAAAGTGAGTTTTTTTTTCCAGTTCTTTCATTATACATAATAAACACCTTTGTGAATCTGTGATATATTCTCTCTAAAACCTCAACATATGCAGTACCGTATGGAGCACAATAGTGTACAGAGTATTTCAGCTGAAGTGTTATTAATATTTAATTAAGGCTTAAAATTACCTCTAAATCTTAATATTTTCTCTTTCATTATCAAATATAGCATTTCTTTGTCAACTTCCTTTTCAACCTGGGAAACTGTTTTAGAAGTTTTTTGCAAAATCTCTCTACTTGTCCACAGAACTGAGACCGTATATATAGTTTAACCACTGTCATATATTTCCCAAAATATATCATTTCACACTTAATGGCACAGAGTTCCAATTGCCACTTTTTAAACTTTTTCCATTTCATCAATATCCTTTCATTGTTTCCTTTGGTTTTCTAAGTACTTATCAGTGTCCCCTACAATGGTATCATCTGCAAATTTTTAACACCACTTAGACTTGTATCCAAATCATTATGTATACACTAAAACTAATTGGCCCAGAACTGAATCTTGTGAGATTTGATTCATCATTATGATTCATTATGAAAATCTGTCCATTACTGCTTGTCTGTTTTCCCCCTTTCTTCCCTCTGATTCCATATTCCTTAATCTTCTCTCTAAATGTCACCTTGTCAAATGTTTTTCTACAGTCCATATACACAGTAGATGGCTGTTATTAAAGTATGCAGCACTGAGTAATTTGTTTTGTAAGGAGTTCTTCATTGGCTATTCTCCTGCAATATCTGAAGGATCTCCCCTCCTCTTCTCTGAATTGAGTGAATTGACCAAATTTTTACTATTTCTTTCAGCAAGAAGCATTCTCAAAGTACATCAAAATTATTAAACAATTTTATTCTAGGGAAAAAAGTTTATTCACTTCTACGAAACACATGTCTTAATCTTGCATTTTCTCCTGACTTTCTTGTCCTGATCAGAAGAGTTATTACCCTAATAGGAGTTTTAATGGAGCTACAGTGGGCTGTCTTTCTGCCAAGTCTCTAGCTTGCTGTTTCTATATTGCATAAATGTTTCCTCTTGCATCTTGACCTTTTAACCTAATCTCCTAGGCTTTGCGTGCATAAAAATGGTCCATAAATACATTTATATTTTTCAGTAATTAATTATATTTCAGTAATTTCTAATCCTCTGAAATTCCATAATTAAATAGATAGTGATAGGGGAAAATTTACAGTTGATATTTTCATTTAGAACTTGGGTTATTTATTAAAGTCATCATTGACAGCTTGGAAGATGAGTACAAAGCTTTTAGTTAATATATAGCCAAAAACTAATGCACAATGGTCATCAGGTGCAATAATGATTCAAAGTGAGGTGATACTGAATCAACATGAAATAAATTCTCAAGTAGCTACCTTGATTTAATCTTTTTAAATCAAATTATTCTCAAACCAACATTTCAAAATGTATTAGAGGTATTAAGGTTTGTAATTCAGACTTGCAATTTAGACCTGGCATCAAGGAAATAACAAATACTGAGCATCAGAGTCTATTAAATATCTGGTAATCTCAATCAGAATTTACACATTTGGTATCAGATATTAGTTAAAATAGTTAAAAGGAAATTCTATTTTTCCCATTAATAAATCACAATTATTGAATCTGTAAATATTTAAAATTTCTTCTCTTTGTTATGAGCGAATCAACATTTGCTCTCATACTATTGTAATAGCTAATCAATGCATCTAAATTTGTTAAATATTCCAACTTATGTAACAAATTTGCCATTGTGTACTGTGTGCACTAAACAGTGATACTGCTAGAGGTGTTGGCCAGTTTCCATGGTAACTATCGAAACCATACTGCATCAACTCCAACTGCAATATTGTACTGCAGTAAATGACTGTCTTTGAAAGAAATTATTAATTTATATTTTAGCAAGACTGAAAATACTGCAATAAATGATTCTTCAAGTTACTACACATATAATATAAAATTTTGAAATCAGTATAAGCACTTGGTGATAGAAAAGGACAATTTTGGTTATCTAAATCAGTTCAGCAGATGCTAGATTACACTTTCATTCTCATTTCAACAACGTATTAAAAACCTGCATTCTGAAAATTCACAACTTAAACTGAAAACCACAATGAATAATGTATCAGATGAATTAGAGCCCTTCCAAACTCATTCCAGATGTTGTTTAGTTTTCACACTTTATAATAGACATCAGAGAAGTAACAAATTCTATTCATTATCTATTAAGTAGTTGTTAATATCATCCCTAATGTACAGGGAGCTGCTAGTTATACAAAATCATGGCAATCAAACATTAAATAAGCATATCTTGTTGGTGTTAATATAATCAATTTACAGATGTATGGTTTCCCTATTATAGCATCACAGAGAAGACCTTTATTTCTTACTTTTGTTTATGCAGTATTCTTTAGTGTATTAAAACCAATCAGCTGTCAGGCTTCATTATTGATATTACTCTGGCATCTGGAACATGGAATACAAGGGCGCAAGATTTAGTCCTTCACCCATGCCCAATGAGTTCATGGCTAATCTGTGGCTTAACTCCATATACTTGCATTTCCCGAATATCCCTCAATATCTTTAATTATGAAAAATCCATCATTCTCAGATTTAAATCGACTACACATCATTTGCTGTTTGCAGGAGTTCCAAGTTTCTATTACCTGCTGACAGAAGAAATGTTTCCAATCTCACCTAGTTCTTATTAATATCTTGGCAATGTATCAACCCCTAACCAGCTAATTTCCTAAGAATACAGCCTGGTTTGTATGATTTTTCCTCAGAATTGAACTTTGAAGTCCTGATTTTATTTAGGCAAATTGATGCTGCTCAAGCTTGTATATCCTTCCCAAGATATGGTGTGCAGAACAGTACTTCAGGTATGGTCTAACCATGGTTTGTATAACTGTAGTATAAATTTTGCCCCTTTGTACACCAGTCTTCTAGATATAAAGCCTAGCATTCCATTAACCTTGTTAGTTATTTTCTGTATCTATCTGTGGCAATTTATTGATCTCAGTACATGGACCTCTAGTCTCTGGATCTCCACTGGCTCTAACTGTTTACCATTTGTAAAATACTCCGTTCTAACCTTTTTGGATATCAAGAGGATAACCTCACATTTGCCACAGTTTAGTTCATTCATTTCTTTTGTTAATTTCTGTTTGTAATTCAAAACTTCCATCTATGCCTACCTATCCATCTATGACCACCTGTCTTGGTGTCATCAACAAACTTGGGATATTTTGCTTTATTGATTTACAAATATAGGTGATTTATAAATATACTGAAGACAGATAAAGATTTATAAATATACTGAATACAGATAATTATTTGTAAATATACTGCATAGTTGTTGCCCCTACACAGATCTGAGTTGGAAGATGGTGGTTTCAAGTCCCTGTCTAGAGATTTGAGTGCATAATTTATATTGACACATGTTGAAATTGCAGCTTTTCAGATTAGTCTTTAAACACCTGTGGATTATAGGAGATCTAATGCTACACAAATTGTGCACATAAGAAAAGAGTGTCCTTTTATTCTAGACAATATTTATACTTCAATCAAAAGCACCGAAAAATTATATGGTCATCGTTATCTTAGAATCTTGCTTTGAGCAGATAGTTGTTGCACTTCTTCATCACAACAACGGCTACACCTTAGAGTAGTTGCAAAGCACTTTGGGATGTCTGGAGATTATTAAAAGTCCAATGTAAATGCAAGTTTTTTTTCTTCCTTTCTGCTGTTTGCATCATTCCATCTTGCACCTTATATTATTTTTAAACAGTATGAGTTTCTGGTTATAATTAGTCAGATTGAATCATGCTAAAGAGATGTTAAAATGACAACCAAAGGATACAGTGCTTTATTTTAGAAGAAATAGTACTAATTTAAATTTGATTCAAAGTAAATATGCTGTAATAGAGTATGTAACCACCTTCAGGAGTTTGCACTTTCTCATGCATAGAAGTTTAGTTCAGGATTTTGTACCTACAATATGTTGTGTCAAACAAACGGGTTAATCTCTGATCTCCAATTAAGAGAGTGAGGCAGAATTTGTCTTGGGCAATATTTCTCAACATCCTATCAACAGCTACCTTTCATTACATCAAAACAACTGAATATAAAGGGGTGTAGCATGTGGCTTTTGAAGTACTGCCTGTTTTCTGCTGGCATCCAGAGCATTTTTTCTACGTAGGTAGGCTTGCATCTTATTTATAAGAGTCTGTGACAACCAGGCCTTTCTCCTCAAGTTACTGCTTTTGTAAAAATCCTTGTTGATTGTAACAATATATTGTTAGGGACAGCTTTCAAGGCCAATTTTTGTAGCTCAAACATGAGCAGACACCAAGGTTTGATATTGTGACACCATCAATTCCCATTCAATTATAAGATAATTTTAGACTTCCATAAACATCTGACAAAAGTTAATCAACTTGCATCATTAACTCAGTTTTTCTTTGTCCATTGTTGCCAACTGGGCTGCTGAGTATGTCCAGCAGTCACTTTCACTTCAGATTTCCAGCTACTGCTCTGTTCTGTATCTCAGTTACAGCAATGTTTTCTTTCTTCCTTTGCCTCCTCTATTTACACCTCCCCCAAACAACAGTTCAACTATGACTAACAAACTTTCACCACCCTCTCTCTGACAGCACCAATAGCATCTGTACCACCTGGATTCTCGTAATTTCCACCCTATTGCAAATATGCCTCTTGTTCCTTCCACTACTCCTCTTCTCTGGAAAACTAGAATGCACTTGATTCCTTATATTTCCCAGTCCTGATGAAAGGTTGGACCTGAAATGTTTACCGCCTTTCTTTCCAGAACTGCAGTCTATCTTGTGGAGTATTCCTAGCATTTTCTGTTTTCATTTCTAGTTTTGTTGCTTTTAAATCATGAACATCCAGATTTGTGGTCTATTGCCATATTAAATGTTGTCACACAATCTTCCATAAGTAAAATAGTTATTATCATTGCAAGGGCCTACTGGACAATGTTCATGATTCAACACTGGCTACCTTTGTTCTTTTCTCAAGTGGACTATTTTAAATTTTAATATTTCTTACTTTTTCAATTTGTATAGCCATTGTTAACCTTGTACTAAACAGCTCATCATTTGCCACTAACTTCCAAATTAAAAGTCACAGTATTTACTTTGCAATATTTTGGATGGTTTTTTTTTACTTGTAAGAGTTTATAACCATCTCTTGTTTCTACTTTATGATGATTGAATATATTGTAAAGGTTAAGTTGGGCAATGTTGGGAACAGCCACAACTGACGCTTTATTAATAAGCAAATGAATCATTGGTCTCTACCCTGACACCTGCCTGACCATGCAGAAATGGAGGTAGTTAAGTCAGGAACTTGCACACTTCCTTTCTGACCTGATCTGACTGCTTATAATTTTAAACTGCTGGCAGAAAGAACACATACCAAACCACAGAGGTCTTATTAGATACAAAAGGCAATCAGGCTGTGATAAAACTGGGGATATCTGTGTGTTTTACTTCTAGAAGAGTGACCAATTTTAGAGAATTGAAGTGGGGATAATAAACTACTGTTCACAGGTGATGACTCCAGACGTATTAGGGCATTTCTGATCTCCTCTAATTTCTGCACTTCTGTTCTAACTCTCTCTCCTCCCAGCAAGAAAAAGGCAGGCAGGATTTCCCTCATTTTCATCTTCCATTGCACCAGTCTCCACATTCAATGGATTATTCTCCATAACTTCTACCACCTCTGATAGGATTCTACCATCTGATACTTCTTCTCCCTACCCCTTTCAGCATTCCAAGGAGAAAATTCTCTTTACAACTCCCTGATTCACTCCCTTCCCGAGGTGTTTTCACATACTATCATAGGAGATGCAACACCTGTCCATTTATCACTTCCTCTCCCATCATCCAGCGACCCATCTTCTGGATGTCACAGCAATGCAGTTGCAATTTTTCCAATTTACTCTATTCATTGCTTTGTTTAAAATATAGATTGGGGGAAAAATAAACACATTGGGTGACTACCTTGCCGAACGTTTCACGTCACTTTGATTTTGGGTCCCACTCCTACTCTGATCTGTTTTTGGCTATTGTACGCTTATGGAACAACACCTCATCTTTCATTGGGGTACACTGCAGCCCATGAAACTGAACCCATTTTCAGGTAACCTCCCATGTCTTCCCTCCCACTTCACAGATGCAGTTGAACTTTTCTGTTTCAATTTTTTATCTTAATGTCTCAGATTGCTTTTTTTTTAAAAGAGTATCTGTTACCTTCACAACTTTGGTCTGCACCCCGTCTGTACTCTCCACAACGTTCCCCTGCTGACCCCCCCCCACCCCCCACAAATTAAAATGCACCTGTTTGCTCACTTTCCCCGTTCTGAAATATCGATTCTGTTTCTCTTCTCATTGATGTTGGTGGACCTGCTGAGTGCTCCCAGTATTTTAAATTTTTGTCAGAGAATTTCTGGTTTTCTCAGTTACTAAATTGTATTTTCTGCAAAAATCAGTTTCCACACTTATAAATTCAAAACCAACAAATAATTGAACCTATTGGGCTTTAAAATAATAATATAGTTCTGGAATTTGTGTGATGCTGATTTATTCATTTTTCAATTTTTTCTCCACCCTATTCATTCACTTGCCTTTAAAGAAACTTCACACCATTTGATTCAGCTAAGTTAACATTAAGTAAATTGAGATGCCATTTAAATTACAATAAGGACTAAGCTCCAGAATTACATGGACATTATAGCACAGAAATTTAAAACAGGCTTTCGCCCACTAGTACAGGCAAATGTTGATGCTTCTCAAATGCATTACCTCATCTTAACATCATAAACTGTTTTTCTCTTTTATCTTCTTAATAAACTCCCCCATTTGAAAGTATCTATGCTACTTGCATTATCTACTTTAAATAGTATAGAGGTTTCGCATTCTGATTGAAGAAAAATCCCCCGAATTCCCTATTGGATTTAGTAGTATCTTGTCCTTAGCTGATCCTTAGTTTTGGCTTCACATATGGAAATATTATCAATACATCTACCTTGCCAAATCCCTTTATCATTTTAAATATCTTTGTTAAGTTAGCCCTCATCCTTCTATTTCTTAAAAAGGATTCCAACCTATTTAGTCTTTACAGATAGTTAACATCTGACTTCATCCACATAAGTCAATGGTCTAGATTTTGATGTTAACAACGAGCTACCTGTACTTCACGCTGACTTGTGTATATACTTACGTAATTCTTATTTAGGATCTTAAACTTGCTGGGAAAAAAGACATCCAGATCCCCAACGGTGTGACCCAAAGTGATAATGGGATCTAGGATGTGTTTGAAGCATAATTTAGGAAGTCTTGGGCCAAGCCATTAGTCAAAAAGTTGAATAAAAATTTGACATGCCACTTGGCTTGGCCAGCCGTCAAACCTAGCAAAATGATTTGAATATTTCCAATAAAAGCAATAAAATGTAAAATTCCAAAATATTAAAAATAAACAACAAATACTAAAGTCCGGCCCGAAACATTTGACCAAAACTAAATGTGCAGTAAAATGGAAATTAACCTGATACTTTTTTTCCGTTCCTCTAGCTGGCGCTGCATCAAGAAATTGGCGGCAAAGAGCAGCTAGCAAATTTGGAACGTTGCATTCGCCCGGACATGTGCTAGGATGCTGTGTGCTGTCACTTCGCTGGGGAAATGCTGCATTTGCACATTGGGCTTCCTCGCTTATTGTAAAACTTAGGTTATTGTTTTGCACCTTAAGCAGAGGCCCCACACCCTTCAAATAATTTGGGAACCAATCAAGAAGGGCGTCTTGATGTTCCATTTTAATTGTTAGATTAATGAAAAGATGCGCTTCCAGAGCAAATTTCACCCTCTTTTAACAAATTTTATAAAAACATATTGGCAGGTAAATTGCGAGCAGCAAGGGCGTGCAATGAGGTATACACCAAGATACATCTGTTTTGTTGGTTGGCAACATCATCCACATACGTGGGCTACCTGATCAAATGTCTTTTATTTGACAATAGTTGAGGCTGTTGAGTAAACGGTGTTGTTATCTGTGTGGTTGCATTTCCAGGTACATACCAGGGCCAGTTCACAGGAGGGATGCGCCATGGCTATGGAGTGCGCCAGAGTGTTCCGTATGGGATGGCCACCATGATCCGTTCGCCTTTGCGGACCTCGCTCACCTCGCTGCGCAGCGAGCACAGCAACGGCGCGGTGCTGCAACACGAGCCTCCCGCCGACTCACTGGCGGTGGCCACACCCGCCGCCGCCGCCACCCTGGGGCCGAGCCGCGGCGGCTTCGCGCTCAGCCTGCACAGCGCCGGCGACGCCGAGCAGAAGCCCAAGAGGAAGGGACTGTTCCGAAGGGCCTCGCTGCTCGGCAAGCTGAGGAAGAGCGAGTCCAAGAGCTCCCTGGCCAGCCAGAGGAGTAAGCTGAGCTTCTTGAAGAGCGACGCCGGCCTCAGCTCCGCCGCCAGCGACGCCAACTCCACCGTAAGCCTGGGCGAGGGCGGCGCCGACGACTTCCCGCCCATCGAGGCCGACATCGACGCCACGACCACCGAGAGCTACATGGGCGAGTGGAAGAGCGACAAGCGCTCGGGTTACGGCGTCAGCGAGCGGTCCAGCGGCCTCAAGTACGAGGGCGAGTGGCACGACAACCTGCGACATGGCTACGGCTGCACCACCTTCCCGGACGGCCGCAAGGAGGAGGGCAAGTATAAGAACAATGTGCTGGTCAAGGGCAAGAAGAAGCACCTCATCCCCCTGAGGACCAACAAGCTGCGGGAAAAGGTGGAAAGGAGTATGGAAGGAGCGCAGAGGGCAGCGGCCATAGCCAGGCAGAAGTCAGAGATTGCATTGTCCAGGTAAGTCTCTCAAAGCTCTTGTGCCAAATTCATTGCCAGCCATTGCAGTAGTTCATTACAGATAGTTCAGGTGTCAGAACACTACAGAATGCCCCTGGAACAAGTGGCATCAGCAGTGATGCTAAGGTTTGGGATGGTAAGCAGCGGTAAGTTCACTACTGAGGGTATTTCTTTTCCAGGATGTGAGTGTCACTGGCAAGCCTGGCATTTATTGTGCATCCCTAACTGAGAACATGGTGGTGAACCATCTCATTGAACAAGTGTAAATTCTTCTGTGTGGAGATTCTCTCTCACTTCTGTTGAGTAGTGAATGCTAGTATTTGGATCCAGTGATTGTGAAGGATTAGTGATACTGTTCTAATTAAAGTGGCGTGCTTCTTGGAAGAAAACCTTTGGGTGCTGGCATTCCCATTATAGTAGGAATCTTAAACAAATTTAAGCTAATAAATGTTCCAGAAGGCAGTATTAACTTTGCTCCTCATTTTTCACCATTGTTATGGCAAAAGTTTAAAAATAAACTTCATTATTGCATTGTGTACCTTCTTAATATTTGAGCTAAAGACAGAATATTTCTGAAAGGTGGAAATTTGAAATAAAACAGAAAATGCAGGAAATATTCAGCTAGTCGACTAGCATCTATAGAGAAACAGTGTTACGTTTCTGATTGATCTTCAGAGCTGGAAAAAATAGAACACACGTTTCGAGGTGCAGAAGAAGTGGGGAGGAATGAAGCGAACAAAAAGGTGTCTGATCTGGTGCCTGGCAGATGGGATTGAATGACAAAAGTGGTGATGGAGTTGGGTGAAAGAGGATGGTAAATGCATTAATGGATAACAGGATGCAGGTCTAGAAGAGGTAGGTGGAAGCAGAGAAATAACATCTGAAATTACCAGAAGAAAAAGAAGCCGTGAATGTTTGAAATGTGGCATACAAAGGCTGGAATTGCTGTTTATTTGGAATTGTTGAATTTATTGCCAAATCCAGAAGGATGTAATGTGCCTAGTAGGATGATGAGGTGTTCATTGTTCTGACAAAGACTGATGTAAGCTCAATGTGGGAGGCTGAATACCTTGTGTATATATAATTTTATATATGAATTGTTTCTAAACTGATGTCATGAATGGAACATACAAAGAAGTGTATGATTAGAAATTAGATTGTGGAGTGTGCTGTTTTTAGATGTTCTCTGAACATTTTTGTGCAAAAATCTTCATACCTGGTTATTATGTAAGGATAGCATACCTTGGGAAATACAACTGACCTTTGTGATATTCTCCAATGTGCATCAGAAATTTGACTTCATGGTATGCAAATGAAGTAGCATGTCTTTCAGTCCTTGTGTATTGGGTGCTTCCATGGTGGTCCCACTAGGAGTACTGCACAAATTGGATGGACATTGGAGGCAGTGCATACGTGATTGGTAACCCTGAAGAAGGAGGAGAAAGGTTAATATTTTTAGACTAAATCTCCCAAGAGTGCTCAGGGAGCCACGTTCTCATCGTCAGCTCACTTGGTAGCAAAGAGTCCAGTGACTAAGGTTTTCTAAGTCAATGTAACAAAGCAGATCTATAGCTGTGCACCTCCGGAACTGATCTGCCCACAGAGGGTATTGCCACCCTCAATTTCACATCATCTGAATCACTCCAGACAGTTGTGGCCGATCCATACCAGTTAGCTGCACATTGTTGCATTAGGGAGGTTACTGATGCTATTCGACCCAAGGAAAATGGACTTGGTATTGAGACAATTAGACTGAACAAGGTCATAGTATTTTAGACCATTTTTTGCCTCCTGAAGATTTATTGATTGATGTGCTTGGGGTTGTCCTTCAGATATCTTCATCTGCAGAGGCTATCAATCCTTGACTCTGCAATTTATGTTGATCGTGAAAAAAAGTTCTCATGGCAATACTATAATTGGGTGAATTTGCATTATGGTCTGTGTTGCTTGACTTATTTCAGGTACTGCCTGCTCAAGAAGCTGGATCTTGAGATGAGCCCCATCTCCTCCTTCCTCGGCTTCTGATTCCTGTCTATACTCCAGCAAGTTCAACTAAATTGTATTTTAGTGAATCCCAAGGCTCATATGGACCCAGCCAAGAAAGTCGAGGAGGAGAAGGAATAGCAGGTGATCTTATTAGATGAGAAAGGGGTAGTCTCTCAGAGCATAACACCAGGACCAGTTTATTTACTGGCATTATGATCTGAGAGATTCTCCCTTTGTTATTTAACAAGATCATCTGCTATTCCTTGAGAACCCCACTAGAACTCCACTTCACTATCTTAGAAAATGAGTGGAAATGATGGGTCACATTCACTTCACTTGCTTTTGGTATTCTCTTGGCAAACATGGAAAGAGATTATTGACTGATTTCTAATCTGCACTTCAGCTGGTGTATTCATCACCTGTTGGTTCTGAAGGTCTTAACCATTGTTACACTGAAACCTTAAAGATGCTTGCACATTGGGCATCTTCCACCAAGAGCATTGCTCGTCCACCTCTGTTAAGCAAATAACAGGGATTTAAAAGCAGCTTCAATAAGATTCTCTGCCTCAAGCAGCCTGTCATTCCTGATGCTCATAGTTACAGAGATTCAGCACATGTGGTTTCATCATTAGCATATGGAGTCAATAGGATTTGTGAGAATACAAAGAAGAATCATTCATTCCAATAAAATGGAATTGTTAAAAAGTTTTGACTTTTTTAAAATCTGTGTAGCTGAGAAGACAATAATAGAAGTATAATTGGTAATATCACTTGTCATATCATTTCAAGGCTAAACAAGATTGTATCACAATGCCATTACCAGACTTGACAGCTGGACATCCATGTTATTTAACAGAGTATCAGGAATAGCATTGAGGCTTTAGGAAACTGTTATTTGAGAGACCAGCAAGGAACCATACATTGTGCTTTCCAGTGCCCTTGGAAAATCAATATCACTGCATGGTTCACTGTTACAGAAACGCTGTGCTTTATAGAGCATGAGACCAAAATATTGATCATCAATGGTGCAGGCAATGCCGATTAATGAATGGTGCATGACATTGGATATGCTCATCCATTGTTATGAGTAACTTGCCAAGGTTCTCAGCATGATGTGGTAAATGTCTGAGCTAGGCGAGTACAAGAAAGGCATCTATTCCATTCATACGTTTCAGTTTACAGTTGAGAAATTCAATTAAAGTGATCTCTGAAATGTGCAAAACAAACAATTGATCTTTATCTCACCAGAAAGCCTCAATAATTGTGCTTCTGATTATATGAGTGAACAAATCTACTACTTGTCTTAAACCTTTACTCATATGCCGGAGATTTGGCTGCACATCCAGCCTTCAGGATGCTTTCATCTCTCAGTTATACATAGGATTATTGTTTATAACTTACTTCAGCAGAAGCTGCATTAATGGGTTAGTGACAAAGATGAGCTCCCTCTGGATGGTCTAATGGAATCTGCTGTGACGTGATGGGCAGCAGGAATTTCATCATCAGTATTTGCCTTCATTCAGTGGTGGCTCCTGAGGTATGGAAAGTGGACCACATTTTCCGGGGTCATGTTGTGGATATGAATTGCAGATGAGGCAGTGTTGCGCAGCAGGAGCAGTACAGTACAGCATGTGTAGATTGGTAGAGGATCTTTGTTTAGCAAATGTTTGATATAAGGCTCATTCTCACGTGACTGAGGTGGCGATGTTCAAGTATGTGTATACACACAAGTTTCGCATAATTATTACAGATTGGTGATCAAGTTGACTGTTCCTGATTCTGGAATGGAGGCAATCTGGTTCAGTGGGTTTCCATTGATCCTGTAGATTCACTCCACTCCAGGGCGTTTGTTGGAGGTGTCCTGCAATACAGGTCCCCCCAAGCATATGAATGCCTGATTTATGGACAGCTTCAGATTATGAATGGTTCACAGGAGTGGAACCCTGCCATAACCTGGGACTGTATTGCAGCAAGAAAGATGGAGAAAAGAATTGGAGCAATGATGCAGTCTTGTTTCACTCCAGTATTCAGTGAACCTGTTGGTGAGAATTACAGATTGCATCTCATCATGCAGCAGAGGTAGAAAGGTAACACATTTTTGAGGGCAGGCAGTTACGAGGAAGATTCTCCCTAGTCTTTTTCACTTGACAGTAATGTCAAAAAAAAACTTGCCAATGATGGTTGATACTGTCCCTGCATTTTTCTGGGAGTTGTTGCTCAGTGAATATCATGTCCATTGTGCCTCTTAATGGTCACAATCCACATTGCAATTTTCAGATCAATTATTTTGCCACTAGTAGGAGGCAGTTGAGAACCCCGGTAATAACTTTCCAGGTGGCTGATCCCAGGGAGACCTCTTTATAGCTACTGCAAACAAATCTGTCACCTTTTGCGAAAGTTGCCATCATTGAAGGTGCATTGGCATGTCCTCCTCTGCTCACCAGTGGGAGGTGAATTTGTTTCTGAAGTTCCTCTGTAAAGTTTCAGAACTTCACTCTCCTGAAGGCCATGTTAATGTTCAGTTGGTGCATTGCCTTTTCAGCCCCTTTTGTGTTAGGGTAGTTAGTTCCTGTATCTTGTGGTTGTTCTCATCAAACCAGTCGTGATGTTTTTGGGTAGAGGACTCAAGAATGCCTTCACATCTACTAATTATGCTAAACATCAGGACAGTCATGCATTGTGGATACTCCGTGGCTCTTGTGGGTTGGGAATTGTTGGGTTGTCTCTCAGGTCCTATCTGCGATGAGCTACCTTTGTGGGGACCTTAACTTTCAACATTGATTTTCTTTGGTGGATTTTTTTGGGGCTATGTTAATGAAGGTGAGAGTGGATTAGGCAGTAGTGTGGCAATCATTGGTACCTATCGTGGCATGAGTGATACAGACATGCTCGTGGCATCTTGCTTGGACAATGGTATTATTGTGATGAGGTCCAATGCCTGAATCGTGGGTGTTGCCATGAGGTCTTGTGCTCATATCTCTGATGAAATGGTCAAGCATTTTGTCCAGAAGATCCACAATGCCAATATAACATTCTCATGACCAGGAAGACAATGGGCAGTGTATCTGCAGTAACCCAGCTGCGTCAAAGCCTCCAAACCATTACCAATACTGTCTGCTCCCTGATATCAAAATTGTGTTCCTGGTCAGTTCTTGAAGAATAGCAGTCTTCTCCCAGATGGCAAAAGTGGCCTTCTAAGATATGTATGATGTTCAACTGAGGCTTGAAGACTTTTGCTACATTTTGTGTCTTGATGGAAGCAGACAGCTCCATCAGCCTGTAAGTGAAAATGCCAATGCCATCTGGTATTGAGTCGTGCAAAAGTTACCAATGGAAACAGCTATATAATTTCCTATGCATGAACTGTGGCAAGTGATTGCATATAAACTCCTGCATAAGCTGACTTAAATTTGCTCATGTATCCATAATAGCCTTTTTTGTTTGTTATCTTTACCAAAATCTTTTGGGAGAGTAGTGAAGTGCAATCTCTTCATTTGTGGAATTAGCACTATACTCTCTGGCCTAATTAATGCCAAGTGTTACTCCATGCAAAAGATGTGCTTCTAAACTAGCTTGTTCAGCCTTCAGTATTATTATCTGAATTGGTGTTTTTTTTATATATAGTATCAGATGCAGTGAAAAGGTGTCTTCATCTTTCTGCAAAGTGGTGCTCCTTTCCAGATAGTTGGGATGGCTGGGTGGTGTGGAAGGGTGGGAATCCTTGGGTGTTAAGAGTCAGTAGGGCGTTAAAACACAAAATATTTTCTGGTCTTTGCGAATGAATGGCCAGGACATGTGCATGTAAATATAGACACAACACATTTTGCTGTGATGCAGTTCAAGCAGATACTTTCATACCAAAATATCCAAAACATCGTCATTAGCTGTGCCAGGGTCTAAGTTATTCCAGTGTCTGAAAGAAGAAGAACACTATTCTTTGACCTGGTGTGCTACTGTCTCTGAAAGGTTCTCCCTCTGTTTGATGTTAGAGATGCTTGTTTTGAACAGTGTGTGTATGCATGAGGTGGGTGTATGTAGGAGGGTTGATTACAGCATTTACCTCTACATAGCTGCTCAGATCATGGAATTTAATGCACTATTTCCCCTGGCTGTGGGATGATTCATCTCCTACTGTCATTTCTTACCTGCTCTGGGTGACCTCCAGCCATAGAGGATCTATCTCCTACACTCTTTCTCCTGTGTCAGGTTGTGTAGATCACTATGAAACAGAGGGCATGATCCCTTCTCTCATGTTTTTTTTGCTGCTATTTGAGAGGAGGTTTAAGGAACAAATGCTCTGATGTGTTTAGTGGAGAATGCCCTTTAGGAGATGGAGCCTTGACACCAATTAACTTAGGAATGGGTGACGGGTGCGCTAATTTCAAGTACTAATTGTTGACATGTTTGCAGATTATCATTTCAGTTGTGTTGGACAATCCAAACATTTACTTTAGGACTGACTCTCGTGACCAGGCTGTGTTGGTCTGATGAGTCATGAGAGTAGTGCAGAATCAATACTTTTTAGAAAGTCAGAGAGCTGAGGGGAGTAGAGTCCCAGCCATATCTTCAGGAGGTGGGGGGAACTGGAAATATTTCATAAAACAGCCTTTCTATGCACAAGATTTCTTTGAGTATTACAGCATGCCCCAGTGACTTAGCTGTTAAAATGTACAATAGGATCCTAATAACATAATTGGATATCAGTTTGCACTTATCCATAAGTCAGGCAGATGTCTTGGTCACTTAAAAAAAAAACTTAATGTGATGACATACTGATGAAGTGGGAACAGGACAGAAAGCCCTACTGACTCTTGTTTGACTTCTACCTTCTCTCACCTTGCCCTGTGCTCTGTTTGTCTTGGTCAGCTGTTGAACTGCAAATACTTTTCCAAGCTCACCCAATTAATCTTTTCTCTTTCTATTCTTTGTGATGCTATTAACTGGGACACTGTTTCCTCTGGTACCATTTTCGACTTGTTTGCAGCTATGCCTTATTTTATTCCCCAACAATTCTATGAAATGAGGCCATTTTGCTGATCGGCTGGCTTTTGGAGAGCAACCAGATCAGTTTCATTTCTCTATTTATTTTCCCATAGACCTACAAATTATTTTCACTCAAGGGCCTACCCATTTCCCTCTTGAAAGCTCTGGTTGATTGTTTCTTTCACCCCTGACAGGCAGTGAGTTTCAGACCATAATTAACTTCTGCAGAGCAAAATAAAAACAAATTTTCTTGTTTTTCCCCTTTTTATCTTTTGACCAAATTTTTAAATTTGTGCCCCTTAGTTCTTGAAGATGTCTACCAAACCTTCTGTCAACTTTCTTACCTGTGAAAGCACTGCTGGTTGCTCTGGTCTGACCTTCTTGTTGAAATTCCTCATCCCTGGAACCATTTCAGTAAATCTTTTCTGCACCCTCTCGAGGACTTTTCCATCCTTCAAAAAGCATGGTGAGCATAGTTAGGCAGATTACTCCACTTGTGGCCTGGCCAATGTTTTATAGAAGTTAACTTTCCTCCTTTTGTACCATATGCTTTATATTTATCCCAAGATCTTGTACATTTTTGTGCACATATATATCCCAATTCCTCTGTTTCCACACAACCTTTAGGACAGTGTCATTTAGATAAGATCTTTATTAGTCACATGTATATTTCTTTCATTCTTTGTGCCACAGTGTATAGTTTCAAACTTCTCTAAATTTCATTTGCGACACATCTGCCTATTCTGTTAGTTTATCGAAATCTTCTTGCAAGCTGTTACTGTTCTGCTCACTCTATCACACTTTCACAGTTTTGCATAAGATAAAATTTGCACCATTGGAGAAGATCACTGTCCATCACCTTCCAGTTTTAAAAGTAACTGCTTGCCACTTCTCCCTGTTTTCTGCCTTCTGAAAGCCAATTTCTTATCCATGTTGTTACTGATCCTTTAATTCCATGGGCCTCCATTTTCTGTGGAATTTTAATGAATGCCTTTTCAAAATCCAGGTGAATGACATTTACTGCATTCCCCTCATCAGCCTTCTCCATTATCTCATCAAAAAATTAATTCTCCCTAAGTCTTTTCCCACCTATTTTCATATCATCATTAGGACTGAGACAAGGATAAAGTTCTTTACATTTTAAATAGTGGAATTCTCTCTTTCAGGGCTGTGAATCCTCACTTGTTGAGTACATTCAGTGCTGATGTAGTAGACTTTTGGATACTCTGGTTGTAGGTATGGTCAGGAAAATGTATGTGGTACAGGATCAGCTTTTGAATGGTGAAGGAGGTTTCAGGAGTATATGGCTACTTCTTCCTTCTGGTTTGTACACTTTTCTCTGATTTCTTAGCAGAATTACATTATATCACCGTTTTCAGTCTATATAATTACCAAAATCAAACTTGACTTCATAGCCAATATAGTATTCTGGAGTACTAACATATGACAGTAGAGAGTTTGGCGAGGTTTAATATTTCCTTTAAATTATAATGCTGCTTTTGGTGGGAAAATCATAGAAAGTACTGTCTGGACTGAACTCACCATTTTCTAATGGCAAATTAGTGCGCTTTTGGGAGTATGGTCTATTTGGTCTACTCCCAATCAGGGTATTTAATAGACATTATTCTTAAAAATGTTGTAGCAGGTGTTAATATAATTTATAGGAAAAATATAAAACATCAAGACTAAACTGACATTTTTCACAACTGTTTGATCTGACACTTTGGTTATTTATTTCTGGTGTGTAGATTTGTAAAGTTCTTTGGATGCCCCATGGAACATTTAGAAATGTTCAAAGTAAAGTTTTGTTCCAAGCTTAAGTTCTGCTGTGTACAATGTAAGATTTAAGAGTTTTTGAAACTCCCTTCCTATTACTGGATCCCCTTAGAATGTTTGGGTAAGGGTTTTGATGTGTTTTCTCAGTTACTGTTGTCACTTTTACATCAATATAAAACAATTTTGCGTAAAATTGGCAGAGTTTACTACCTTGAATACACGTTAGATCAATCTTTTTCTGGAAGATAGTCATGTTAGGAAAGTCACTGACAGAAATGAAAGACTCACACTTCAAGTACTTGTTGAAGCCAGTTATTTTTCTCTGTAAAGACAGTTCCTTAGGGATCTTGACATTTATGTGCTGAAAAATATTTATTATGTGTGTAAGTGTATATCTTCAATGGAAAAGAAAATAGAATAAATTGGCTTCCGAGTCACTACCAGATACTTGTGCTCTGGCAAATTTCATCCCAGTGTGTTTGGGTGAGGAGGCAAGAAACTAGGCAAAAGTGCTTAATTTTTTTTGGTATCTGGAGTGACTTATTAATGATTGTCGTGTGGTTACCAATGACCACTTTGGTCATGGAACTAGTGCTTGCGAATTAATTTGTACCTAACATCCAAGACATCAGGAGCTAATGGATTGGCCCTGAATCAGGAAATATGTTTCCTTTGCATTCTGTGTTTAGTGCAGAGCAAGTAAAGGAAAATTGCAAGGTTGAAGCCAGGTCCAGGAGATCATAGAGGAGAAATGGCAGGGGCCGGGTGGAAGAGGGTTGTGGATTTAAAAGGATTTTGGGCAAAGGTTAGATGCTGACAGTCAGTGAATACTGTTGAGCTGTCTTGAAAGATGCAACCAGACCTGCTGAGTATTTCCAGCATTTTCTATTTTTATTTTTAATTTCCAGCATCTGTGGTGTTTTCTTTTTGGGACTCACTTACTTGGAAAATGTGTGGGGATTTATTACTCAGTTAACATAACAAATTTGGGTTGTCTGGTACCATGTTATTGTTTGTGGAGTATGTTTTGTGCAAATTAGTTGCTGCATTTTCTATATTCCAATGTTTTTTTAAAAGTTATTGTCTGTGAAGTGACTGGGATATCCTGTTAAGTACAACATAAAGGCAAATTCCCATTTAGTTAAATCTCTCCTCTCCTGAAAAAAATGTGAAATGTTAATAATTTGCAGCTCCTTGTTGTTGAGTTTTTTACTTATTTCTACCAGGCACAACAGTACAATCCAAACATGATTGAAGAAAGGACCACAAAAGTTTGGGGAAATTTTAAATGTGCATTACTATCTAGCTTTGTTTAGCCACTCCTTCACTGCTCTGTACAAAATTGACCATGCTCTAGAATCAAATTTGAGAATTTGGATTCGAAAGGCTCTTTAAATTGTGTTCATTTTTGGAGATGTGTAGTGATTGTTGGGCATCTTTTTAACACGTTTTCTTTGTATTCAAAAGTAGTTACTTAAAAATACACAGGTCCAACAATGAAATAATTTAAATGCTATTAAAGTTATTTTCAGCAATTTAATAATCAGACTACTCCCGTCGAACTGAAACTCATTAAAGGAGTTTATTTTAGTTGATCAATTTTCAATTTTACAAATAAAACTGCATCGTAACCACTCTTAAATACATCAAAGAACAATTATAATTGACAATTTACAACAAGAGACAATGATATTCTGTGACATTGCTTAATCATGTTGGATCATGGAAGATTTTACATTTGTGACAATGGAAGTTTGAGGCTGAACCTTACTGGTCTGATATCTGATGAATTTTGATTACCTTTCCCAATCCTGGTCCAACCTTCACCACTGATGGTATCTATTCTTTGGGTGAATTTATTTGATTTTCACTTTTCCTTTCAGACAGAAAAAAACCTTTATTGGATTCAGTCCTGATGCAGGGTTTTGACCCAAAACAACATCAACAATTCCTTTTCTCCCCCCCACTGGGCTCCTCTAACAGAATGTTGCTACAGATTCCAGCATCTGTAGTCTCTTGTGTCTCCTCTTTGGATTCATTTTAGCTTCTAGCTTTAGCATTTGGTGAGTCTTTCAACCTTTCTCTTTGGATACATCTGTGTTTCCAGCCAAGGGTTTTGGTTAAGATGTTGCTTTCCTCATATTGTGACTTCCTACTTTTTTTCTAGGTGACACCAAAACTGCACATATTACTTCAGGTATGGTCTCATGAAGGCCCAGTAACATGACACCCTTGCTCTTGTATTCAAAACCTCCTTGTTATAAAGGCCAACTTAACATTTGTTTTGCTACATTAAAATCCTTTTAATACATGCAGTTTTCATTAGAAAGGCTACTATGGAAAAACTTGCTTGGTTCCCCACCCCCCACCATTCCCTCCCCACCATATCCCATTCTCGCTGCATCCTCTTACCATTTCCTTTACTAGCAGAGAAGCACAAACATGGCTGCAGAGATTATCATGACCAACATAATTCCAAAATTTTTATTTGCACCACAAAACTAGATCCTTGACTGTTTTGGAATATTTCTCCTGTTGTGATTTTTTTTGTGTGAAGTCAAATCTCTGCATTGCAAATTTTATCTAGCAGACGCTCTTTATTATCCTCCTCTTGGGCAACCTGCAAAGATACTGTCAGGCAGCTCTTTGAAATGCCAATTATATTCTTTTAATGCAGTTATTCAGCTGTAGAAGAATGTACTGCAGTATGTGTTATTAAAAATAACTGCCATTTCAAGCTTAGTTCAACTTTTGTTCTTCAGTTTTGCAGTTGAGAAAATAATTAAAATCTATGGTGATCCATGGAAGAGAACAAGTCTAGTTAATAGAACAAAGCAGATAACTCTCATGTAAATTTCTGGCAACACAGTGTTTTGTTGGCCAAGAATGACATCGATGTCTTACAGCATAGTTATGTATAACAGTAAATTTTGACAAAAATATACACTAAAATGATAGGCTTAAAAAAATTAAAATGCTGAAGCCAACAGTAAAATCCTGGGATTGTTTTTGCCTAAACTTTGGCTTCAAAATAGCTTTTAAGAAAAACTAATGCACATCCTGGCTTGAAGATTGAGTCTATAAATTAGTTCAAATTTTAGAAATCAAATTATTCTTCCAAGTCTGCAAGGGTATTGAGTTTTGAAGCAGGAGGAAATCTAAGGTTCACTATCTAAGGATAAGACACACTTTGCTATTATTGGAGAGTAATAGATTGTTTTCAAAAAGGAAAGCTTGCAATTTCATGAAATGTGAAGGCTCTGTGATCAAAGGTTTGTGAGAGTACAAATAATTCTGTAATTGCATATTTTAGTAAAACTCCTGATAACAGTTGATGTTAAGGATATTACAAAAATGTGTCCTTGGATATAATTGGTACTGTAGTGTTTTTTTATATATATGGCTGTTTGGGTAATGGAAATTTGCCCTTACAGAATTCACAAATAATTACCCAAAAATTTGAGGTATGGAATATAATTCATTCTCATGGAATTTACGTGGGGGGAGAAAGGTAAATAATTTTTTTAATATCACCTTGTGTTTCTTGATACATGCGCAGATGATGTGGCTTGTTGTTATAGACTGTTTTTTTTAGGAATGCAAGGCCCCCCCATTACTTGGAGGCTTGGAGGTTGCCTGTATTGTAGAGGGAGTTATATAAATGCACATTATTGTTGAATTCTATTCAAGCTGATTTAATTAAGACTTGACAAAGTGCAAAGTGGTAACTAAATTTAACTAGACAGCCTGATGCAGACAAAGAATGCACTGAATCTTACCAAGAAGGACTCCCTCCACACCACCCCCCCCCCCCCCCCCCCCCAATTCCTAGTGATTATCATGCAATGTCTTTTGTCTCAGACAGGAACACCTGGGCAAAGCAAATCTTTTAAACATAAAACAAAAAAAAATCCTAATTATTCTTAGATATTTAATTTGAAGTTCATGCAAATGGAAAAAAGAATAACTTTTGCATAAGGTTGAGTTACTGAGGTGACTCGTTTTTTTTCAGAAATCAGTAACTTGACAGATGACTGCAAGTCAAAAGATGTATATTTGGTTGAATGGCTTTGTAGCACTTTGTGCACTGCGCAATCTCAGTGGCAGTTTGTTTTTACCTCTTAGCAGAAGTAAACCTGAACTGTGAACTGTCACATTGGCACTGCATTGTTTGATTGATTCACCAATAAATTGGTGGAGAGTTGCTGAAGGCCTGACTGCAACATATGGTCTAGCTGGCTTTTGTCAGTCAACAGCTCCATCTGTGGAAGCATTCAGATAAAGATTAAGTTGCCTTTTTTTTTCTTCTGTATTATCATATAATTTCTGTTTATGGTGCAGATTGCCACTTGGTGCAGTAACAGCTGCCATGTTGCCACTTGCTGTGTGAACAAATTGTTAACAATTTTATCTATATTTTCTGTATCCTTGGTCAGTGTGCATTGGAAATTGGAGATAATTTACTGTGATTTTCTGATATGCTACGGGAAAGAATGAGAAACCTTGACATAGATGAGAAAAAAAGTGTTATTGTCTACCATTATTATATGGCTGGAAACTGCCGATGGAACCAGAGGCAGATGCAGTTCACACTCCCATTTTATTATTGTTCTTGTGATGGTGTCTAGATGGTATCAAATGAATTGTTGGATTTCTGCAGTGTCATTTTGTGAGTGGTTAATATCGGTTAAGCTGGCTATCTCTATTAAAACTATGGTAATACCTTTAAAGGGGAAGAATTCATTATCTGCAATTGATGGTGGAAGTGGTTAGAGAGGTTTCATCTTGGAACAGGACAGAGTTGGCATCCTTATTTTTAAACATTTCATTGGATAAGGAGGAAAGGAAGAGAAGTCTTCACTTGAATGGGACTGGGATTACTGGTATTATGATTTTAGATAAAAAGCCTTTTGACACTATTTGCTGCTGCAGAGTAACAGTTCTACACATTGTTTCTTCCTGCTTATCATTATTTAAATTGTGATACTACCCTCACTTGACCCCTCCCTTCCCACTATTTAGTTTAAAACTTTCTCTATAGCCGTAATGACTTAATGAGTTTATTTTCTATTGACAAATGAAGAATTAGTGGGGAAAAGTGATCCATCCATGGCTATTTAAAGAAGCTGATGGTAGTATTAGATTTAAGGAAAAGGTTTAAAAGTACTGTGATATTGGCATTGCATTGTCTGATTGATTCACCAATAATTGGTGGAGAGTTGCTGAAGGCCTGACTGCAATATATGGTCTAGCTGGCTTTTGTCAGTCAATTATTCTTAGAATAATTTTTAATTTGAAGTTCATGCAAATGAAACAAAACACTTTTGTATAATAAATGTTAAGTTACTAAAGGGATTTAGATGCTGATTCCTTTTTTTCAGAAAGCAGTATTTTGACAGACGAAGGTTGAATGGCTTTGTTGCACTTTGTGCTCTGGGCAATATCAGTGGCAGTTTTTGCCTCTCAGCAGAAGTAAAGCTGAACTGTGAACTGCATTCTGATTCACCAATAAATTAGTGGCAAGTTGTGTATTTGGTTGAAATATACTAGTAGTAGTAGATTGGATGATTGGGAGAGCTTTAGAAAACAACAAAGGATGACTAAATGCCTGATAGGAAAGGAGAAAATGGGTGTTCAAGCATGTGGGTGATTAGTTGTTAGGAGATTAGTTGATGTGCATATGATTTTGGCCCTGACTAGATTATAAATATTGTATGGAATGATTTTTGTTTGTCCTATAGTCATGAATTGATTGGCAGTACTGAAAAAGTAAATGGGACCTTGGTAGAATGAGACACATTAGTTTGTTCTGAACACTAATGGATTGTGGATGTTGCTGGAGGACAACATTGAATGATCATCCTTAATTACCCACGAGGATGTGATGGTAATCTTTATTACTTGTGGCTAAGGAACTCATATACTGCTGTTAGGTTGGAAGTTGCAGCATTTTATCACAAAAGAAGTGCCCTTGGAGTTCTGACTGAAGTCAGGAGCCAAGTGTTTTGGGGTTAACACTTGTTGCCCAACAACTATCTATTTGTTTGTTGCGATTGTAGGGTTATGGCAGGCACAGCAGCCTGATTAAGTATCTAGGAATCTCACATTCTTTAATGCCTTGTATTGGCCATGATGATTTTCTAGCGATGGTCACCATAGTATTTGTGCATTAAGGGAATGAAATCCCCTGCCGTCCAACTTTCTAGTTAATATCTGGTTTATTTGGTGGAACTCCTAAGGCTATGTGGGTCAAACCATCACTCCCTTGCACCATAGTGAGGCTGGGTTGTCCACAAAGCTGCAAGCCTTTGCTGCCTGGTGCTTTACTTGAAGAGGATATGAATCCTCCTCTCCTTGAATAAAATGTCTTTGTCATCTTCCTTGTGCAAACATAGATCCTGCCTGGAAGGTGCTGGTAAGGGACACTGTCACCTTAACTGAGGCAGGCAGGGCATTGTTGTGGAGGTCTCCATAAACACCACCTCAGAGAAGGATAGTCTCCTTGCCATCTCTGCTACTGGAATATTGTGGCAGGATGGATCCTCCTGCCTTTTCTGAGAGTTTTGTCTTTGAGCTCTCTCTTCCCTCTTGTCACTTCAGAATCACAGTAGGTGACCAACTCAGCTGTAAATTCCAGCTTTTGCCATAGCTGCACCCATACACAATAAGTTTTTTGATAGAAGCTTCTGTATAGAAGGGACAGAATATATAAATGCTGGTGGGTCACTGGTGTTGGATGCTTGCTGTGTCAGCCATGTACTTGTCTGTGGCTTTAATTTGAGCCCTGGAGGGAGAAAAGTGAGTGTCAACATCAAATTGGATAAAAATAGGCTTGCGTAGAAAACATCTTCATGTTGTTTGCCCTCTTAAGTAAAGATTAGATATTGCAGCTTTGGGCAGAATGAATGTGGAGAGGCAGGATTGGATTTGAGGAAATTTAGATTGTTTGTGTAGTACTGTCATTTCCCTTGCTTGTAACACAGTGCACTCTGTAAATGTTTTACTAAAGGGTCACAAGGAATAATGCCAAATAAAGACAAGAAGCAGACTGAGTGCAGCATTGTGATAAATCACAGTCAGCCTGATAAATTTTAGGATTGCAAGAAACTTGTATGGACCAGTAGACCATTGTTTGTAATTTGCTTTTTGGTTATCACTAAATAGAATGTTAAAAACAGAGAATATTTTAAAGATCTAACTAATTCTTTCAAGTAAAGTTATTGTTGCTGATATGTCAGGATTACTCGGTAAATTTTAAACTGTGTTGATTGCCAAGTCCTCTTTTGGTAGGACAAGGTTTTGTTAATTTCACTTATTTTTGATTTGAAATTTAGTTTTGTTTTTAAAAACTTTTAACTTTTGGAAATAAAATAAATGCTATCCTGTGGTAAAGTTTGACCAAAATAACATGATATACAGCACTCTCGTCAGCTCCTTCAAACCACTGTAATCCCTTCCCAGTTGATTCTCTGGTTGCAATCAAATGCTTAGTGCTAGTACATGCTTTATACAGCTAGAAATGAGTGTCTCCTTCGGCTAGTCAAGCAGGGTGAAAATGACGCACAAAATTCCTAGAGTCAGCAGCAAGCCCTTACTAAATAAGGCAATGCGCAAGCTAGTTTATCATAGCAAAAGGAGAATGCAACAGCTGATAGTCGACATCTGCTCCTATTTCCATTTAGTACTTAGATCCACACAGAGGCATTTCTCCTTTGTAGCTCTGGTGATCAGACTGGGGCACACATCAGAATGCAAAGCACTCAAAAGTTAGAGCCAAAATCAAGCAGTTACATTATATTGATTCTGTTTGACCTCTTTCCCCATTTATTAAGCAGAGAGCAACATTCATAATAAAATTATTTTTTTCAAGTAATGTTATTTCCCATTTGTTTACACTTTGGAAAGGTTATAAACATTCATAAATTTATTTACTCACTAGATGCAAAAACCTAAAGCATCTTAAAGTTTGAAAGTCAGTTGCAGCTAGACCTGTGTGTTTCTAGCATTTTCTGTTTTCATCTTAGATTTGCAGTATCTGCAGTTTTTTAGTTTTGAAATGGATTTTTTAGCTAATGGTACATTTGAAAAGTACGTTTGCAGCTGTGTTACTTTAATATGGCAAGACTAGCCTCCAAAAATGCTTCCTTTTAATGAATTAATTAATGTTGTATATCCTTGTATGGAACAGATATGTCAGTTGATAAATCAATAATGTTGATGCTGCATTAGATTTAACTAAATTTTTAGGTTTTTGTTTGTATAAACCAGCAGACTTTTCTACTTCTGTTTTCAGTTTGTGGATCAGAATGTAATGATAGTACCCATGCAGCAGAGTAGCTGATGAAGAAGGGGAAATACTGATCCTCTTGAAATGCAACTTGTTAAACATCTGATACAACTCGGTGCTGAAAATCTAGCTGCAGGAAGAAATCTAAGTGGTGTGTAATTTTTAAAGCACTGATGATCACACTCTAGCCCAGAATCAGCAGCTATACAATATGTGGTGGAGCCTGCAGAAAATGGTTAGCAACCAGAGTGCTTGGATTGCCACACAATGCACAACTCAAATAGATCTAGTGCTGGTAGATTCTCAGCAATCTCTTACTGAAACAAAACAATACACGTATGTTTTGCTTCAGATCATGTATTACTTGAAGTAACGCATGATCTGAAACAACACGTGTATTACTCAAACTGCTGATGTCATTTGTACCCTACCCACTAGAGGATGCATGACTCATGCACTTGAACAGAATTTATCATTGTAATCTTTGTAGGAGCTCAGCACAAATTGATAATGGATAACATGTATAATCCTATATGTTTTGGAGACATGGATTCGAAGCACTAGAGAGGTACCAGCAATTTAGTCTCTGGAAAACCTTCCAAACCTATTGTTAGGATAAATGAACCAATGAAAGCAAGCTCTCCCAAGCCAGCATCCCAACTTCAAAGCCATAAATAGGCTCATCCAGTTTCGATGGCTGTATCATCTGCATGCCCAACACTAGACTGCTAAAACATGCTATGCATTCTGAGTTTAACAATGGTAAAAGATTTACAGGACCCCAGAGAAAACTCGTCAAGGATGTTCTCAAAGCCTCATTGGAAAAAAAAATGTAACATCCTGATTAACAGTGGTCAAAGCAAAGCCAAGGAGGGAGTAGAAAATCTCCCAAGCAACTGACCTACTTGCCCTGTCAAACACCTTTTCTTCACCTGTGGCAGAGTGTAATGGATCCTGCCAGGTCTTATCAGACATCTCAGAACCCACAGAAATGGAGTGGGAGCAAATCATCCTTTACTCTGAGGAATGTCTATTAAGATGAAAATACTATTACCTATTAGTATTATATATTCTAAAATGGACCCTGCATTTAGGGTCTGTGTAGGGTAAAAAGGGTAAACAACAAAATTAAAGGCGGTTTAAATGAATTCACATAGGATTCATAGCTAGATTGATGAATTGATGGCCCAAGTAGAAGTAAATGGATGTTACAGAGATGTGGTTGCAAAGTGACCAAGACTGGGTGTTGATTATTCTGGCATACATTACAAAGGGAAAGGAGATGGTGTAGTTCAATTAATAAAGGTGAGATTTGTGAAAATTGATCTTGCCCTGAAAGATCGAGAAATGAAAGATCATGAATGGAGAAGAAATAGCAGCCCACCCCAGTGTTAGCTGTACAGAAGGGCAGCATATAAATCAAGAAATAATGGGGGCTTTGTAAGAAGTCATCTTCAGTCTCCACATTGGCAAAAATGATCTGGAAGATAAGCTCATGGACTCTCATTCTAAGAAAGTGTCTTGAAAAATGTTATGGAATCAACCAGTGAACAGGTTGATTCTATAGCTGATCATGTGTAATGAAACAAATTGATTTGTGATCTCGTAATAAGCAATCCCCTGGGGAAGAGTGGTTGTAATTTGATAGAATCTCACATTCAGTTTGAAAATGAGACACTTGGGTCTAAAACTGTGTGCCTTGATCATAAATAAAGGTAATTCGAGAAGTCTGAATGAAAAGGTAGATTAGGAAAATAGATGAGAAGGTAAGATGATGGATGATGAGCAGTGAGGCTTACAGGAGTGAGATAGATTGGCTGGCTGAGTGGTGTCGCATCAACAACATCACACTCAACATCAGCAAGACCAAGGAAGTGATTGTGGACTTCAGCAAGGAGAAGTCAGGTGAACACACACCTGTCCTCATTGAGGGGTCAGCGGTGGATAGAGTGAGCAGCTCAAGTTCCTGGACCTAACACATTGATGCAATCACAAAGGCACACCAGCAGCTCTACTTCATTAAGAGTTTGAGGAGATTTGATATGTCACTAAAGGCTCTTTATAAATTTCTACATATGTACAGTGGAGAGCATCCTGACTGGTTGCATCACAGTGTGGTATGGAGGCTCCAATGCACAGGATCGCAAGACGTTGCAGAGGGTTATAGACTCGGCCATCTCCATCGTGGACACTATCCTCCCCACCATCAAGGATATCTTCAGGAGGTGGTGCCTCAAGAAGGAGGCTTCTGTCATTAAGAACCCTCACCATCTGGGACACACTCTCTCCTCGTTAATACCACCAGGGAGGAGGTACAGGAGCATGAAGACCCAAACTCAACAATTCAGGAACAGCTTCTTCTCCTCCACCATCAGATTTCTGAACGATCCATGAACCCATGAACACTACCTCATTATTCCTTTTTCTCTGCACTATATTTATTTTTGTAATTTATAGATGTTATGTCTTTTGCACTTTACTCTTGCTGCTAAACAACAAATTTCACATCCTATGTCAGTGATAATCTGATTCTGATGTTGATGGATAGTTAGGGAAATATTTCATAATGTTCATCAAAGTTTCTATTATTAAAAGCTCATTTTGGGGAAAATATTATAGAAATCACAAAAAGATGAAAGTTTTTTTTCTTGCACATACAGTACGTGGTTTTAAAAACCACTGGATTTAATGCGAGCACCAGTGCCCACTTATTTTCTGTTTGCTCAGCTGTTCATGTGTAAGCTCACTGTTTACTCTTGTTTTCACCTCTCTTCTTCCCACTGTGTCCATCTACTGCCATCTACCCAACTTGAATTTGGTACAGAAATTGAAAAAATGAAATGTCTGCATAGCTGAGAGCTTGGATTTTATTTTCAAAACAATGAAAACATAATTGATAAAAGATTGCTATGGTACAACAAAACCAGGAGAGGGAAGTGATGCATGGTTAAACTAAACAAAATAGAAGTTGCTGTTTAGGATGAATAGCTCCATCATTCATTGTATGAAAACAATTCAGAATTTCAACACTGCATTCCTACCTATTCTCCATTACCCTCAATTCCCATATAATCCAAATATCTGCCTACCTCTGCCTCGAATATGTTCAGTGACTGACCTCTGCAGCTCTTGGCATGGAGAAATCTAAAGATTCACAACACTCTAGGGGAAGAAATTCCCTTCATCATCATATTAAATATGTAATCCCATATTCCAAAACTTTTTTGAATGTCTGCCACATCATTAAAACTCTTTGAGCAATATGGGTTGGTATATTGAACCATCAGTGTCATTTATTGCATCCAGTGTGGCCTCCTCTACATTGGTGAGACCCAATGCAGATTGGGGGATCACTTTGTTGAGCACCTTCGCTTTGTTCACTGGACCAGCTGGGATCTCCTGGTGGCCAGCCAATTTAATTCCACTTCCCATTCCCACACCGACATGTCTGTTCATGGCCTCCTCTCTTGCCAAGTTGAGGCTAGATGCAGATTAGAGAACAGCACCTCATATTCTGCCTTGGTAGTCTCCAATCTGACGGCATGAACTTTGATTTCTCTAACTTCCGGTAACCACTCCCCTCTGTCCCCTTTTTTCCCTTTATCCCACCGTCACCCCATCTCTTTCCCCTCCCCTGTCCTTTCGATCAGCCCATCACCCACATATTCCTCTCTCTGGTTCCCCTCCTCACCTCCTTCCCTTTTATTCTATGGTCCACTGTCCTCTCCCATCAGATTCCATCTTCTTCAGCCCTTTGTCACTTCCACCTACCACCTCCCAACTTCTTGCATTATTCCCACTCTCCCCCTCCCTCACCTATCACCCCCCCCTCACCTGGATCCACCTATTTCCCCCCCACTAGCTCTTGCTCCACCCTTTCCCTTTCCTCCTCCCCTCCCCCCACCCCCTCACTTTTTTGTACTGGCTATCTCCCACTTTCTTTCCAGTCTTGATGAAGGGTCTTAGCCTGAGACATCAACTGTCCATTTCCCTCCAGAAGTGCTGCCTGACCCGCTGAGTTCATCCAGCATTTTGAATCATTCTTTCAGGTTTTAATTGTTGAAAATATTGAAATGCAAGCATTTTCTTTTCTATTTTTTTCCTTTGCATCCTTTATTTCTCTTCTGCTCTTATTTCTTGTGCAGTGTGAGATTTGGTATTGATTCCTTCTCTGTTCGTGTGTTGTTCATTTCATAATTCTTCAATCTCATTAGTTTTTATGCTTATTTATTCGGGTTCCAGATGCCTATTTATCACCCAATGATGATATCAACAATTTACTAAACAAACAATTGAAGTTATATTTTGGAAGGGGATAGCTAACAAATGGCAACACCTTTGGAAGGGTTGCTCCAGCAAAACCTGACTTAGAGCCAAATACTGATCTTAGTTCTAATTTTGGTGAGAATAGAAGAAGATTTATAAGAAGGTTAAGTTAGGATTTGCAAAGATTATGTGGAGCAACCACAAAATGGTAAAATTCTTACCAAATATTACTGATTTACTCCTGCTTGACATTATAAGGGTACAAATTAGCATATCTATAATAATTGGAAGATATCTCTATTCCACATTATTAAAAACAACTTGCTGTTGCAACTCAGCAAATGCTGGATTGAATATTTTATAGCACTTTGGGCTTGAAATTTGCCCTTGACAATGGACAAATGTGAATAGCTGCTAATTTTATACTTTGTCTAATTTTCCCTTCTTGTAAAAAAAACTAAGATCAAGTGGCAAATGAAATGAACTTTGAATTTGCTATTTGTTCTGAGATTATATAGAATGAATTAATATTCAATTCAGTTACCTGAAAAATTGCCTGAACATTTGAAAATGCCTGAACATTGTAAATGAGAGATAATTGATAGTTAAATCTTTTTATTGTAAAACGTATTTAAATTTCCTGTAATAACGATCCAAGTATACAAAAACATCTCAAACTAATGTTTGCATGATTTCCATTCAAATGAATAATTTGAATTAACTACAATATTAAAAAAAATAAGCAGTAGCTAACTTGTAATATTACTATATGTTTGTTGGATGTCCAGTCTAAGAACATACTGTACCTAATTTAGTCCCTGTGGACATATTAGTAAATTCTTGTGCCGTTAGTGATGCTATTTATGCACTGTGTGAATGCAAAGATGATGTTCTTCAGCTTGATTCCCATAGACAAAAACGTACAGAAAGAATAGATGCACCGTAAACATATCAGATCAAAATTTCCTCTTGAGTTTTTTTTATCAACTTATCTTGAGAGACAGGATGACTTTAAATTAATCTTTGATTTGACACAAATTAGCTGATCTGAATTGAAGTGATCCAGTGTTACCTCACATGGCCAAGGGTTCGAGGTTAAGTGTGGGAAAATTTACTGGAGTTTTTTTTCTCTTAAGCACCATTCACTACCAGAAGATAAAATGTAAATATCAGCTGAGATCAGAATTAGGTTTGTAGTTCACACTTGTGCACTTTATTGCAGTTAAGACCACACAATTCATGTAGGCCTTCTGCTTCATGAAATTATTTCCTGGAAATAATTGTTGATAGAACCTAAATTCTTAATGTTCCAAACCATTGCAATTCAGCATGCACTGTGACTTGTGTGAATTGAACAATCAGAAGGCCAAGGTTAAATTTGTTTTCTTGGTTTCCCTGACACAGCTGATCTTCTGGAGCTAACTTGTTTTCTTCTTTGCCAAGACCCCAAAGTGAATATGGTTCGGGTGGGAGGTGGCTGTCAGGAGGGGGAAGAGTGTGGACCAATAATGATCCAGAAGCATACAACAGCTATATTTTAATATCACAATCAATTACTAATGATCACTCTAAAACATTTCAAATATTGTTTCTTCCAGGCTCAGCAACTTTTTAAAGATTTTGGGTTTTTTGTTTTTGGCATTCTCCAGTGACCCCATGAAGGACTATTGGTTCAGCTGCTCAAGATCCAGAAATGGCAGTTGGAATATGTGGAGTGCTGCAACCAGGGAAAAGATATTTAGGAATTTAAGTAACTTTGCCGTTTATCCGAAATGAGTGACCTTATTTCAGTATGGAAATGAGGCTCCTGCATTGACTTCAATACAAAATTACCAAGTTAAAGACCCTGACTAATTCGGCATTGGCCAAACTACCATGGAGATTGGGTGCAGTTCCCAATACCACCTATATGGTTTACTTTTATCGCAAGACCATCAAAGTGGGTGGAATAATACATTTAGATCCTGACACCTTTGAAGGGGAAAGGATGAAATGTTTAGGGTTGTGGTAGGTGCAGGGAAAATGCCTACTATGAATTAAAATTTGTATTTTAATTGAACAATTCCAATCTCATCAGCTATGGCTCCCAGTTCTAAAGTGTTATTCTTGCTCTAGATAGTCATAATGGAACGATTTCTTGAGTATTTGTTCGAGGTGATAACGAGGTTGTGTAATTTATTACCACCCTCAACATGACAGTGGCTTTGGGCATCATCTTTGGAATGCATGATTTTGTTTCGTGTTTCCTTGATTTTTTTTTGCTTCCAAGTTAAGAGTTGTTTCTGTGATGATGTTCAGTTTCAGCAGCAGTAGGTATCCAGAATATATCCAGAAAAGTAGGAAAGGTCTGGATCAGTAGACAGCCAGAAAATGTAAGACCTGTTGATTGCTCCTGTGGGATATATCGTTTACTAGCTGATCTAAGGGTGCTCTTTTACTTATGGACATGTGTAATGTTACAATATTTGAAACATTTGCAGAGTAATCACTAGTAGTTCACTGTGGAATTAAAATATAGCTGTTCGATGGTACATGTTTAAAAAAAAAGTCTGGATCACATTCTATCATGTCACTGATGCAAGATCTTTCAGCTTATTCATTTTTGATAATATGTTGTCAGTGTTTTATCACAAGAGATTTTAGTTAACTTCTAAATTTTACGAATAGACTTTTGGTTTAATTGCATGTATTCTCAGCCTTTAATTCTAATTGACAATTCCAGTCCATGTCCTCACTACTAACTGTGAAGATGCTGTGTGAAATACAGTTTAAAAAATATTGACACAGTTGGTACTGGCCAAGAAGAAATTAAGAATGGGGAAAGGATTGTTAGAAACAAAGAAAAACTGTTCATGGAGGCTGAAGACATTGGTATATCTCGAAATGAATACCCTTTGGTCATTTTTCACAAAAGGTTGATGAAAAAGACATCGTAGTTGTGTTGTTATGTAATTATAATAAAGAACTACAGTTCCCAGCAGGCAATGCAAGGGGTCACATGGGGGAACAGGAAGTGGCTGGAAAGAGCGGGAAAAGCCAGCCAGCCTGGTGTTGTAAGTCTGTGCAGTCTGTTATCTTGTTGTTTTTTCAATAAATATTCCGATTTTAAACCCACGCCAAGTTCGTCTTGTGATGAAGAACAAACATAACATGGTGTCAGAAGTTGGTGTGAGGTCTGAACAAAGAAAGTAAATGAATACTGTGTGCAATTGAGAAAGAGACTCAGTGAGTATGAAAGAAAAGGTGTAAAAAGACAGAGAAAAAGCCGGCCGGCGTGGCGAAGGAGCACGTTGTTCCTGAAGTTCAGCAGTCACCGGATTTGCCAAGAGACATTCAGGTGAGAGGCCGAGAGTTCCCGTTATGGATAAGCTAAGTCCTCCCAAGCCTATGCAGTTTACTGGCAATCTAGCCGATAACTGGAAATGCTTCAAACAGCGATTCAACATATATTTAGATGCTAGTGGAGTAGGAAGGAACAATGAAAACTTGAAAGCGTCTATTTTTCTGCACGTGATTGGCGAAGGTGGTTTGGACATCTATAACAGCTTTCAAATTGATGAGACAGCTTTTGAGTTGGGCACCTTGATGGAAAAAATTGAGGAATATTTTATCCCAAGTAAAAAATCACATTTGAGAGAGAGAAATTCTTTTCCTGTGACCAGAAACAAGGTGTTAGCTTCAACCAATACTTAGCTGAGCTTCACACACTGAGTAAGTCTTGTGAATTTGGAGATTTGAGAAACTCACTAGTTAAAGACAGAATAGTTTGTGGAATTCCAGATAATGGACTCAGAGAAAGACTGTTGTGTGAAAAAGATTTGACCCTGGAAAAGGCGGTGAATATGTGTAGGTCAGCAGAAACCACACGAGCACAAGCTAAGGAGCTGTACAGAGCAGACACAACAGTACATGCTGTGAAAACAGAGAAGCAGCTCCCAAGGCGTTTCCGAAAGCAACAGCAAATCAAAGAGGAAGGCTCAAATAGCAAATGCAGCAGATGTGGAGGTAAACACCTTCCAAAGATGTGCCCTGCTTATGGGAAGTCCTGCAATAGCTGTGGGAAGAAGAATCACTTTGCAAGGTGCTGCAAAGCTGGAGCTAACGAGAAAGGTGCACACAGTTGATGAGAAAATGGAGAAATTCTTTGTGGATTCTGTACAGACTGGCTGCTGGTAAAACAGAATGGATTGTTCCAGTAACTGTGAATGAGACAGTAATTCCATTCAAGCTTGACACCAGAGCTCAGGTGAATCTGTTATCCATGGATGATTATAAGACTCTCACAGTAAAGAGTAAGATTTACCCTGTGAATTTAAAAGTGACAGGCTACACTGGAGAGAAAATTCCAGTAAAAGGGGTCTGTATGGTGACCTTTAAGCACAAAGGTCAGCACTTAAAATCACAGCTACTGATTGTAGAAAAGACAGTACAGCCAATATTAGGTCTGAGTGCATGTGAAAAGCTCAACCTAGTGAAAAGAGTTTTCATAGTAGCTTCACATACCAAAGTTGACCACACAACAGTCATGGAAGAGTATGCAGATGTCGTTGAGGGGCTCGAATGCTTACCTAGTGTACACAAAATTCACATAGATGAGGCAGTGGCTCCTGTTGTCCATGCATGCAGGAAAGTTCTGTTTCAACTAGGAGATAAAAAACAAGAACTAGCACGCATTGAATGAATGAATGTCGTACAGAAAATTGAAGAACCAACAGATTGGGTGAGTTCACTGGTCATTGTGCAAAAGAAAAATGGAGCATTGCGGATATGTCTAGACCCAAGAGATCTCAATAAAGCCATCAAGAGAGCATTTTAAATTGCCAACACGGGAGGAGATTGTGTCCCAGTTCTCAGGTGCCAAATGGTTTAGCAAGCTCGACACATCGTCTGGGTTTTGGCAGATGAAGCAAGTTCGTGACTGTGTACTTTTAACACACCACAGGGAAGGTATCACTATCTTCAGCTGCCATATGGGATCCTGTCCGCACTAGAAGTCTACCATAAAACCATCCACATGATTTTTGAGGCATACCTGTTGTTGAGACCATGATGGATGACATCTTCGTCTGGGAGTCCACCAAGGAGGAACATGATACTCGACTGAGACAAGTGCTTGACATGACAAGGAATGTCAATTTGAAATTAAATAAAGAGAAATGTGAGTTTGGTGTGAAGACACTGACCTTCTTAGAAGATGTCATATCTGAAGAGGGAGTGAAGCCTGACCCAAGAAAGATGTCAGCCATTAAAAACATGGAGAGGCCTCAAAACAAAGAGGAGGTGAGACGTTTCTTAGGGATGGTGACTTACCTGGCTAAGTTCATCCCTCGACTGTCAACAGTGTCAGCATCACTTGGGTGTCTCCTTGAGCAACAAAATGAATGGATTTGGTCTCATGAGCAAGAAGAGTGTTTCCAGACGTTGAAAAGGGTCCTAACTGAAGAGCCCGTGCTGAAGTTTTATGATCTGGAAAGGTGTATCAGGATATCAGCTGATGCGTCCCGGCACAGCCTTGGATCATTACTACCGCAGCAGCATGATGGCAAATGGCAACCAGTGGCTTATGCATCAAGGGCTTTAACAAGTGCGGAAGCCAACTGTGTACAAATAGAGAAAGAGCTTCTCGCCACTACATATGCATGTGAAAGGTTCCATCAGTACATCAATGGGCAAGCTATTGAAGTGGAGACAGACCATAAACCATTGGTCTCAATTATGTCCAAACTACAGCAAATGTTGATAAGGCTGCAGAAATATGATGTGAAGATGATCTAAACACTGGGAAAATGTATGTTTGCTGCTGATGCTCTGTCTCGAGCAGTCGACAAGACAGAAAAAAGTGACCAACAGGTTAATGCAGATATACAGGCCTATGTTGACATGATAGTCACCTCTCTTCCAGTATCTCTGGATAGAAGAGAGCAGATTAGGAAAGCAGCAGGGAGGCAGATGAAACAATGAAAGTACTCAAGGATACAATATGAAAAGGATGGCCAGCAGCAAAGGATGACTGTCCAATGTGTATTTGGGATTATTGGGCATGTGAGCTGAACTGTCAGTAGTGAAAGATAGGGTTTTCAAAAGGAACAGGTTTGTGATTCCAGTGTCACTACGCAAGGAGATGCTCCGGAAGATACATGAAGGACATCTTGGAGAAGAAAAATGTAAACGTAGAGCACGTGAAGTGATGTACTGGCTAAGGATGAACCAAGGCATCAGCCGGACTACTGCTTCATGTGAAATATGCCTTACCTACAGACCAAAGCAGCAAACAGAACCACTTACACCACACCCTGTACCAGACAGGCCGTATTTCAAAGTTGGAGTGGATTTGTTTGACTGTAATGGGAAGAGCCATATTGTTGTAACAGACTACTTTTCCAATTACCCAGAGGTTGCGACACTGCACTCAGCGTCCAGCAAAGCAGTTATCATGTTCCTGAAAGCTGTGTTTGTGAGGCATGGAGTTCAATGTGAAGTAGTATCAGACAATGGTCCACAATTTTTGAGCAGTGAATTTGAATCGTTTGCTAATGTTTGGGGGTTTCGACATATAACCTCAAGCCCACATCACCCAAAATCTAATGGCCTAGCAGAGTTCAGTTAAGGTGGTGAAGGGTCTCATGAAGAAAGCGCAAGATGGACGAGAGGTTTTCCATAGAAGTCTAATGACTTACAGAAGTGCGCCACTGCGGAATGGCCTTTCACCAGCCCAAATGCTGATGGGTCGACGCATATGCACTAACCTTCCAATACATGAAAACCTGTTGACACCTGAAGGAGCACACAAGGTCAAACAGGCTAAAGAGGAAGGGAAAGAAAAACAGAAACAGAATCATGACAAGACAGCGAAAAGCCTTCCAGTCCTGAAGCCTGGGGATCAAGTACGAATCCGAGATCATGATTCTGGCACATGGTCCATGCAAGGAATTGTGCAAGAGGAAGTAAATCCACATTCATACCAGATCCAGGTGGAGTGGGGGACATCTCTGAGGAGGAACCGTGTGGATCTACGACCACAAGCTCCAACCCATGGTTGTGACCTGTCTCCTGTCAGTACACCAAAGGGGCCAGCATATGGAGAAAGTGATCATGAGTTCCCAGGAAAACACCAATGCAGCAAATGAAAGCAACACACCTGCAGAAACAAGTACCAGACCAAAAAGGACCATTAAAACCACCTGAGACTGATTGAAAGCTGCTGAGTGGACAAGGGTTCTTGGCAAGTTTATAAGGACAAAGTATTGTGTTTGTTTTTTCTTTACGGGGGAAGATGTGTTGTTATGTAGTTATTAAAAAAAAAAGAACTACAGTTCCCAGTAGGCAATGCAAGGGGTCACATGGGGCAACAGGAAGTGGCTGGAAAGAGCGGGAAAAGCAGCCAGCCTGGTGTTGTAAGTCTGTGCAGTCTGTTGTTTTGTTTTTTCAATAAATGTTCCGATGTTAAACCCACACCAAGTTTGTCTTGTGATGAAGAACAAACAGTAGTCAAGTTGAAATTGAGTGAATATTAAATATGGTTTAAAAATACATAAATCACTAGGGCCTAATAAAGATTATATGGCGGAGTGAAGGAGGAAACTGTGGAAGCCCTGGCCACCATTCTTTGGCTTCTGGCATTGTGCTGGAGGGATGGGAAGATTTGATAGTCTGGTTTTGGTGTTTAAAGAGGAAAGGGATGAAAAGAAGTAAGAGAGCTATTTCTGGCTTATGTGCCAGATATTTGATGTAGATCATCATTCAGAAAGGGGCAGACTAATTAAGGACAGTCAGTGTGGATTTTTAAGGGAAGGCTGTGTTAAGTACAGAGGGTCAATAAGGACAGCACACTTGACATGTCTACATGGATTTTAACAATGTGTTTTATTAGGTCCACATAACAGACTGATCAGAGAAATAAAAACCCATGAGAACCCAGAGGCAGCAGCAGGATTCTGATCTGAAATGTTGGCAATTCCTTCTCCCCCCCCCCCACGGATGCTGCTCCAGCAGTTTTATTTACAATTACAGCTTTGCTTGAACGAGGTGTTTAAGAGTTTGGCATGGTGCACAGGTACTCCACTCATACTATTTGTATTAAAATCAGCATCTTTAATAAACATGGTGTGCTTTGGTACACAGACTACAAACATGTGATGTGCATTTAAAGGGAATTAAAGACATAGCTCATATTAGTGAGATACAGGAGGCTTGATTTGTGCAGTATTATATTTGTAATCCCTAATGATTTCTATCTACTCAATAGTTACTTCCTTCAGTCAGTAAAACCTCTCCTAGTGTTTCTTTCTGCTGCCATTCCCCCATTCTCTTACTCAGTCCATCCGCTTTCCTACATTTGTTTGCCCTGGTAGTTCTGCTGAACTATGAAACTGTTGTGGCGACTCACCGTTTAGTCGGGCGAACCGGCTCGGCAGTTGGGTTGCGCGGCGTCGGAGCGACGAGGCCCAAGATGGCAGCGGGACTCGTCTTTCCCGAGCGACGGGGAGAACCCGCGCGTGGGAAAGTCTTGATGACGTAGTACTTACGTCATTGCCGGTTGCTTTGGGCGGGAACAGTCTCCCTTAAAGGGCCCGCGCAAGGCGGGAAAATAAACCACTTCTGTTCGACAACCCTCCGACTAGCGTCTTGTTTTATTTCGCGGTAGCAACCGCTACACTGTGATGAAAATCAGAGAAAGAAACTGCATTCTACCAGCTTGTGACAGTTCACCATGCCATGACTGGCTGTTTGTATGTTTTGCACTCTAAAACACAGATGGTATCAAATTTATATAATGCATCAATTGCAGCTTTGAAACTGTTCAAAATATGTTTAGGGTGTCAGTAAACATTCAGTAAGACCAATTTATTAAAGCCTATGTTTATACTACACTCTGCTTAGACTACTGCTGGGAGTCTAACACCTCAAGGCTTTAGTACACTCGATGATCATTTGAGTTATAAGAGAATTTTCTGATTTTGCACTCTGTCGGGAGCCTCAGCCACCAAGAGCATGCATATAGAAGATAGAATTTTTGTACAACCTGTACACATTTTGACTGAGTGTAGCTCTGTACTGGAAGCAAAGCATTGGAAAAACTCCGTTCCATATTTTTACCTTTCTATTGCAAATGTTTGTAATAATGCAGAAAAAAAGGCAATGTTAATACAACCTTTTGCTTTGATTATGCCACAAGAGCCATCTTTGTTTAATGATTTAATTATGCCTTGGGATGCAATGAGATGTGAATTTATTGTCTCTCTACAGCAATTCCCACTCTACAGCAATAAAGGTATTTTTGATACCTTGCTTTGATTTCAATTTACCTGGGTGGATGTGTTTTCATCTTATTAATAGTGACCCATCTCCAATTGTTTATTTTTACCTTGGAGTCTATATTCTTTTGTATAGCTATTATAAGCATATTATGTTCACTGTTTCCTGGATGTTTCACCACTGGCTCTATTTGATGTGACTCATTTTTCAGAACCAAATCCGGAAATGCCCTTTTCCTCACTAGGCCAGTGATATACCGATTACAAAAGTTCTGCCGAACAAGCTTCAGAAACTCCTCCCCATCTTTTCCTCTTATGTTATTAATATCCCAGTCTATATTTGGAAATTGAAATGCCCCATTATTGCCACTATATGACTTTTGCACTTCTCTGCAATTCTCCTGTAAATTTGTTTCTCAATATCCTTCCCACTAGTTGGTGGCTAATAGAATGCTCCCAGAACTATTATTACTCCTCCGTTAAGTTTTCATTCTAGACGGATAAATTCTGTCCTTGATTGTTCCATGGGATCCTCCCTCCCTAGCACAGCAACATTCTTCTTAATCTTACTTTACCCTCCTTTCTTCCCTTTCCTATGTTTCTTAAACAGCTTGTCTTCAGGAGTATTTAGAACTCATTCCAAGTATGTTTTTGCCACAATATCATTACCCCACACAGTTAATTCTACTTGTAGCCAGCCAACCTTGCTTAATATACCTAATGGATGCACAGTAAATCAATCTTAATGCTTGTTGTACACCCTCTTTATCTAAAAACTTGCTATTTCTTGTTCTCGTGTTGGTTTCCTTCCCTACTCCTTTTTGAAATAGTTTTCTTCTTTTCCGTGCTACCTTCCTGTGCCTATTACCCTGTCAAATTAATTTGAACTTCTTCCTCCCCTTCCCATGCACACCCCACCGTACTAGTGGACCTTCCTGTAGGGCACTACTTTGTTGAGGTGCAATCTATCCAGTCTACACCAATCCCAACTCCCTAGAAGTCGACTGCCCTTCCCCTAGCACCACCTCTCTAGCCACCTGTTTACCTGTGCTGTCCTCTTATTTCATCATCACTTGGTGCACGATACAGAGTGATCCAGAGACTACCACCTTTTGAACTACTGCTTCTGAATCGCTTTTCTCACCCCTTAAAATCTGCACACAGGATGAATATGGGCTGTGAAACTCTGGCTATTCACCCTCTCCTCCAGAATTTTTTTGTAACCACTCAGTAATACCCGCAATCCTGGCATCAGGAGTCATTCAGTCTGGCAGCAGAATTATTCTTTGTTTTGGACTTTCCCATGTATGTTTATGCATTGCAAGATTGTTTGAAGATCACATTGCGGAGGTGGATGAAAGGGCAGCTGGGTACTGTAGCAGGTGGATTATGAATCACTTTTGCTTCTTGTGCCCCACAAGCAGCCCAAGAAAAGCACTCGTTGATCCATTCTGTCTGTAATTGCTGATGTCTCTGAAACCCAGAAATTTAGTCCCCTCTGTCTTTTAAAGTTAATTTTTAGTTAATGCAATGGTACGTAGCTTGCTTAAAATGTATTTTTTTACATCACTGACCTTTCTCCTACAAGTAAGTTGCTTGGTTGCATTCTGGATATCTTAGGACAGAAATGGGCACAGAAGGTGGGTCTGAGAAGGTGTTTCAAATATTCCTTACCCACCCATTTGTGCACATGGATATTGGTTAAGAGTTGCTACTTCCGCACAAACCCACCCAGGAAATTCAATTTTTACTGCAGCTGGAACACACTGGGATGATGTGTATTTGCAATCTGCCCATTGTTGCTGAGGTTAGTCCTGTGCCATTTTGAGACTGGCACCTTATTTACTTGGTAACTCATTTCTCTTACAATGTTAAAACTTTTAAAAATAAAATGTTTTGAAATTGCATCATATGCCCATTATTCTGCCATAAATTTTAAAGACTATCTCCTCGTCTTCTCCTGTCAGACAATGTTAAGACTACAATTTTTATGGGCAAGATAATGGATGCATGACACAATTTTCCAACTATTTATTTCTATAAGAAGAAAAATAGACCAGAAATAAACAGCCAAGTGACTTCAGTACAAATATAAATTTGGTTGTGTAATTAAGTTCCCATTGGTTGAATTTTTGCATGAACTTTCAAATTTAAGTCTGCTGTTTTCAAGAAGATTGTTATAACTGCTGTGACAGTGTATGGAGAAGTACTTGTCCTTTGTGACAGCTGTTCAAAATGCATGGTAGCCAAAAGTCCTGTTGCACATTTTAATTATAAATTGTGTGCATTGCTGCAGTATATTGTGGTTACTAGCACATTGTGTATAAATTAATTTGTGTAATTCTAAGTGGTACTGTAGTCTTATGATATTGGTGATATCTTACATAATTGGTGATATGGACGGCACAGTAGTGTACCAGTTAGTGTAATGCTATTACAGCACCAACGATCTGGGTTCAATTCCCACCGCTGTCTGTAAGGAGTTTATACGTTCTCCCTGTGTCTGTGTGGGTTTCCTCCAGGTGCTTCGGTTTCCTCTCGCGTTCCAAAGACATACTGGTTAGGAAGTTGTGGGCATGCTACGTTGGTGCTGGAAACTGCCACACTTGCGGGCTGCGCCCAGCACGTTCTACGCAAGAGATGCATTTCACTGTGTTTCGATGTACAGTACATGTGACTAATAAAGATATCTTGTCTTATCTTAATCACCAAATATATGTGTAATCTAGCAATATGCAGACATAAGTAGAAATGAGATCAAATCAGTAACAATAAAGTATTCAATTTCCTGATTTTCAATCAAAGTCTAAAGGGGAAGACATGTAAGATCCCATAATTATTTTATCTTTTGGTTAACTTAATTTTCTTTCTAATGTATCTGCCACAGTATTACATAATTATAGCCTTCAGATGAAGCAGGATTTCAGGGAAGAAGGAGGCAATAGGACCAAGGCACGTAATTTAGTCCCCCAAATTAAATATTTTAATCCATATTTTTATATTTTCATTATAAAGTTCTTTTTCTGCATTTACAATACAATCTGCCTTGTGCTGTAATTATACATCCTGGTAGATTGTTGCTGCGACTGTAATTCAAGTGATCAGAAACAAAGCAATTTAGTAATCTGCTGCAAATTTTACCATTGATAGTCTTGATTAATGCAAATCAAAAAAAAATCCTGATGTTGGAAATCTGAGATTAAAACAATGCTTCTTTTTCCTCTTTTTTTCTTAATTATTTTCATGAAGGAGTCAAGCTATGCATGCAACTCACTCACCCAGATGGGTTCTAAGAGGGAGATGTGCTTAACTAATATTAAGTTTATTCAATAGCTTTTTGCTCCACTTCTGCAAATGCTATTCTTGATGTTAATTGTTTTTTTTTCTTTTTTTACTTCAAAAGGTGATGGGGATATTTGTGTAGAGGAAAAAACTTAATATTTCTGAAAAATCACTTGAAACACCAACAATACTTGCAAGGTTAAGAGTCCCGTGCTTATAGAAGGGCAGCTTCAAAAGCATCATGTGGTTTGCTTCTAAAGCTTCTTGGTTAGTATTTCATGGTTGAAGTGGTAATATGGAAGGGAGTGCAGCAGATACCAGAGGGGGAGAAACTGTAACTATCTTTATTCAACTGATCTGCAAGCGTTTCAGTGACTGAAGACAAGCCGTGTTTTGGACTTCATATCAGCACAGAGTTACATTTATAGTGCCATCTGTTGTGAGGTAACCTGTACTTTAGAGATTGCTCTACCAATGTCAAGGGGACTATGTCCCCTAATTTTTCTAACTTCTCAAGCAGTTACAGTATTAAGCCATTCATGCATTGAATAAGTGATATATTGATATACATGGTAAACTACTTTCATCTCTCTTTGCTGTTTAAAAAATGCCAGAAACAGTTTAATATGCCTCACCAATGTTACCAGATACATAATTTTTCCAAAATTAGATGAGGTTTTGAATATTAGCATGTTGTTTTGCCTTTGCACCTTTTTGATTTACAAAATGAGGGATTAACGGGCAAGGCCAGCATTTATTGCCATCCTCTATTTCCTTGAGAAAGTATTGGTCAACAAGTAGCTTAAACCACTGTAGCCCAGGATGAAGAGTTGTTGCTCTGGTATTGGAGCAGAAAACTTTGGAATCAACAGTTAAGAGAATTTAACTCATAATCTCGATTGAGGTTTCAGCGTAATTCAAAAGCAGGTGAATGTTCTGATTTTTGGAGAGACCTTCCAGTGTTTCATTGCATATTTTGCCTCTAACAGTCTGAGGGTCTTTTGAGTCTACTGGAAAACATTTACTTATACCCACAGTAAAAGGTTCCAGGTACTCTGTGTAGGAGATTCTCACAGGGCATTCTGTTGAATAGAATTTAAAGAAAATGAGCAATGCAGGAAGGAGAAAAAACAGAATGAAGAAGCTATTGAGGTCATAATTCCTTAAAATATGTTGCAGATTACATTGAACCTATAAGGACCTTGGTGAGGATTACAGTTTCAAACTTGTTGCCACACTGATGTGTCTTAAACAAATAAGTTTTAACAAATATGCCTGTAGTCTTGATTGTGATGGCTGTACTTATATGGCATATGAAGCAGCTGTATGTAAAATGTGCAATATCACCAAAGGTTCTACTGAGGTATGGATTCAAAAGGTAATTCTCCAACTTTTTAGGGGAGCTAGGAAATTCACCCAGATCAGCATGTTATCAAGGTAGCAACGTGAAAGCCAAACAACCCTTACAGCATTTTCACATTTGCCAATCCAGATAGTATTCATTGATTTGTTCTGAGTTTCTACTTTGAATCCACTTAACCTTAATGCCTGCTTAATATTTAAATGTGTGTGGTAGTAATTATTATGTATAACTTTTTTAGGATATTAATGGGCAAAATTTCCTTGAATAGTATCACCCGCATTTACTGTATTAATATGTCAGTATTAAAGAAACTGTTTTCAGTGTTTCCCAGACGTAACAAAGGCATTGATGAAGGATTCATAGGTCAATGAGTTGAAGCAAAAGAGAGTTGGTAACATTACAGAGGTGGAAGTCATAGGTCTTGAAGATGGCATGGATATGACATCATGCTTTCTCATATCTGTCTAACATCCAGTGTGAACTGTGCATGTGCAGAATTGTCATCCTAACTAGATGTTGGGAAGGACTAAAGCCATGGTCTTTAATTCTGTCATAGAGTCAGTGACTAGGGAATAGAGCTTCTCTTTCTTCTTGCAAGTGGTCTGAAGAGGGACTGAGGCGAAGAACTTTTGGAAGGGAATTCCAGAGATTAAGAAAAGTACTTGCAGAGCTTGAATCAGAGCAGTATGTGTTTCTAACCTACGCATCCCTTTCGACCTCAAATTAAATTTCAGTTCTCGTATTCGTGCCATCTCCTAAGACCACCTTTTTTTTTACCTGTGACAGATTGCCCAATTTGCCTCCTGCCTGCCTCAACTCTCTTCTGATGCCTTTATTAAGGGCTTTTGTTATCTTTGGACTGACTATTCTATCGCACTTCTGCTCTCTGTGAACAGAAGTCATCTATAACTCTTCTGCCTTTGTCCTACCTCCCACAAGTCATATTTACCCATTTATTACATGCCTGCATTGGATCCTAGCTAAACAAAGCCTTCATTTTAGCATTCTTGTACTTTTCAAATCTCTTCCTGGCTACCCCCTTCCTTAACTCTGTTATCTCCAAGCACACAACCCTCAAAAATAATCTGCTTTGGTCTAATTCTAGCCTCTTGAGCATCTCCAAATTTAACAGCTGAACCATTATCTGACATTTTTTCAGCTGCCAAGGCCCTAACCTCTGGGATTCCCCTCCAAAAGCTCTTCACCCCATCACCCACTTTTCTGCTTTTAAGGCACTACTTAAAAACTATTTCTTTGACCAAGCTTTTGGATATGAGCCTTGCTTTCTCCTTGCGTGATCAGGGATAAATGTTTTGATCAATACCAAAGTGAAACAAAGATTACTTCTTCAGTTCTGTAGTGACCTTGTTACCTAATTATATAATGAGTTTGAAGCTTTGATTCCTTGCCAGTTTTTTTTTCTTGGCTCTGCTTGTGCTTCTCCACTACATTCTCACGCTCTCTAGCTCCACATCACAGGCGATCAAGTATTGAATTCAAGCATAGCTCTTGTACATTTTAATACGAGTTTATTAACATACTGATAACCTTCATGAAAATGGCTAAGAATTAGAGAAACAATGAAGTGCGGTCTACTGTGTGATAGGATTTCTAATTTCTCTACTCCAACTTCCTTCATCGTCCTGCGTTAGAGCACTGATAGTTGCTATTAAACTTCTTTTGTGGATTTCAGTCTTTCACTGGTTGTCTTTTCTTTAAATGTGAGCCCTGGTATTGACTGTCCTTCAGCTATTTGACCAAGAGTTCATGGCTTTAGAGCTCCCCAGACAAATGTGGGTTTTCCATCAAAAGCTGTTGGATAAAAATCAAGAATTAGAAATGTAACTGAGTTTACATTCTCTTGACCTTTGGTTCGGTTGCTATTGAAAGCAGGCCTGTCGCTGAGGATGGCCAACTTAAATTTTACCCAGTGCAACTAAAATCAGAATACTTTTAAGTACCTATAGCTCTCATACAATCAGTAATATTTTGGCCAAATTAAGCTGGCTGTGCCTTTTGGAACTGCTGATGTTCAGCCACTTCCAGGTAGAAAAATGTGGTTGTGCTAAATGACAGATGCTGGCAAGTCTGTTGATATTCCATCTCTTGACTCCAGATTTGAGTAGGATCAGTCCCCAATCATTTGTGGAATAGATAAGTAATTAACTTCATTTTTTTTTACTTAATTTATTTTATTTTATTGTCTTTCTTTTAATGTGTTTTAATTTTCATTGATTTGTATTTAAAAAAAAACTTTTTAATTGCAAAGCAGGTTTAATAGTCTATAAATATCAGAGGCATTAAAAATCTGTTGGAAAGTCCTGGCAACTTTGACCGTAGCTTCTGCCCTCTGCCTAGTTACTTGTTAGGGTCATGGAGTCAAACAACACAGATACAGGCTTTTCAGCCCCTTCATGGGAGGTTCATCCAGAAGATTAAGATGCATGGGAGCCAAGGTGAATTTGGCTGTTTTAGATTCAGAGCTGGCTTGACCGTAGAAGACAGAAGGTAGTGGTCGATGAGACTTATTCTAGCTGGAGGTCTGTGACTAGTGGCGTTCTTCAGGGATCCATACTGGGACCTCTGCTGTTTGTGATGTATATAATTGACCCGGATGAAAATGTATATGGGTGGGTTAGTAAATTTGCAGATGATACGAAGATACTGGCAAAGGATACAGCGGGATATAGATCAGTTGCAGATATGGGTGGAGAAATAGCAGATGGAGTTCAACATGGCCAAATGTGAAGTGTTGCACCTTGGGAGATCAAACATAAAGAGACAGTACACTGTTAATGGCAAGACCCTCAACAGTGTTGATGAGCAGAGGGATCTTAGGGTCCAAGTTCGTAGCTCCCTGAAAGTGGTTACACAGGTTGATAGGGTGGTAAAGAAGGCATATAGCATTAGTCGAGGCATTGAGTTCAAGGGTCAGGAAGTTATCTGCAGCTTTATAAAACTTCAGTTAGGCCGCATCTGGTGTATTGGATTCAGTTCTGGTCGCCCCATTATGGGAAGGATGTCGAGGCTTTGGAGAAGGTACCAAGAAGCTCTCTGGATTAGAGGGCATGTGCTATGAGGATAGGTTGGACAAACTTGGATTGTTTTCTCTGGAGCGGCGGAGGCTGAAAGGAGATCTGATAGAGGTTTATAAGATTATGAGAGGCATAGATATAGACGGCCAGTATCTTTTCCCCAGGATTGAAATGTTTAATACCAGAGGGCATGCATTTAAGGTGAGAAGGGGTAAGTTCAAAAGAGATACGCAGGGCAAGTTTTTTTTACACAGAGTGGTGGGTGCCTGGAATGTGCTGTCTGGGGTGGTGGTGGAGGTCAGTACGATAGGGGTGTTCAAGAAGCTCTTGGATAGTCGCATGAATGTGAGGGAAATGGTAGGATATGGACATTGTGTAGGCAGAAGGGATTAGTTTAATTGGGCATTTTATTACTAATGTAATTGGTTCAGCACAACATTGTGGGCCGAAGGGCCAGTTCCTATGCTGTACTGTTCTATGTACCGTCAAGCACCAGTTTACACTAATCCTTCACTCATTCCAATTTATTCTCCCCACATTCCCAGGGTCCCCCCAGATTCTACCATGCATCTACACACTAGGGGCCATTTAGAGTGGCCAATTAACCTACCAACCCATACATCTTGCGGATGTGGGAGAAACTGGAACACCAAGAGAAAATTCTTGTGGTAACAGAAAGAATATCCAAACTCCATGCAGACAACACTGGAGGTCAAGATTGAACCTGGGTCACTGGAGCAGTGAAGGAGCAGCTCTACTCCACTGTGCTGTCCCTTACTCGGCCCCTCCAGATCTGGCCCAGGTGTGGGCAGCAATGGACCATGGGTGACAGAACTGGGTAATGAACTAAATCCAATTAGTTTGGATCCGTTTCTTTAATTGAACTACTTTTAAATAATGTCAGCTGCATTTCTGTTTTCATTAAACATGTAACTGATAATTTTGACTATAAATCCACTGAGTGATATTGAGGGGAAAACAAAACATTTGAGAAATAAATTCAGTTAGCACACTGTAGCAAATGAGGGTAACTTTAGTACTGCCAGTCTGGTGGTGAATAGAAGGCATGGAGGCCATTAAAATTGAGCAGATCTCTTATCCCTTTCACTTACAGTTTTGTGCTGGGAACCTGGATTACAGTATCTAACACATCAGTCCTAAGGTATTATCCTAGTAGAATGTACACAAAGGCCTTTCCTATGCAGTCTTTTAGGATAAATTTTTAGACTTCTTTATTAGTCACGTGTACATCGAAACACACCAGTGAAATGCATCTTTTTGCATAGAGTGTTCTGGGGGCAGCCCACAAGTGTCGCCATGCTTCCGGCGCCAACATAGCATGCCCACAACTTCCTAACCCGTACCTCTCTGGAATGTGGGAGGAAACCCACGCAGTCACGGGGAGAATGTACAAACTCCTTACAGACAGCGGCCGGAATTGAACCCCGGTCGCTGGTGCTGTAATAGTGTTATGCTAACCACTACACTACCATGTCTGCACATAATCTATTGGAGACCAGTTTTAGGATCATGCAGGTGAGATAGAAATGATCACATTGGCTGAGAAACCTCGCGGTGGGGAGACAATTTCACGACGGGATGTTGAGATTGGAGTTGGATATTTGGACAAGAGAGAGTATCCTTGTGATGGGTTGAAGGAGAGAAGACAACAAGTTGGGTGGAGGTGGGGAATACCAGGGAGCATGGGAAGAGGGCAGATGATCTGGAATTGGGGAGAGAAACGATTGATGATTAGAGTGAATGCCAAGAAGATTATCAGTGCAGCCTGGAGATGTAGGTGGGGATGGGGGTTGTGGTTAAGGCCATAATTAACAATAGAAAGTTAAAGGAGTAACTGAAATGGGGTAGGATGTGTTCCTAGTACTTCCTGGCAATGGCCAAGATAGGTAATAAAGACCAAAAGTATTTAAGTGCTGCTTGTTGTTATCAAAAGATCAGTAATAGTTCATGAATACAACATCAAAATAAATGGTGTTGAACTCCATTTAAACATCACCATGCATGCCTAGTAACCTTGACCCAGATCTAAAATTTGGAAGTGGACCTAAATGCTCACCGAGTTCCTGACTGGATTAAGTGATTGGGTTTTTAAATTGGTGGTGTAGCACAGAAAATATGTGCACTTCAATGTCGAATTTTGAGACTTGGTTGTTTCCCATTCTATTTAAGTTCCATAATCCTATTCTTGCAGAGAAGCTGCACTTGAATGATATACCTTTCAGTAAACTGTAAGTTTATAGTTCCAGTTCTTGGGACCCTTTAATTTTGTAGCTTTAAATATTTTGAAATCAGTAATATTAATCAAAATGATACAATGCAATTAATATTAAAATGCAGACCACATGAGAAGGTTAAATTATTATTCATACAAGTTCATTAATGTTGAATATTCTAACAATTTATGTAATGTTGCTTCACATTACTTCAGACCTGGCAATTATTGATGTCTGCTGTAGCTTTCTTGGATCAGAAGGTTGTGCATTTAAATGTAATTTCAGAAGTTTGAATATAAAAAATCTGAGCTGTCACTCCAGTGTAATGCACAGGACCTCGCTTAATGCTCAGGACGAGTTCCCAGGAGAATGCTAATGGAATCGGCGCTAAAGGGAGTCATTATAGCATTAATATGTGTGTTACTGATGTGTTGGAAACCTGGTGTGAGCTCCTATCCTCTTTAACACTTAAAGTAATAGATCGCCCAAGGCTTTGTCTGGAGATGCTGCCTGTGAGGGCTGGTGTTGGGCAGGCTGGGGCGAAACTGAGCATCTTTCATCAGTCTGTCAAAATGTGGAGCAGATGTTGTTAGCTCCCAGCAAAGGCCCACACCTACTATGCTGACTTGGGGTGCAATCCTGAGCCCTGTATCTCAGAGCTAAGCAGCCACATGGCTGACCGCATCCCGCCCAACACTAGCCCTTGTATACAGGCTCTGCCACAGGAGTGGGTGTTTGCACCAGAATTCCAGGCACGGCAGTATGCATCACACAGCTTAAGCTGATAACATTTTATAACTTTTAGCGGGGTACATACCTATGACTGAACTTCAGGACTGAGAGCAATGTCAGGTGGGTAACGGTAAGAGTTGCACCATTGTAATGAGGAATTGTTGCATCATTAGGTAATCGTAGCTCTTCCAAATTCTGAAATGAAATACAGATGATCATTTGTTAACTTACATAGTTTATTTAAATAAGGACAGTGACTGCTGAATCTTTTTGTTGGATGAAGCCCATGTTTGCATTTGTACCAAGATTTGCACTTCAGATCTCCATTAATTTTGGTAACTCTTGACATTTTGTTGTTTTCTGCTTGCTAAGTGTCATTTCAACAATACATTATTGCCTCCCATGCTGTCATTAATTAATTAGACATTATACTTGGCTCAATGGTAGGATGTTCATTTTGGAGTCAGATGATTGTGGGTTTAAATCCGTTATTAATTGGGCTGATGTTAGTCTGTCATGGAGGGAGTGCTGCATGGTTGGAGGTGCCATCTTTTGGATGAGATGTTAAACTGAGGCCCCCATTATCCTGTTCAAAGAAGAGCAGGAAATCCTCCCTCATACTCTGGTCATTATTTATACAATCTGTCCCTTATTCATACTGTGAACTGATTAGCATGTCTAATTAGGCTAACAATTAATTTCTGATTATGACATTTTCTCTCTGGTGAATACAAGGAATGCTCACTATATTCTCCTACCATTTTCTAAAGTTAGGAAATTTATTGTCTAGAAATTCTTTATATCCCTGATACTGGGAGCACTTGAGATGACACCATTCCTTGTGACCATTGTTGGGCAATTTGGGGCTGTGTTGTCCTGGGAGTGACCATTTATCTGCACTCCTGGGACAATCTAATCTTATCACAACAGCACTGAACAGCTAAGGAACCTGCTTACCTTTAAGCCTTTGGGCTTTCTTACCTCTGCCCTTTACAGCAAACACCCCGGCCACACCTTCTCTCTCACCTTTACCATCTGCTTGATCCTAAATCCCAATCTACATAAGATTACGCAGGATATACAGCGTGGAAACCAGCCAGTCAGCCCAACAGTCCATGTTGGCATTTATGTTCCACTCAAGCCTCCTTGCATCTTTCCTCATTTCTTCTGAATTCCTGTTAGATTTCTTAGTGACTATCATAATGATGGCCTCCAGTTGTGCTTATCCTCAAGTGAAAATAATCACTATCAAAAGTCTTCATAATTTTAAATACCACTCACCCCTCGGATAACTCTTCTCAAGAGGAAAAAAGGACTCAGTCTATTCATCCTTTCCTGGTCTGTATGCCCTTGCATTTCTGGTATCATCCTTGGAAATTTGGTCTGCACTATATCCTTTTAATAGATAGAATTGTATGCAATATTCTTAACTGTGGTGTAATAAAGGTTTAAAAACCAAAGTTTAGGCTAACCTCCCTGCTTTTCAATTCTGTCCCTCTAGAAATAAATAATTTTTTATGGTCATGCTCAGTTGTGGTGCAGGTTTTAGTCTTTAGTATATTTGTAATCCTGTAACCCACCCAGACTTGCCTTTTGAATAGGGAGTTTCAAGCGCCAATTATTTGATTGTTCAAAATCATAAATGTCCTCCTGTAATTTGTTGGAGTCTTCCTTATTCTTGACTACCCCCCACAAACTGATATCACCTACAGATTTATAAATCATATTTTTAATTGCGATTTACGTAGTTAAGTACATTTTGAACAGTAGCAGCAGTTCCTGCACAGCACTCGCTGCCTTCTGCCTGAGAATAGCTACTTTGTACCCAACTCTCTGCTTTGTAACCTGAAACTATTTACAATCTTCTCTGCAACTTGTCCTGGACTCTGCATTCTCTAACTTTATTCTTTAGTCTATGGTCCCTTTTGAAAATGTAGATGCATCATATCAATTGCATAAACACTATCGCCTCTCTGTTTTGTCCTCAAAAAAAAAATTCCATTAGGGTGGTGAAGCAGGACTTTTCCTTTTCCTTCCACAGATGTTAAGTTACCTGCTCTGTAATTCTGTGGCCATGTTCCATACCCCTTCTTAAATAATAGGTGCCTTGAAAGCCATCTGCCAGTCATAGAGAAATACAGAATGGAAACAGGATCTTTGGCCCAACTTGTCCATGCTGACCAAGATGCCCATATCCCTCAATAACCTTTCCTATCCATGTACCTGTCCAAATGTCTATTAAATGTTGTTGTTGTTGTACTTGCCTCAACCACTTCTTCTGGCAGCTTGTTCCATATATGCACCACCCTCTGTGTGAAGAAGTTGCCCCCTCACAACCGTTTTAAATCCTTCCCCTCTGACCTTGAACCTGTACCCTCCTGTTTTTGATTCCTTTTCCCTGGGGTGGGTGGTGGGGGGGGGGGGGAGGCTGTGTGCATTCACCTTATCTATGCTCCTATTGATTTTATACTCCTCTATGAGGCCACCCCTTGGTCTCTTGCACTCCAAGGAATAAAGTCCTAGCCTGCCCAACCTCTCCTTGTGACACTGGCTCTCGAGTCCTGGCAACATTCTCATAGATAGTCTTTGTACTCTTTCCAGCTTAAACTTTCCTGTAACAGTGTAACCAAGACATCTTTCCTATAACAGGGTAACCAAAACCATGCATAATACTCCATTCCTCTGGCTCCACACCTTTTTTTAAAATGTTATTCAATGTGTGTAACAACGACTCTTATATAGATTATTTTAAAATGCAGGCATGCAATCCATCTACACCAGGGGTTTTATTCTATTTCAGTTTGATTTGCTTATTAAATGTACTACTTTATCTATTTTAGAGGCACTCATTTCTTTATCTGTCTCATCATACAATGTTCAATCAAGTTCATTTGCTCTAACTCCCTGCTAAATATGAAAGTGAGATAATTACATACCTTTGCCTTTTTTCACCGTCATTTCCTGTGGTATTCTCCTGTTTTTCCCTTAAGGCCCTATTCCAATCTCACCATTCCTGTTTTATTGATGTGTGTGTGAAATGTTTTGCTATTTTGTTTTGTATTCCTTGATAATTTATTTCATAGCTCCTATTTGCCTTCTTTCCTAATTCCTTTGCATTCTCTCCTATAACACACTCCTCTGATGTCTATGTACTTAATGTATGTTTGCTTACCTACAATTGTGTCTTTAGTCATTCATAGAATCTTGTGTGTTGAACTTGTTCTTTTCTTTTAATGGAATATATTTTTCCTGCATTCTGAACATTATTTTTACATGCTTCCCATTCTTGACTCCCAACATGCAAATCACCAACCTTGCAGTCGAGCCCCTGCCTGCAACGCTTCACCTTCTATGAGCTTCGGAGTACTTTTTTTTCAGCCATCGATTTATTCAAGGAACAAAAGTCAGAGTCATGGAGATAAAGCGCACAGCAACAGGCCTTTCAGCCCACCAAGTCCATGCCGACCATCACCCACCCATTTACACCAATCTAACTGGATAGCTTTACCAAAGCAGATAGTGCTGTTGCCCACAGCTTCAATGACCTGGGTTTGCTCCTGACTACAGGTGCTGCCTGTGTGAAATTTATATGATCTTCATGGCCATCTGGGTTTTCCTTGGTACTTCTGTTTTCTTCCACGTTCTAAAGACTTGTTAGTTGGTAAGTCAATTGACTAAATTACCCCTTGTGTAGCTGGATGATAGGAGAATCAGGGTGAGTTAATGGCCAATATCAGTTCACAAATGATTAATGTCCCCTTTCGAAATGGTCTGAAGCACAAGTAGTGTTTGCCAACATCTACTTTTTGACAAACAGCAGGTCTCTTGGCTGAAGCTAGCTTGTCTTTTCAGTAAGTCTTGAAGATTATGTGTAGATGATGCATGTTCGAGTGCACTCACAGAAATTAGTTGTTTTGGCCAGACTATGTATCCATTACATTTTGTTCAAGTTAGCAAACCAAATTGGAGTTTTGACCATTATTAGCACATTATTGTTAAATAGTTTTTTTTGTATTTTTTATTTTGAAGGGGTTAAGGCGTTTATAATGGATTTCCCTAACAAATAACAATTTTTATAAGATTCAACTGGATCACTAGCTTTTAATATACATATGATAACACTTCAAATAAACAACATAAATTAATCAAAGAAACTGTAATGTTCCAAAATGGGCATTTCTTGCTATCACTGATCCTTTGTAGGGAAAGAAAAACAGAATAGATTTGATTCTCATTGTAGGTAATTTAAAAATCTGTATGAAATGAAAACTGACAATTCCTTCTTTCTCACCCCGAGCTTTTCATGTGTACCTCTTCAACACTCTGTTTTGGAATGTCAGAAACAAAGGGATAGAAAAGTTCTTTTCATCCTCCCCAGATAGAGGAAAGGAGCAAAAATATCTTATCAAGGGTCAGTCATTCTCAAAAGTGGATGCTACTATTTATCAGTGGTATGAGGTGCTATATCCATTCCTCACACTGATTCTTGGCCCACAGTTGTAAATATTTTTCCTGAGAGAGAATTTTCAGACTGCGTGTTCCCAAAGTGGTACATAATGTCTATGAACCTCGTGCTAGGTATTAAGGCACATTCTGCACAATCTTCTGGTATCTAAATCAAGGTGCCCATCAAACAATAAGCACTGTACATCCAATTTTCCTAAGAGGTAGATTTCCTGCCAAATGCAGCAAATTCTGGCAATAGATATTTCTATTACATTGAAGTGCAGTAAGTACAGTTACATCTCTAATCTCCAGCATTATTTTAATTTTTGATAATGTTTACTGTTACTGTTTTTATTTGTATCATTGAAAAATCCAAATTAGGTAACACTATCTATAATCAGATGAGGTTAATTAACATTTGATGTTAATGCCTCAGTGGCAATAAAGCAGGGCACTTCCATCACATTCCAAAAATTAAAAGTATTTCACACAAAATATTTCTTCTCTTGTAGGGGATTATGAAAAAACATCCATGAAGTGTTTTTTTTGTGAACTTGAATGGTTAGAGCAGAATATGCTTATATTCTTGATTCCTCCTAACAGTTCCACTCCCCTCACCTGCACATTAAAGCAATCCCTCTGTGAACTACAATGCCATCAGTGAACAGTAGGTTTAAACTAACTAATGGTAATTAGAATAGTTCCTACAGACAATGGTGGAACCAGTTTTTCTATGCAGAGATGCAATTATACCAATGCTACTTTCAACTGTGGATTAATGACTTTTCATTTATTCATTTTTAACCACTCAATGTAATTTAAAGAAGATGTATTTTGATTTACTGTATACACAATAATAAGTCTATATGGGGATGCTTGGGATAATCCCCAGCTAGTTATTAGATATGTTACATGTCGATCTGAGTTAACAATTTTTTTCTCTATATCTGGCCAATTTGTGTTTATAAAAAAAATTAGTGAAATAATTTCAGTTATCAGCCCAATCAGTATATCAATAAAATTGAAATTTTGCTATGTCTTGAAAATAATTTTCATTGCTTTTAAATGGTCTTCAGTTCAGATGTTGTGTAAATATGTGTACAAAGACAGGTCTCAATGTGGGTTTAAATTTTAGCATAAGGGTTACTTCTATCCTTACAATTCATAGTCTGAAATACTGGTCAATTACTCTCAGATATATCCAGTTGAAAAAAAAATACTGGGCCAGATGGTCTTTGCCTTTAGCTGGTGATGTTGCGGGAAGCTACAGGATGTATGCTACTCACTGTGACTTCTGCGCCTGTGTAGTCAAACATGGGAGTGAAATGAGCTGGAAGTGGAATGCTGGTGCACCTGACCTCCTCCTCCATTACATTACTTGTCATTTGAGTCCAGTATCAATGTGCTGAAGAGATGGACTTTACATGCCGCCCATCAGCTTTGCACCAGGGATGGTGGCGTAAGAACCAGAAACCCATCCATTTGAAAGGGGTCATCGGTTCTAATTTTTAAAAAAAGGTTTGTGTAGATAACTAGTTTACTTATTTAATTATTTGCTGGCATTTTGAAGTCTTTAATTAACATGACTTAAATACTTTTTGAATAGTTTTTGATTGCCTTACTGTTAGTAAGCTAAAATCAGATCCAAAAGCCATCAACAATGGTGAGCAATCAAAGACTGTCAAAGCCTTCTGGGGCAGCATTTTTGGATTTAGTGCCTCAAGCCGCCTTGTTGCTGAGAGCCTATTGTTCCTTGCCTTCATCTCCCAGGTACTGGGGCTGAATCGGCTCTCTGTATCCAACAATATTTAGTGCAGACAGGCGGGTATATCAGGCTGAGAGTTTGGGCAGCTGGTCATCTAGCCCTTTGTTTACTTTATGCTCATATTATTACTGAAGGCTTGCAATATTTGAAGGAGAGAAAGAAAAGTAATTAATATGTAACCTTTTCATTCTTTTTAATATTACAGGCAATGCTCTAAATACTCTGTAGGCCAGCCAGCACACATGAAAAGAGAGAGAGAGAGTTAATATATCTGGTTGGTGATCTTTCATCGGGACAGGATAAAGTTAGCAATAAACAATCTTTAATGTACGATGTGAGTGGGGAGAGAAGTGAATGGGGAAGATCAAAAATTAGGTGGAAAGGAAGATGGAGTGTTGAGAAGGGGTGATAGTGGTCATAACGGGACAGTTAAAGAAGCAAGAGACCAGTCTAGTGAAGGTATCACTGAGAATCAAAACCATAACCAGAAATTACCAGAGGATAGTACCAGGGATGCTGGAATTATGAATTATTCCCCATTTCTCTCTCCCCGCAGATGCTACCTGGCCTGCAGAATATTTGTGACATTTTCTATTTAATTTCAGTATTTATGTTATTTTATTTTTGTATATTCCATTTTACTAAATATCCACTACATTGATTTTTACAAGTACCTTCAAGATATCATGTCTACCCAACCACTTCCTTCTGATATGTGAACTCCAGAACCTGCCAGACTTAGTCTGACATTGTAAAATTTGGGTCTGAGATTAAAAACAGACTGAATGTAAATCCAGTACTCAGTTGTATAGTGGGTTTGTGGTTCTCATGCCAGTCATCCCTGGTGCAAAACTGAGGGGCTATGTGCATAGTACATCCAGCCCACAGTAGGCTCATGGCAGCAAGTTATTTAAAGAAAAAGTAACAACAAATCTATGTGAAAGAAAATAAGGCAAACTTCTAGTCATGAAAGAAGACAAAATAATTAAGGCTTTTATGACCTCCAAGTTGACATTTTATAACTGTTTAAAAAGATTTTTCCTACTGGCTTGACATGGATAAATTTTGTAAATGTTACTATGTACATAAAGTGTTATTAAAAATTGGGTTGGTTTATATAAGTCTGGTAACTTCTCCATGAAGACCTACTGGTAGTTAGCTACAATTTCAACTTGGGTGTCACACAAATTTTTATTAAGAAAACTGATTTTCAGTGTAATTTCCCTATGGACTATATATTGTTTGTTTCCTCATGCAATTCCTTGTGGTAAGTTTCTGATTTTTGACTCAAATAGAGAAGGAAAAATGACAGTTATGCCTTTTCCAGGATAGAGAAAATAAAAGCAAGTGGTCCTTCCATGGCAAAGTCTACTGAAGTTATGGAGGCTGTGACATCTGCATCTTGGGACTAATGCTGTGTACTTTATTAATGTCAGTGGATTTAGTATGCAGTTCATGCTTTTAAGTCTTAATTTATAAGGACCTTTAACTTTTCCCTTCAGGTCTTCACATGCTAAAACAAAGGCTGAAGCAGCAGATCAGGCTTCCCATGCTGCAAGCAATGAATCCAGTATTGCAAGGGCAATCGCCAGGGAGCTATCTCCAACTTTTTACCAACCAGGTACATTTTATAATTTAAAATTATGTGGACATTTTGATTTAAAATCAAACGGATTCTTCCATAGAATGGGGAACAGTTAAATTAACACATTGAGTAACTTTGCTCTAGGTTGATGGGTCAAATGCCCTACTTTCAGATCATGGCACCTTAAATTCCTTTGCAAAGATTGTGTAGTATTTATACATTCGTTGATTTAACAAGCCCCTTTCTCCCAGTGAAGTACCAATTACATTAAATTACAAGAGGAATTCTAGGTCTATGTCAAATCCATTTTAAAAGATCTGCTTGAAATATAATTGATCTGCCTCTACACAATATCTTACTGAGTTTTCTTAGAATTGTGTACTTAGAATGAGTGTGTGTGTGATTGTGGATGGGTGTGGAAATGGTGGTGCTGGTGAGAGGATCAAGGAGGGAAAGGAATAGATGAATAGATTTTCTCTGGGAAGTCAGGAAGTATGGGTTTCCGAACAAAAGTTACATCTTGTGTTTCTCTGTTACTTCCTGCACAATAGCCTGTTGTGTAATTAGGATGGTATTCCTAATGTGAGAAGGAATCTGTTGAATGCATTTGACTCTGGGAATAGGGGAAAGGTGGAATGTTGGCTGAAAGTGAGGGTCTGATTTCATGCAGGCAAGCTTATTAGGTTTTGAGGAGCATACATCACCTACTGGCTTATAAGCATCTCAATAAAGGCATTTACGTCATGGCCCCAGAACTTGCTGGCTGCTTTAAATGCTGAAATTCCTAAGGCCCAGGAATTATGGCCTGAATGAATATATAAATACAAGTATTAATATGGAGGCATGAAGCTTTTTTTTAAACAAAAAGACTTCTGTGACCAATCCTTATCTTAAGAAAATATTGCTTGCTCTCACATCGACTCTCCTCCCTAGCTCCAAATCATCATTCTCACCTTTATCCAATAAAACCAAAAGCGGACAGGTGTTTTATAAGTTTTTAGTTTTTGACCATACACATCCTTAAATATAGGGCTGGATTGTGTTCAGTGTGACGTGCGTCACACATTCAGTCTCCATGTGATCTCCGCGGCTGCACAACCCTACTGCAACCTCAAGTCCAGTTCAGTTGGAGGACCTGCTGTTGTGCCTGCCTATGAAGTGAAGCAGTCCATGAACAGCAATTAGGTCCCAGGTGATGGATCCTGAAACTCTAGCCAGAGCTCTCATTATGGCCTTCTGACAGCAAAGGCCTTTCCAGATCTTTCTAAATGTCTTTATAATTTGAGACATTTAAAAACAATTGAAATAGATCTAAATAATTACAAATGAAATTTTTTAAAAAATTAAACACCTAATTTAATTTTGTTTTAATTAAAAAAAATGTACCTTTTTATTTACCTCCTTCCGTTTAGGTCTCCAACCCTATTTCAAATAAGTAGGGTTGTGTTAGATTGAGCATACACAGTACATACAGAAGTCAGGAAAGTGCTGCACCTCAGTCGTTGTCCTCTTCCACACATCTGTTGATCCAGGGGTTCAAAAAAAGAGTGTAGGGAAAATCTACAGAGCAGGCAGTTTAACCTCCATGGTGAGATGAGCTTTGGAGACTGATAGGGGAAAGAATTAGCAGTCACTTAGATAAGTCTGGATTGAATAGGGAAAGGTAACAAGGCAAGACGTATCTAACTTAGTGGAATTATGGTGAAGTAACAGAGAGGATGTTTGTGGAACTGTGGTTGATGTGATATATATGGGCTTCCAAAAGATATTTGACAAAGTGCCATATAGTATTAGGCTTGTCACCAAGATTGAAGGCCATAAAACAACTCTAACAGCATGGTTAGAAAATCTTAAAAGGTAACAAAAACCAAAGTGGTAACCTGTTATTCTTTAAAAAGCACTATTAAGACTCCTCATTGTTGAATACCTGTTGAGTCATGCAAGTGCACAAATATCACAGAGTGGTTAGTATGGAAGGCGACTGTTTGTCCTGTTGAATATGTACCAATTCATGCAAGAGCTATCCAACTATTCCTGCTGCCCTGCCCTCTCCCCGTAGGTCTGCAACTTCTTTCCTTTTGGGCACTTGTCCAGTTCCCTTTTGAATCTAACCATTGGCTCTGCTGCACTATTACTCTTAGCAATGCGTTCTACATCATAACTATTTATTGCAAAACAAGAGTTAGTTACTGGTTTATTTGTTTCTAGTTGCTGCTACAATTTTAGATTGTTTCTACAGGATAATTCTGCAGGTGCTGAAATACTTCCTTGCTGATGACTTCTAGCCTTCATGAAGGAGGTCATCACTGAAGTCATTTCAGCCTCAAGACTCTTCATCAGAACTCGTGAAGGGTCTTTAATCTGAAGCTCTAATTCTGTACTCTTTCCAATAATGCTGCCAGTTGCCGGGTGTTTCCAGCATTTTCTGTTTCTGCTCTGCCTGCATCCATTGAGAGCCATACTGCTGCAATAGTGAAGTCTTACTGGTTTGCTGAAGCAATGATTCTGATATCTGTCTACCTTGAAGGCACCCCACTGTGTTCAGCTGAGTGTGTCTCAAGATTCGCCATGATATATGGCATGCTACAGAGACTTGTTATGAGAGAAACAGACCCATTACCATCATCACCACAGGTGAGGTAAGGAAGGAAGCCTGCATCCTAGGCTCCCTTTATTGTTCTGACTGTATGTGAAGAACTGATTCAAGTGCCATGTCTAATTTAATAAATAATCAACAAGCACAAATATAAATACTTCAATCCATTTTGATACATTGAATGATTGGGAGGTGTACAGTAATTAAAATAGACAGTAAATGGTCTTTAGCCAACTTGTTCCACTTTCAGCAAATCAGCAGCTGCTGTAATGAGGTAAGTTTGTTTAATCCAATTTGGATAATTTTCACATTGACCGCATGATTTATTTATGACTGGCAAAAATGTGAATCCTGGGCACATGGCCATTTGAAATGGAGCTGCCTTTGTACTCTGCCAGTTTTGGGTTCCACATCAGTTGATAGGGAACCCTGACCAGACTAAAGATTGTGATTTAAGATTCTTTGCTTAGCCAGTAAAAACAATCACATGCGTTCAAGTCTTATTCAAGAGAATTCTTTACATCACGTGCTTTCTGCCTGCCGATCATAAGGCATGTGATTATATAAAATTGTTGCACTTTTTTTTTGTTAATATGGACATAAAATTCTTTAGTGCTTTCACATGTTGAAGTGGTACACTGTGGAATGCTGCACCCCTTTGGTGCATGGCGATGAGGATGCCATATTCTTCTACGTATGATATTGTGCAGTAGAACTGGCCTTGTCTTCACATGAGTAGTGAGGAGCAGGTGGAGCATGCCTCCCTCCGCTGGCAGGGGAGCACTTTGACTGGAGGCAGCTTTGGCCTAGACACTGAAAAGATCTCAGTGAAAAGGCAGGCAACTTCCTCTGCTTCCTCTGATATAAACCTTTGCTTGCCTTTTTCCAGACGACTGATTTCTCCCATTCATTTGCATTGGCACCACACTACATACACCAGCTTTAACTTGGCACAGGCTCAGTGGGCTGCTTTGCCAGCCAGAGAGCTGAGAAGTCAGGAAGTTTACAATGACCCAGTGGACACCGTGAGGATCCACTAATGCAACATAAGGGCAGTGAAAAGTGCCAACACCAATCTAAGCCCACATCAGTACTGGATCTCAGAAAACTGGCTAAATCCCAGCACTTGCACTGGTATTAGGGATAAACCCTTGGTTCAGTGTTTTAAGTCAATGACCTCATGAATGTCATTGACCTGAAATATTAAATGATTCTCTTTCCATGGATGCTGCTTGACTATCATAGATAGATGCTTTGATCACTCTTTAATGCAATTTCTGATCCTGTTTAAACTTGTGCATGTTGAATATGGTTGGAATTATAAAGAGTGATGTTAGTTTGTGTTTTATCTTGGAGTTGCCAATCACACCCCACCTGAAAATCAATTAGGAAATTGAATTAGCTTTAACATTTTATTATGGTCAATCTTTTTAATAAATAAGTGTGGCATTGAAATGAGAAACTTGAGTAGAAACGCCTTTTCTCATTCTCCCAGCTGTGATGCCTTATTTGGGCATTATATTCAAGGGCCTTGTTGAAAGCGTGTGCTAACACGGAAGTCCCAAACTTCCTAAGAGGTCCATGCAGTTTTCATTACCAAAGTGCTCTGATGTTGGACTCCTCATGAGCCCAGCTCTGGAATGCCAACTTCAGCAGTTACTCTGCAAAATCTGTCTGCTGAGCCCATGCCACGTTAGACTTGGCACAGATTCTACAACTCTATTCAATTTAATGGAGAAGAAGGGCTACAAAAGAAAGATAAGAATAAAGTTATTTGCATTGTATTAATTGTAAATGTTTTTAAAACAATGTTCATCATTTTTTTTGTTTAATTTGCTCATAATTTAAAAATATAAAGAGATATTTACAAACATTTCAAACATTTTTACAACTTTGGCAGCCGGTTCAACCTGGGATTCGCAATTAAATTCAGCCATGTGTGGAAGGGTAACCCTCACTTCCCAAAGCACAATTGTCCAACATTTGTTGAAGGGTGGAATAGTGGAGGAGTGGTTGATGGCTAGAGGATAAAGGCATCATGTCTGTTGGTTTGCCAAGCTGAGTTGGATCTACATGGTTTGGTGATCATCAGTATATTTGATATTAATAGAGTGAACAGCTCCCTTATTAGTGCCTAGGTCCTATAGGAAGAGTGATAATTAAATATTACATTTGTTCTAGAAATAACCTTTTTAAGCCTGAAATTAAAGCCTTAGACAACTTTTTCCTTACATTATGCAATTGGCTTAATTTAAATCTAAGTGGGGTAAAATATATAAATGTAGGTGAAGAGAAATGAAGAAATACTTAATTTTTAAAAGATAACCAAAAATTGAAGTCAAAGAAAATTGAATTTGAAAATAAGTCAGAAAGAAATGTAAACAAATTGTTTAAAAAAAACATAAATGCAATACCACTGGAGGCAGAAGAAATTATAATGATGAAACAAGGAAGCTCCTGTGAGAGTGAAAAACTTCAAATTAGTTGCTGTTAGGAAAGGGCAGCTTCTGGCAAAGGTCTCAGCAAATCCCCTAAATCTGATGTCTAGAAGCTAGAGTTCTAAGCACAGTCGGTGTAGAGATGGTATGTACATTAGCAGTGATCTTTCAGGATTTCTTAAGTGATCCCAACAAATTGGAAGTAGCTAGTAGCAACACTGCTTTTCAAGAAAGGAGGGTTAGGGACCAATTAGTCTGACAGCATTTGATGGTGGGGGGCATTATTAAGAAAGTGGTATTAGGGAACTTGGAAAATCATGACATAATTATGCAGATTCAGCTTAATTTTATGAGATGGAAATCATGTTTGACAAATCTAATGAAGTTTGTGAGGCGTAACCAAAAAGGTAAGTGAGGAATAACCAGTGGAAGTGGTATAGCTGGAGGTGACTCCAATGGGCACCCTTGGGACAACATAGTCTTTACAGTGCTCTATGGATTAGCATGTCTGCCAGGTAAACAAACTAACTAATTCTTCGTGGCCATGCTACCCGACCTGCATCAACACTTGCTCCAGGCCCCAAATTCAATCCCAACTCTGGAATCAATTGGCTCCAATTCTTTGATCTGCTACCCCCCTCATTGATCCCCACCATTCAAACTGCCTGTCCCAATTTTAACTCACCCATACCCCAATCAATCACTCATCATAATCGGTTCCTCATTGGTGGTTAGGTCTTACAGGGAAGAGTGATAATTAAATATTACATTTTCTAATTTTAAACTACCACCACCTGGAATCATAAAGGAATTTGACAATAAGATTGATAATTTTTAAGTTTGTGCCACAGAGACTGGAAGTCGGTATAGCTTAGTGACCACAGAGTAATAGTATGTGAATAGATAGCAGGAATTTGCATGAGCTGTGGATTAGAATGGGTGCAGGGTGGTAGGCCAGCCAGCAGAGCACTGGAGTTGTTTGTTCCTGCAATGTAACCAGTATTGCCAGGTATTATTTATCATCCATTTCTGGCTATTGTTGGGTCTCTCCATTGCCACACATTGGGAGTATGCAGAGGTCCTGCACAACCAGCAGTAGGAACTAACCATCTCATAAGTTGCCTAGCCACCAAGGTTGAAGGGTTCAGCAACAGTTGATCTGGGGCAGGACGGAGTGGGTGATGGCTTGATTAGGTGCACTCCCAGCTGCTTTAGTGTCTCTCTGTAAATAAAGTTCCATATCCCTACTAGTCAACTGCTATACACCCTTGACATTCTTCCTTAGTTGTGTTGGGCTAAACTGAATAAAAGCCCCAGTAGTGGCTGTTAGAACTTTAGTATAACAACCTTGTCATATAAACCAGAGGACGTTGTTCCTTTTTGAACAGCCTTCTCATGATACTATTGAAGCAAGTTTCACCATTCTGTTGGACCATTGTTCTATCAGTCTATTTTTCCTTGATGTCTACAACCTGCACTTTTTAAATACAGAATACTAAGACAGGTAACCCAAATCTGACATTCAATGATTATGACTCCACAGCAAGAGGTGAGATCAAATAAAATAAATTGTGTTATTTATGACCATGTAAGAAAGAGATGTCCATTGAATTTTTCATGGAAGGTATTTAATAATATCCTTCCCAAGAACAACACACTTCACCCATGATGACTTCAGAGTGTTCAAGGATGGATGATAAATAAAACTTGGCATACTGGTCATATTGCACGAATAATGGATGTAATTTTCTGCATGTATGCATGTGGCAGTTGATCTTGTACTTATATTCTCCAGACAGATTGCCAGTAAACTTTGGTCTAAGGAAAAATGATAATAGTTTTCCCAATATGTGCTGGTGGTGGGTGAAATTCAAGTGATGCTGCTCATTGTCAACCTAACATTTGGGATTACTTGACAGCTCACTGCAATGCAGTTCCATTTTCATAGAGACTGATCTTTGATTATTTTCTTTTATGGGTGACCTTGAGCTACTTCCGTGAAAAGGTTATTAGAACTATCATATTTACACTGAAGTAATGTAGAACAATCTACACATGCTGAAATTATACTGAATGGCTCGCAATAATTTGTATTTTTCAGGTCCAGAATATCAAAAGAGAAAACTGCTGCAAGAATTGGTAGAGAATGGGGATAATGTGGAAAATACTGACCAAGAACCCCCATCAATAGAAGAGCCTTCACCTACCCCACCAGAGAGTCCTGGAATCCATGAGAAAGCCACAACTCCACTTGAGTCATCTCCTGCTGTCACTCCTTCACCAAGCCCCGTGGAGACGCCACCAGAAGTCCGAAAGGTTAGAGAATCAAATCTCAAGATGGAGAACTCCAGCTACTTGAGTCCAGGCACTTGGAATGGGGAGCAAAATAAAAGCAGGAGCCTCACAAGTAGCCGATCCAACAGTCATCCTGGAGCACCTTCTGATTTATTGACAGTGCAGATTGAGAACAGATCAACTGCCAGCAGCCGGAATCTATCGAGGAGTTCTAGCCATCAAAGTAACAGAAGGACACCAATTAAAATGGAGGAACAGCTGCAAAACAGCTGTGATTTGGACATAAAACCCTTGGAAAGGATTGAAAGTAAACCTAGCACAACTCAAAAGAATAAACCAAGAGAACCCATCCCACCTAGTCGTAAGACTGATGCACAGTTCCATGAAAGTTATCACAGTTATGCTGTACGGCCGCAAGTAGGTCCCCCTCCATTGGATTTATTGGATGATGAAGTTCCCATCCCATCATTGTCCTTCAAGAAAGAAGTAATCCCAGAAAAACCCTCAGTACTAGAACCAAAATCAGAGGTCAAAATGAAAAAAGCAGTACCGGAATTGGAACCAAAGCCAAAACCTCGGGTGCAAGAAGCTGCACCACGTCCCAAACAGGAGAAACAGCTACATGCTCAGCCAGAATCCAGACCTCAGCCCAAGCCAGAACCCAAACCTGCACCAAAACCAGTGTCAAAACCAGTACCTAAATTAGAAAAGCAATCTGAAATGGAAGGGAAGGAGGTAGAACCATTTGATCAGGTGAGTTTATCATGTTGCCAAATGAATGAAGCATGGACTTACAAACAGACCTTTCATTTCAGACGATTATACTCTGACACAATGTAGGTTATGGGGCAGCCTGACCAACTTCTGACTTCATAAATCGTCCTTGTACATTTTTATATTTTCCTTTAGGATTGAGTTGTTAAACAGGTGAGCTACATTGGCATTTGCATGTTATCAAGGATTCAGTGGAAAATATATATAAAACTGCATAATTTTTAAAAATCATACCTTTATCCATAAAAATAACTGACTTATAATCATTGTAGTTACTATACCATCTCTCAGCACAGCAGTTGATGGCAAACCTCCACCTCCCCATCAGAGCACCATGTCAGTGAAACATGGGAAGTGAGACTAATTTTTTTAAAATTATTGTACAATACGCATTTTGAGCATTTTTCAATGCAACTCCAACTTTATTCCATCTATGCCAGAGACTGTTCCTGTGGTCTTTTTGTGGTCATCAGGTACTAACTCTTCAAATAAGCATTTTTAAGAATGACCATATAATGCATTGAAAGTTTTATTTTTGCCTAAAGTTCAGTTTTTCATTCTACCCTGTACTGATGAGTAGCAGTTTGCTGAACTAGCCAATCACAATTTTTAATAAACGCTTTAATTTTCTCTTTTGAGTCAAAGTGCTCCACTCCTATTATCTCTATGACTCATTTATGAAAGTCAAAGACATATTCCACATTAAAATGCAATTTATTTCATTTCCATGGAGAGGCTTGGAGCAAGGATAAAGGCAGTTTGAATTTACAGTGGAGTGCACAATGAGATCCCAGTGTTTCATAACCCACAATAAAGTAGAATAAGAATAATTAAGCAGTATTCCATTGGCAGCCCTCATTTCATTAGCCATGGTATCAAAAGGAACAAGATTTTTTTTTTTGCACCAAATAAACCTTAATATGCCTGTCACTTGTCTTCCACCAGCCCACTGGGTGAAGTTCTACCTAGTTTTGTTCCCCAGCCACAGCTAAGAAGAATGTTGGCAGCTAAATAGACTTGAAAGTAATAGTGATTTTCAGCCCATGCATGATACAGGTTTCCTGTTAGCAACAGTGGGCTTCTATGAGAAGCCTTGCAATTCATTTTTCTTAAGTAGTGTTTTTAAGCTATTTCATCAACCAACACTAACCACTTTTAATATCATTTAGCAATCTTATTGCCTGCAACAAATTACATGACTAACCTGACTGGTATTTTGTTTAAGAAGTTCTGAACACATGCTGCCAAAACTATGCCAAAGTTGGGATTGGGATTCTGTGGATCTCTGCTTATTTTTTCTTAACAATCTAACTGTTTCCATGGTAGCCATGACCATTATTTTTGAGCATGTTGCTTCTTCAGTGAAAATGTTGGAACAGAACAGTCACGGCCTAGAAATTAGATTGCATAACACTAGTTATTTCAGTGCTACACAGTTAACCATTTCTGGGTCATACTAAACTGCAGTGGGCAGAGGCCAGTCTCACTTAGTCTCTCCACACAAGTCAAACTTAGTGATCAATTTTCGTAACAAAAGTGATCACATGGCATATAAAAATCTTGCACTGTGCAAGTATGGGAACTGGAAACTCCGTGTCTCCCAACCAAGACTCCTCCCTACAATTGGAATTCTACACCTCGTCAAGTTCAGGACCAATGTTGATTGCCCAGCTTCCCCAGGAACAACCGTCATTGGCACTCTTCGGAAAACTTGGACTTCACAGTGCAGTGCTGGAATGGAATCTTTCTTGCCTTTTTTTTTCCCCTTGATCCCTCCTTTCCCACACACATATTTCCTGGGGCTCTATTCTCCAAGTTAACCCATCTTTTCTACTGATGGCCCCAGACTGGCCCACATGTGCCTCCAGACCCACCAATGTGGTTGACTCTCAGCTGCCTCCTCAGCTCAGTTGAAATTTGGGGATGGGCAATGAATGCCAGCCTTTCACAAATGTCTACATTGCATAAATAAATAGAGCTCAGCCTCCCCCACTGACCAATTATTTGAATGGCAAACTGAGCCACAGGCCTGATCGAGTCTGCAGTGATGGGCCCTCTCTTCTCCTTGGTCCTTGGATATTCAGTAGAGGGCACTGACACTTCTGTAACAGTTGTTAGTGTGCCACCGTGACCACCAGTGTATCCAATAGTACACACTGGAATTTTTTGGTCCATGCATTGTTTCTTGAACATCTGTATTACAATGTGAATGCAAGAAAAAAAAATGAACCTCATAAAAGCTAGAAAGATAAACAATTAAACCAATTGCATGAGACCAATAGGCATTAGATCAATGTGTGAGCCAAACTGCAATATTAGAACCAAATGACATCAAAAAATAATTCAGGTAGAAATCAAAAAGAAACATGAAATGTAATCTGGATGATACTATAAAAGAACTGCCTAGACATAGGGCAATATTACCTAATCCTTTAGTTGTTAATAACATGTAGCTAATTAGGAATGTGTGTCTGGCAAATTGTACTTTTGATTAGAGAATAATGTACATGTTGGTCATATGGTCTCACCACTCACTAGTATGACACAGTCATCCTTTATCACCCTTTCTGTGGATTTGTTTGAAACTTGATAAGATATGAAGTAAAATTAGTAATTTTTTGATGATTAAATGAGTTTCATTTCTTTTGTTTACTGCCTTTTGGTTATATATTTAAATGGTAAAAATATGTAAAATTATTGATAACAAATATCATATTAAAAAGATGATGCCCAGTATTTAATCAAAAAATTTTGGTTGGACATGATTTCTGTAAGAAGAAGTTACTTTAAATCTATTCTCAATATATCATTTAAGTCAGTGGAATGCTGTTGTTTTGTGCCACTGAGCTTAATGTTTAGTCTCATTTCAACATGTTATTGCACTCAGAAAATTTATTAGTGGTATAACAAAGAATGAATAAATAGACAGTTTATTTGTTTTCACCAGTTTTTTTTCCCCATGCAATTAGCAGTTCATTTTTCTGATGGCTGACAGTTACACTGAACTATATCTTGATTGCAATGGGTTTTGCAAGCAGAGGGAGAGATCTTGATTGGGAAACTGGTAGTGTAGGGCTAGAAATCTCATTGTACAGTGCCACATTTTGATGTGCCATAAGATAGTCTTTGATGCAAAAAGCAATCAGTAGGGTTGATTTATGTGGAGAGATTTAGTAAAATTATTGTATGTTCCAGTTTAGAAGAATGAGTTGCGATCTTATAGAAACAAGATTCTGAGAGGGTTTGACAGAGTAGACAAGAAAATGGAGAAACATTTGAGGCTATTTTCTTTGGTAGGAAAAAAAATGGAATTTTTAAAATGGTAAGAAACTGATAAATGTTGGGCATGCAAAGGGATTTGGGGCAGAGCACATTGCGGATACCAGGACTGAAGCACAAAAAGCACAGAATTCTTACTGTGGTTATACCTCTTTGGTGAGACCATAGCCTGATTGTCGTGTGTCCGCTTAGTGCCTGTACAAAGGATACATTTGGGTGCAGTGCACATTTAGTAGATTGATTCCTGGGTGAGAGGGATGTCCTTCATGGAAGGATTGAACAAAGTTGGCCCAAACTTGATGAGCTTACAAGAGTGAAATATTGAGAATGAGGTGTCTCATTGACACAAGGTCCTGAGAGAATTGACTAAGAAACTACTGAGAAGCTGTTTCTGCTAACTGGAGGGTCAGAAACCGGAGGGCACAATCTCAGAATAAGGGCTTGGCAATGTACAACTGACAAAAGGAGATACTACTTTATTCAGAGAGTTGTAAGTCTTTGGAACTTGCTATTCTAGAGGGCTGTGGATGCTCAGTTGTTGAGCATATTCAACATTGAGACTTGCAGACTTATTTTGGACAAGGAGGGAATTGGACGATATGCTGATTAATGCAAAGTTGGACTAATATGGGTGCACAGCCAACTCCTGTTTTGATGTCTTTTGTTATGATATTTGTCTGATTTGTGCTGAATTTAGGCAGTAGTTCCAGAGGCAACCAAGAGCAGGCTGGCTCAAGGACCATTTGGCCTGCTAGCTGAGAGCTATTCAAAAATATCCATCTTTTTATTTTGAAAATCAGATTAGTTACTGGTTGGGTATTAAATGAGCATTGATTTGAGCCCTTTCTAGATGGAGCAAAGGTACTAGGAATTGAAGACACCTAGAAACTCAGGACATGTGGTACAACAATATAAAACGTGAACGCATAATTTGCAAGATGCAAAGATCACACCCATGGAGTGTCTGTGATGGGCTAATGACAAAAGCTTTGGGGGGACGGGGGGGAGAAGAGGAGTTAGGGAGAGGGAGGGGTGGAGGTATGCCTCCTTTGACATTCAGCGACATGCAAAAAGGATTGAAGTCAATTATCTGTAGCCTTTTTTAAAATGTAATTTAAATTTTAAAAAAATATTTTTTTTTCCTGTGCCACCTCATCTGCAGGCCTGGAATCCTCAATACAAGCACTAAACTTGGCATATGACTGGCTTTGTGATTTCCCTAATGTAGTTCTGCAGGATGCCAGTGAGACCAGGCTGTGCTGTCAGATTCCATGTGGAGTGCAGCAGCAAAACACAGTGACAGAAAAAGTTACATACTATTGTGTCGTGGCTGATTTACAGTGGCTGAGTTACTGGATTACCAGCCAGGAGTCTGGACCATAGGTCCATTTTGAATGGTGGAAGGGCAACTTGCATACATGTAATTAAATGCAGATGGAATTAATAAAACAAGCAATGCCAGCCCCTTGTAACAATAACATGAAGGTTGTGGATTGTCATACAAAAGAAAGTCGGGCTCATGGTGTCGGAAATCCTGCCATCTTTTCTTACTCTGACCCATATGTGATTCCAGACCCACCAATATGGTTGTGGTCTTTCACCTCCATTGCACAGAAAGCAGAATATTTTCAAAAATATCTTTTTTAAACGTATGGTCAGATAATGCTATTGCAAGAATATCTGACTATTTCTAATCCTGTAAAGACTGTATGACATGAAAGATGCCCATTCCAGATTACTGAATTGTCTTTCTTATAAGATTCGTGCTAAAATGAAATAAATATTTTGCCCATTAGTTCTAAAATGAGTATTGGAAAATATTGGCATTGTGTAATTTTTTTTTAAAAAGGTAATATTTTCACCTTTTTGAAAGAACAGGTGATGAAGAATATTTCAGTCTAGGAACTGTGGCTTAAAACCAGGACATTGATATTTTTAAAATTTATTTCAGGGACCTAATACCGTTATGATTGCCATGGTCATTTTACTGAACATTGGCTTGGCCATCTTGTTTGTGCATTTCCTCACATGATTTGTTTCTGAGGTAAGAAGCACATTTTACTACACTACTCGTCTATATAAAAAAAACATTTATGGTAGTACAGTTAAAAGCCCAAGATTTTCTTGTAACAATACTTATAACATTAACATGCTTTATTTTTAAAATTCTATATGACCTCTTTGCAGAAGCCTGTGTGTTCCGTCTGTTGTTGAGAATAAGGAAGATGAATTTTGGAAGATTGTACATCCTGCAAGACTTGACACTGGAGACACTGCAGAAACTGATTACAGTGGCCCTTCTTGAAGGATCCCCTGATCTGTTTTCCATCACCAGTTTGTGCCCTACAGTTTTGCAAATGAGATACATTGGGAGACGTACATCTGAGCTGAATTTATTTGTAGAAACTAACAGCTGCCTTACTTTTGCCTGTGTTTATATTATACAGTACTAGCTGCCAAGGATTGTGCTCGAAAGCTTGAATTATTCTATTGTACAAAGGAAGTTGGGGACTCGGGTGGGGGGGGAAGAGAGAGAAAAACAGATTCTTATGGTTCTATTTCATAAACAAAAAGTTGAGTTAGTTCAGGGAGATCTTGCTCATGTATTTTTGTAGCTTGATGACTTTTTGGTTAAAATGAGTAAAGAAAAATGATTTTCAATATGGATATAACTATACATATTTAACATACTTAACTGAAAGATCTAGGGCTATATTTTCCTCTGTTCACTATTTCTGGTTTTAAAAAAAAGTTAATTGGTGTTCCCTAGTTTAGACTCCTCTTTTACTACTTAAAAAGACCTTCAGATGAAAGCACTCCCTTTAGAGAGCGACTTTTGGAAAAGGAAACGTGGATGCCATGCACTGCATTCATAGGGCTTTTTATATGTCATGAAGGGAAATGTTGGTCTACTGTGAATTTTTAATTAATTTTTCTCACTTTATTACTATTCTAATCAGATGAGTAAGAGAACAGTGATTCATGTTTGTTGCATGTTTTAACAATGTGCTGTTTATAAATCACATTTTTAAACTAATTATACTGTCCTGCCATAAACAGCATGCATTTTTGAATAACACTGTAATCATCTAAAGAGAATGCACAGATTTGCTCTTAACATCATTTTGCTTTCAGATTTAAATTGATTAAAAACTCATGGAAGACCAAAACTACTTTGCAACAAAATTTAACACTTCATATTTTGAATGCCATGTTAGTTAGAAATTGTGTACCTACAGTTTGTAACCATATATTTTTGAGAAGATTTTTTGGCACTTTGAGAAGTTGTATATCATTAAGGTACAAATCACAGACATTTAAAAAAAAAATGCCTAACAGTATTTCTGCCAGTATATTCAAAGTGGGAAAAGTCAGATTAAACCAGAAATTTCACACAGTACTTGCTAATTAATTGCTTGCAGATTAGTATTTTTCTTCTTTTTGCTAAAATACAAAATGTTACGAGCTGTCTTTCTTCCTTTTCTCTGCATGTGCGCACTTTGTAGAATGTTAGCATAGATGGTTTTAAGCCTTGTTTCACATGTAACAAGGTATATATGCTTTTGTGTGGATATACATTCAGGACTGTTTTTTGCTTTGTAAGATTTATATATAAAAAGTATAAAATTACCTCAGAGACGCATGCTTCTCCAAAATTTTGATTGAAATGCTTATTTGGTATTTTCAGGTCTTACTACAATTTGAATAATTTCACCAGCCACGTTGAACATTTATCTTCCAAATATTTATTCATTTCTATAAATGTTATTAAATACTGTCTTGTTAGGTATTTCTACATGAAGAACTTTGTGGAATGTGCTCATATAAATCAGAATGTATTTATAATTTACGGCTTATAATGGTTTAGAAAATTTCCTTCATGAGTTGAGTATCCAAGATATCCTATAGTATTATTCTTGTGAGGCTGTATTCTTTCACTGCCATATGATGTGATGTGATAATTAATTGAAGTGAAATGAGTTGAAAGTAATGTAATTGATCCACAAGGCATTTATTGCTTTGATATTATAAACCAAGAAAGAATTAGTGCCTTAAACAGCAGATATTTCCTATCACAAAATACTTCTGACATTGAATTTTCATTTAAAATGACCATTTTAAATCAGCAGTGCTTCTGAATTTAAAAGCTCTATTTTGAATGAAATGTCTTATAATCTTATGACATTTAGTTCTAGATCCAGCTGATCTTGTTACAAATTGTACTATCTGAGAAAGGTTATAAATTACAATGATCTCCTAGAACTTGTCATTCTCCAAAGCTCTGCTTTGTATGGTTCTTTTTAGAATGTTTCTTTTGACAAGTTAAAATAGGAAGGTTGATTTGAAATTCTTTTGGACATTGACAGGTTGTCCATCCCAACCCATCCCTTCCTTCTCTTTCCACCATATCCTCATCTTTTTCTTTACCTTGTTAGTGACTTTGATTTCAGCCATTATAATTTAAAGTCGGCTATCTTCTTGACTGTTTTATAACTGAGGAACTTGCAAAAAGATGTGACTGATATTAACTAACTGAACTTTGCATTAACAAAGAGATGATGAGGACATTAGACTTATGGCCTGCGTAGCACAGATTTGCTGACTACAGCTTTTAACAATGGCCTTTAAAAACACCAAAGCACCTGTCAATTTCAGGTGATGAACTTCCATTATGCAAATCAAAATTTTATAATATGGTTAGGTATCCAATTGCAGATTTAGGAGATGTGTGAGGGAATCATTCACTGTCTACAGTTCAGTCATCGGGCTGTTTAATCTGGGGCAGCATAAGGAGATCACTGGCTGAGGCAGTGGGTCTAAAGATTTTTCCAAGTCACATTTTTGTGTGCCAGGAGGAGTGAATGGTGCTGTTCACTGGTCTGTTGCTGCCCTGGACTCATCTCCTACTCACCCCACTTGCCACTTCCTGTACACACGAACAGCATCAAACCCCTGAATCTTTTCTGTTTCCAGGCCTCAAGAATGCCTCTGGCCTCCACCAAGCAAGAACAGGGTTATGGTGGGTGGAGGTGGTTGTTGTATATTCTGCTGGAAACTTGGAGTTGTTTTCTTGTCCAGAAGTGTTTAATTAATGCAAAGATTATACCCAACTTGTACCTGCATTTTAAAGCCAACTTTCTTAATCCATAGCAACTGATTATTCCACACCATCCAAAATTGAAAGTTACTTTTGTAATTGTTGCACAGGGTCAAGTTGTGGAGATCTTTGCCAAACCATCCTATAAATGTTGCAGTGGTTGATGTGTTTCGGTCTTTTCTATGTATGGAATCTAAATTTGAAATTATTTTTAAATTTGCACTTGAATGTATAATATGTTTTGGGAGGGAAAATATTTTTTCAAAGACCAGTTATACCTTTGATGTTAAGTAATGTGCAGAAGTAAAAGCTAACACAAACTTATAAAAAATTTAAAAAATAACAATTTTAAACCATAACTCTATCTCCATGAAAATATCAAAGTAGTTTTGTTGAGATATTCAAGAAAATATACAATCGCTTCTCTTTTGTGGGACCCACAATGAATTGCAGTAATATTTGAAATGATTCTGATTGAATACGTAAATTATTTTGGCAGGTTAACCAAATTTTTTCTGACTTTGAACTGGTAAGTGAATTTAAGAGATAATGGGCCATATTCATTGGTTGCTTGTCATCTGCCCTTGGACAATAGGTTGTAAATTTTTTGTAAAGCAAGTTACTGAAAGTGTGAGCTGATAACAGTACAATGTGAGAAACCAAGCATCTAGGACCCAAATGAAAAGGGTAAGAAACTGTGTCCTTAACAAACCTGTTTGATGGTTTATGAAGTGAACATTTCATGAAGATTGAGAAGGAAATGCATGTCAGAAGGAGTGAATTCAATGTCAGCCAAGGTTCAGAAAGAGAAATATAGAGAGGAAAAGGAAGATTTGATTATGAGCAAATGAAAAAAAATAAAGAGAAATTTACCACTTCTAAAATCTCCAACAATTGAAATCCTGAATGAAGGAGATTCCTTATTGTAATGCTTAATTTTAGTACCAGACAAGTAATTACATTTATCATGCTAGTATAAGGGTGCTTGGACTGAAGTGGGCAAGATTTAATTTTTTGTGGCGAGTTTAATTCTTATCTACTGTGGAAATACAGGAAATGTATGCCATTCAATTTCAGTGGTTAACCAGGCTGCAAGATGCAAACCTGATGCATGCAAGTGGAAGCCTGTTCCATATAATAAAATTGATCACTTTTATTGTAGGAAAATATGTCCATTTCATCAACTCAGCCAGATTAGAACACAGAACTAAACAATTGTAAACTTCAATTCTGACATACTGGATTTATTGTCACCAATATTTGTCACATATAAAAAAATAACGAGAAGCACTGTATGATAAAAGATAATCTAAATTCCAAATAGTTAAATCATACTTTTGGCAAAATGACTTCATGTTTTTGATTTTGAAAGCAATCAGTACAGTTGATTTTGAATATAATATTAATTTGTGGTACTATTTTATGCAAGTTTCAATGTATTTCATGACTCTTGAAATTCCAATTACTTGATATTCAGTAGTTTTCTGGATTGGTGCTGAGGCCTGGAGAGGAATTTAAATTTACTTTTGGAGCAGCATGTTATGCACACACAAACATGCACTCCTATGCATGTATCCTTAATGTGATTAATGATTGTGTGGAGCAGGACAACTCAACTCTGCCAAAAAATGCTGCATTATTTTAAATGTAACATTGTTTACAATAGAATACAACAGCCGTTAAGATGCTTTTATAATCCAAAGGCATGACTCAAATTAAATCTTGCTTCCTCCACTTAGTTACTATTACAGTATATGAATCAAAATGGCACTTGGTTTGCATTCCACTGATACTTGAACTTGATATCAGCTTTAATTGTGTTTTAAGCCCATTTTTTCACTCTTCCAGGACAAGGTTTTTGTCACTTGTACAGGAACCATGAGAGACTTTCAGTGCGACAAGTCTGTTGTAGGGACGTAACAATTAAGATACAGAAGCAGATTCATGCTCTGCCACTCAGTAAGAGCAAGGCTGATCTTTTACCTCACTGTCACTTTCCTGCACCAACTCCAAGGCCCTTTGCTTCCCCTAATATCCAAAATTTTATCAGTCTCTATCTTGACAATACCCAGCATCTGGACTACCATGACCCTTTGGGAGAATTCCAAAAGTTCATTATGCTCTGTGTGAAGAAGTTTCTTCTCATCTCTGAATGGCTAATACCTAATTTTTGGGACTATGATCCCTACATCTATCCTGTCAAGCCAGTAATAGTTTTGTATATTTCAAATGAGTTCATCTCTCACCTTATTTACTCGGCCAATATCTGTAGTGACATGGATTACAACTTGTGGAAATTTATGGCTACTAAACATAGATTTAACATTAATACTGTTTTGCCTCTGACTGTTTGAACTTGTGTTCCTTGTATTTCTTGAAGAATAGCAAGAGTTACAGGAATTTTGAGTTTCTTTATTTCAACTGTTGCTTACAGTAGCATAAGTATTGGTATTTAATAGAATTTGCAATACAAGGTCCTAACAGCAATTAACTTTATAATATTGGGTTTTCTCCCAAATGCAGCAATAGTGAAGTTCTTAATAAATGTAACCTACAACTTTATCAGGACTTGCAATTCAAAAACTAAATCATGGTTAGGGTCAGAACAGACTGGATAGATTTTCTTTTGGTTTAATAGAAATTTGGAACCAATTGAGTTTTTGTTTTGCTGCATCTCTGAAATGAAAAGCTTAGTGTTATTACTTCAGATTTGGGTCAGATTGGATTGATAACTATATGCTCATTGTTAATGTTTTTAAATTTTTTGAAACCTAATGAGCTATGTGATTTTTACAAGATTTGCATTACATTGTGTAGGACCGAAGAAAGTGATAGAGCAATTTCAAACTATTTTTATTATTGCAATTGATAGGGTTTAGTTGAATAAGATTTTAATCAGTCTGACAAAGAGGTCATTGAAAATGATGGAAAAAATAAGAGATTGCACCTCAAGTTTTTCCTACAAAGAAATGAAGCTGGTGAATAGCCCAAATAATTTATATTCTTGGTAACTTCACATCTCAAACATATTAACTAATGTACAGTAAGTATTTTAAACAAATTAAAGTTTTGAATGTTGTATTACCCTCTGTTTCATCATATTGCATTGCCAAATCTTCCAAGTGAAAAAAATGCCTCAAGTTCCCACAGGCAAAGAATTTGGTATGAGCACTATAAACACTGTACAAAACTAAAACCTTGTTAGTTTATTTTATGGAGATATTAATGTTTTCTTATTTCTTAATCATACAGATTTTTCTTTTCACATATGCTATTAAATAAACATTTTTCATTCTTTGGATTCTTTGTATTGATCCTTTGTTCAAAATCTTAATGTTTTCTGCTAAAAGTTGACATTGTGTACTTGCTTATTGTGGGTGTTCTATAAGTAACTTGAGAATCCCTGAGGGTTTCAAAACTACTCAAATATTGCTATTCAGTGGCAACCACCAAACGTATCCTTCCCCAACAAGTACTGGCTCATCTTTGATATACCACTTCCACAGTCAAAATACACACCTGCCTAGTGGCTGCCAATGAGAAAGATTACAGGTCCACCAGCATTTAGATCATGCATTCCACTTTAGTAAAACTGCAGAGAAACTACATGAATAAATATGATACCAATCTGTGCAAGAAGGCTAATGACAAGGTGACCAGAAGTCTGAATAACAGAAGTTTTAGCAACTGTTTTAAATAGAGAAAGGCAGAAGTTTAGCAGATTATTACCCAGGTGGCCAAAGAAACAGTCACCAATGATAGTGTCATGTAGATTGGAAAACTGAATACAGCATTCCAGAATTCTTAAATGGGAATCATCCTCAGTTTATTTCATTTATCAATTGGTCAGTATCCTGGAATTCCCTCAGGGGAATGCTATTAAACCCAAGGCCTGCAAAACTACAACATAGGAAGTAGTTCCCCCACTACATCAATGCAACTAAACAGAGAAATAGGAAATAAATATGACCATGCTGCTGTCACCCATACATTCGGGCAATAGAAGTAAATTGCATATTGGAAAAATAGCATCAGGATGCACAGTGGTCCAGTGATCTTGGGTGCTGCTTGTGTGGCGTTTGTACATTTTCCCTGTAACTATTTGGGTTTCCTCCATGTGTTCCATTTTCCTCCTACATCGTAAAGATGTGGTGAAAGGTTAATTGGCTGCAGTAAATTACTCCTGGTAATGGGTAAGTGCCAACGTAAATCAAAGTGGAGTTGATGAGCTTGGAGAAAGAATATGTTGCAGGGTTACAGGGAAGTAAGGACTGACAAGATTGCTCTGCTGGGACCTGGCATGGACCCAATGGGCTGAATGGTCATCTGATGTAATAAGTTAGCAGAGCATTGGAATTAACACTAAATCCTCTTGCATTAAGTGCTAGGCAGAGAATCTGATCCATAAGACTCAAGTTCTACTTCCAACACATTTTCTGCCAGTATAGATTTCCACTTGGAGCACAGAAACAGCTCTCAAGGCTTTCACTAACCTTTACCCAAGGGTGGGTAAAATAAATTGGCATAAATTCTATAGGGAAAAGCTGCATTTAGTGATAACACTGATGCTAGGCAGACTGGATGATTGCTCCAGCAAGCCAGTAACCAACCCTTATTTTCCTTCAAAGTCCCAGCAGAGGTGCTGAGGCAAGGTCAATAAATTCATATTAATTGAAATAATGGATTTAGCTGACAGCTCAGTCGAGCTGTACACTTATGTTAAAAAAAACCTATTGGAGTCAAGTCTGGTGAATGCACCATAGTAAGTGACTGAGATTGATTTTATGCACATAATTTTTATATAACTATCCTCAATTTCCTACACTTTCCTGTGGATATTACAGCATCTTATTTTAACAAAAGCAGGACAGTGTCAGTCATTTTTTGTTCCCTCCCTTAAGTAGATTGAGTACATTGACTGCCATTCAATTGAATGTTTGCTAGCGGAGCAGACCACCTGGCACACAACTCATTGGATGACACAATGCTGTCAATAGACACTCTAGGTAAAATACATTAAAATCACTTGAAAGTCACTGGAGAAGGATTCAGTAGTTGGTATGTGGTAACTGACATTAACTCTAAACAATGCACTTTTAGTATTAACTAAAAACAGAACATCCTGGGGTGGGGGGGGGGGGGGGGTGGTGGTGGAGAATAGATCTTTAAGCACAATTAAAGATAAAGGAGATAAAATTGATTTAACCTGTATTTTTCATCATGAAAAGCAAGGAGCAATTTTCATTATTTGTGCCTTACTTTCTTGCCGCAGTTGAGCTGCCTGCACTGTTTGTGCGGTAGTCCTTCACCTCATGAGACAAAAAAAAATCGACCCTGCAATTTAAAGGTACCTACACCTTAAAGCCAATTGAAACAGTAAATCCCAAATGGAAACAGTCAAAATGACTGTTGGTGTTACAAGGTTCACAGAATGGCTGAAACTGTATTGAAGGTCTGAGTCTAGAAGTATGAGCGATTGTTCTTCCAACTGGGACCTAAAGATTCATCAAGATGTAACCTGACAACCACTGTAATCAGTCACAGAGTAGGACAATGTTAGGGGCTTTATTGTCAGGTTCTGGGTGCAGTGCAGAAATGTAATCATTGTCTCTGACTTTCTGCTGAGTTCCAACTCCTCAAGCCTTCCTTCCATCACTAAGACCATAAGACAGGGAGCAGAATTAGGCCATTCAGCCCATCAAGTCTACACTACCATTTGATCATGCTGATTTATTTTTCCCTCTCAACTTCCACTCACAGTACACATTTCATGTAGCTTCCTTTTCTGCTACTCCTTTCACCACTGTTTTCCTCACTTCTCCACACCCCTGCCATCTTTCATTGTGCTTTGACATTAATCATCTGATCTCCAGTTATCACACAAAGACCTTTCCACTTCACTCCACTTCAGACTTACAGCCTTAACGGGGCTCCGAAAGAGCAGACCAGGAAGGGGGAGCACACAAAGATGAAATATCACTTAAGTTTGCCTAAAAGGCACCTGTTCAACATCTAACACCCTGCACAATTCAGGGGGAAGTAAAAGAGGTCTGTACTGGCAGACTAACAGGAACAAAGACAGAGGGAGCACACACAAAAACAATAGTCTGCAAGCAGTTTGCTGGAAGGAGAGCTCACATCATCAGCTGGCCACAGAGCACAGACGAAGACTTCAATGGCTCTGCTTAGAGGTTCCTGCTGTATCCCCAACATCTTTTGTAAACACACTGTAGTGCCTGCCAGCAACCAATACATCATAACAGAACACATCAATATACATCATTGAATTCTGATGTTGGTTTTACATAAATATACAGCTTAAATAAGTTGTCAGCTAACTCCATTAGTTCAATTAAGCTGATTCTATTGACCTTGCTTTGACACTGAGGACTCTATAAAGAAACATGAGGGTTGGTTGGTGGCTTGCTGGATCAACCCTCTGGCTCCAGAATTGGAACAGGCAGCTGCTCTTACATAAGGAACCACAAGAGGTCAGGCTACCACCTGCTGCCATCTGTCAAGAGAGTTGTCTGCTAGGAAGCTGACACTTGGCAAATGGGAAAGTGATGATCCTGAAATAACTAGTGGTATTACTAAATGCCAGTATTAAATAGCAGACGGTGGCAGCTAGAAAGTCATTGACATCTAATGATATATAACCATACCTAGCTCAGGTTCTGAATTTACTCATTTGCATTTACCTATTAGACATCAGACAGTTTGACTTAGTGCCATTTTATTCATCTTCAATAGGGACCTCCTTTTAAATGTCAAATCATTAAATGGAAAAGCAACACAGTATTTTTAACACACAGCTGCTTTACATGTTCACTACCACACTGAAATTTTCTACATTCCAGCTCAGACAATAGATTGAACAACCTTTGTATTCTCTTTTCATACTGGTCTATTACTTTTTGAATGTGCATTTGAGTAGTAATTGACACAGTTAACCGTCTTAAGGTCTCAACAATATTTGTGCAGGTTATCCAAAGCAATACAAAGTTTTAGTTTTATCTATTTAATATTTAAAGAATTCTAAGACCAGATGCCTGGTTTTATTGCTAGTACATGAACAAAATCTAAATATAATTTAGATTGTTAATATTCCAAGCAGCTACTAATGTCATTTCACAAATCCAGTAACAATGTTCAAAGAAATAATCTTATCATCAAGATCCTATTAGTAATCAAACTGTTAGAGTCTTGGAACACTGAGATCCTTGTATTTGTTTTTAATTTTTCTTGAACATTTAATTAAATATTCAATTTGGGGGTAGAGAATTGAAAGTAGTACTGATCTCAGACAGAAATTGAAATAAAAGAAAGTATGTTCTGGAATGGTTACTATTGCTGCTTCTCATGTTAATTTGGCTCTTTCAATCCATTAGTTTTAGCAAGTTTTTCAAGCTGTTACAAAGCTCTACCCCCTGTGGCCATGGCTGATGGGAAGGCAAATGCTTTTGATTCATTATAGTTGAAATCAAATGCTTCTGTGCATTAATTTCCATACATTGCAATATAAAATATAAATAAATAATTTTGCAAGATTATATATTTTAGGATTCAGTAAACATTTCTTTAATATACAGTAATTGGTGATCAACCTCTTTGGCTCTTCTCACTTTAAGTCAAACTTCATGGGAAATGAGATAGCGGCACAAATCATGTCATTATTACATAACAACAAAGAAAAATGGCTGTATAGTGGTCAGAAAATAAAGTTTGTGTTAGTTTGAAGCCTGTCCAGCTTTTGGACTATTTGTTTATTTATTTATTGGGATCTAGGCATCAGTGCCAGGGCTTACATTTACTGCCCACCCCAAGATGCCCTTCTGAAGGTAAAAATGAGCAGCCTTCTTGAACCACAGCAATTCTTCTGGTAATTGGTAATTGGCTTATGTGAAGCTACTCTCCCAGTATTTTGCGCAGGGAGTTTTAAGATGTAGACCCAAATGAGAGGAATGTGCAGGTGATGACTGTTCCTAAGCACTACTGCCCTTGTCCTTCTTCGTGGCAGAGACCAAAGGTTTGGGTAGTACTGTTGGAGTTACCTAGGCAAGGCAACACTTTGTATACATTACACATTGTAGCTATGGGACACCAATGGTGTAAGGAGTAAATGCGTAGAGTGATTGATGGAATGCCAGTTAAGGGGTTGGTTTGTCCAGGATATTTTCAAACTTCTTGAGAATTGTTGGAATTCCACTCTTCAGGCGAGTGGAGAGTATTCCAAACACACTCCTAACTAGTATCCTGTAAATGGAAAGACTTTGTGGTATCAAGAAATGAATCACTTGCATGAGGATACCTAGCCTTTGAAATGTTCTTGCAGAGCAGCATTTATGTGGCTGTTCAAGTAGTCAACAGTGACCTCCAGGATGATGATAGTGGAAGACTTGGTGATGGCAATGCCATTGAGTGTCAAGGGTAGATGGCTAGATTTTTTCTTGTTGGAGATGGTCATAGTTTGGCACTTTTGTGACTGTTACTTACCTCATCATCCATATCTGAATGTTGTCTGGGTCTCATTTCATGCAGACATGGATCTCTAAACCTGCTGAGGACTTGAAGATTGTGCAATTTTCCATAAACATCCCTACTTTTGACCTTATGATAGAAGGAAGGTCATTGATGAAATAGTTGAAGAAGTTGGGCCTAGGGCATTGCCCCAAGGAACTCCTTCAATGAAGTCTTGGGCTGGATGTTTGACCTCCAACAACCACAATTAACTTCCTTTATTTATGATATGACCAGAACCATTGGGACTATTTCCCGCTGAAGCCCATTGACTTCAGTTTTTATGCCACATTCAGTCAAAAGCTCAGATGTTCTTCTTATATGGGTTTCCTGCACAAAAGATACTACAGAATGATTCATTATCAAGGAACATGGACAAGCAGCCACATCACTTGTATCACTTAAATACACTGCAATTGATGGATGAGAATTATTAATATCTCTGAAGGGAACAGTAGATGATCCTATATTCCCCACTGACAAAGACGTATAACCAGTAAATGAATTGAACTCCTTGTTCCTGATATTAGGTGAATAGGTTTACAGTAATTAAAGTAACCTCAAAATATCTTTAGATTTACTTCAGTAAATGGGCCTTCGTTCAAAATGGAACAATTTTCTATGCTTAGTATAGATTATTACATAATTAAGTCAATTTAATAACAATTTAATCACAGAAAGGGGTAGGGAAACTAACAAAAATACGTAGTGAGTGAGATAATTCAGCTAATTATGTTCAAATCTCAATATTTCTAGTATAGATGTGTCTGTATTCAATGCTCTGTTGGTATGAAGCTGTAATTCAAAGTTATTTGTGCCAGTAGCTGGTCACCTACTGCAACTCCTGGTCATAAATAAGAAGCGCAGATTCCAATGTACCAAACTGTACCAATTATATTTGCATGCAGAAATAAATGGGAGACAGGAGAGTGCAGAGGTACATGTAAGGTGTGACCAAGGCAGAGACATGAAGATCTGATGGATTTAACACAAGGATCTCATTAGAATTGAAAAACAAGAAACTAAAGTTGCTGGAAATCTAAAATAAAAAAGGCAAAATGCTGGAAACACTCAGCAGGTCAGGCTTCTGTGGAAGAATTCTTTTGATTCTTCCCAGAAAGCTGGGCAGGTGGAGGGAAGGAATGAATGCCCCTTCTACCCCTCCTGATGCTTAATGACTGGAAGCAACTGATTCTCTTCTGCAGGCAGAAATTCATTTGGTCATAGCACAGAAACATACCCTTCAGACCAACTCATCCATGCTGACTGTTACGCCTATCTATGCTAATCCCATTTTCCTGCATTAGACCTGTATCCCTTTAGTCCTTTCCTATCCAAGTACCTATCCATATACCTTTTAAACACTAACTATATCTGCATCTACCACTTCCTTTGGAAGCTTGTTCCAAATAACCACCACCATCTGTGCGAAAAACTTGCCCCTCAGACCTCCTTTAAATATCTCCCTTCTTACCTTAAACCTATATCCACTAGTTTTACACTCCCTTTCCTCAGAAAAAGACTCTGTCTATGCCCCTCATAATTTTATAATCTTATATAAGTCACGCATCAGCCTCCTATGCTTCATTGAGAATAAAACTAGCCTATCCATTTTCTCGGTAAAAGTAAACCCCTCCTTTTCAGTCAACATCCTGGTGAATTTCTTTTTCACTCTTTCTACCGCATCCGTCCTGAAGTTTGGTGACTAGAACCACACACAATACTCCATAGCCTGACCAACCTTTTGTACAGCTACAACAGGATATCCCAACTCTTATACTCAGTGCCTCAACCTATGAAGACAAGCATGTCAAACACCATCTTCACTAACATATGCACCTGCATCTCAATTTTCAGGGACCAATGAACTTGCACCCCATTCCCTCTGCACATCAATACTCGTGAAGACCCTGCCATTTACTGTACATGTCCTGTTAGTATTTGATTTCCCAATATGCAGTAGCTAGCATCTGTTACGATTTAATCCAGCTCCTAATTGCACTTTGGGAGCCTAATTTAAAAATGTCAATATAATGTCTCATCTTCCAAGTGAAAATGACACCTGGGCTTTTTACATTTTTAATCCTCACCCACCTTCTTCAGCTTCTGGTGATGATGGTGGGGTGGGGATGTGTTATTGTTGAGGCTTATGCTTCAGTTGTCAGATTCTGTGCTAGATATCTTCCCATGGGGATCTTGTATCCACAAATTCAAGTGCAACGTTTCCTGGTGGCTGTGTGGTCAAACTATGACGTGATCCTAACTCTTCCTTCAAAAGTAAAATTCTACAGATGCTGGAAATCTGTAATAAAAACACTGATACATCACAGCAGATCAGTCAGCATTCTTTCTTTAGAACAGATTTTCTTTTCCCACTACACAGCCATTCTAATGCAAAAGTGCTCCCATATGAATACGTCCCCATGGAATCAGTCTTCAATCCATTGCCTACTGTATTGACAGAAATACATGGGGAATATTCCGCTTGACTCAATAATAACATGTTTTCTCCTGCATTATCCAGTTTTTGAAAATAAGCCACAATTTGCTTTTTCAATAATGATCGGTATTACAGAGAAATACTTTTTAACTACCTCTTTCAAATCTGACCTGCGTCACGCTTAAAGTTGCAGTCAAACATTGCTACTGACTCCAAAATTATACACAAATTTGTGAGTGAGAGATACTCTCCCACTCCAGAGAATACTACCTAAAGAAGATATTGAATTCATCTTCTTCTTACAAAGCTACTAACTACAAAACTCAGAATGGGTTAGATGTTATAACCTTAAGGAAGAGGTAACATAACAATATGATGCAACCCTATCTTGATGGGGGACAACGTTGATACAGAATGGATAAACAATTGCCAATGCATCAATGACATTAACAGAGAAAGAGATGAAATATGTACAAACTGAGAAGGAGCCCTTGGCAGCTAGGTTTCCCTGTGACAAGTTTGGAGCATCCTTCTACGGAAGGAAGATGGTGACTATTGGAACAAATTGCCATCTGTTGGAAAAATTGTTTTTGAACAACAAAATAATCAAAGAATGCTGCTGAGATTACAAAAGTTTGTTTTTCCCAAAATAGTGTATAAAATATTGGCAGATAGACTGAGCAGAGCATAGCTGCCAGAAGTTAGCACCTGAGATTTTACATCTGAGCTGAAAGAAATTGACCACTTGAAACACTTCCAGTTGGTACTGCACTGTGGGAACAACTTATTCATGTCACTGCAGGTGATCCAGTTCAGAAGCAAGTGTGAGTTTGATTAAGAGAGGAGAAATATCGCATGAGAGTAAATTTGGAATGAATATAAGTGGATTGTAGAGTCTTCCACAGGTATGTAAAAAGGAAAAGGTCAGTGAAGACAAATGTAGATTCCTTGCAGTCAGAAAGAAGGAAATTTATAATGAGGAACAAAGAAATGACAGAGAAATTAAATACTTTGGTTCTGTCTTCATAGAAATGCTACCAAATTAGAAGTCTAATAACAAAGTAGAATTAAAGGAAGTTAATATAAGCAAAAAAAGCGTTGGAGATGCCATTGGGATTGAAAGCTGATAAATCCCCAAAGTCTAATAATCTGCATCCCAAATTACTAAAAGAGGTATCCACAGAAATAATGGATGCATTGGTTATCAATTTCCAAAATTCTATCAATTATGGAACAGTTCCTGCAGATTGGAGATTGGCCAATGTAACCCCACTATTTAAAAAATGTTAGAGAGAAAAAAAAACTACTTAGTCTATATCAGTAGAGGAGAAAATGTTGAAGTGTTGTGATAATAAAACATTTAGAAAATATCAATGGGATTAGGCAAAATCAACATGGATTCATGGAAGGGAAATAGTGTTTGACAAACATACTCAAGTGTTTTATGGATGTAATTGGTAGGATAGGTAAGAGAATCAATGAAATTTCAGATAAAGTCCCACATGAGAGATTAGTGTGCTAAATTAAAGCACATGCTAATGAGAGTAATATACTGGCATAGATTGAAAATTGATTGACAGACAAAAAAACGAGTAGAAAAAAAATATTTTCTCAGGAGGGCAGTTGGTGATTAGTGGGGTACCGCAGGGATAAGTGCTTGGGCCGATGCCATGATTTGGATGAGTAAACTGAATGTTACATTTCTGAGTTTGCCGACAGTATTAAACTGTGTAGAATTGTAAGTTAAGAAAACACAAAGAGGCTTCATGGGAATTTAGACAAGTTGAGTTAGTGGGCAAATACATGGCATGTACAGTATAATCTGGATAAATGTGATGTTATCCACTTCAATAGAAAAAAACAGAGAGGTGACTATTTAATTGGTGATAGTTTGGGAAATATTAAGCCCAATGTCAGTTGTCCATTCAGAACATATTGACATGAAAAATTGTGTTCACAAAGTACAACATTGTCTCTATTGGCCAAGGACAACTTCTGAGCTGAAACTAGACATTTCCCGGGGTGCTATTTGTTTGACACATTGAAGTTTGCCAAGATAGGAACCTTTACTTCAACACAGTCTGGACTGTGGACAAAGGCAGGTGCTGATCTTTGTGAATAACAAGGCTGTGATGTACGATTATCACTGCAATTTTATTAGAAGGCTAGACTTACTTAAGCCACTAGTAGTGTTTGAAAGGACATGAAATATCCTTGGAACATAAGATTAAGGACAATCCTAGGTAATTCTGTAATTAGAAGAATAGCAAAAGAGGAACTAGGGAAAGATTGGATCCCCTCAGGGACCAAAGGGGTAATGTATGTGTGGAGCCAGGGGATGTGGGCAAGGTCCTAACTGAATACTTCTCATCTGTGTTCACCTAGGAGAAAGACGTGCAGGATAGTAAATTGAGGGAGGGATATATTGATTGTCTGGACCAAATAATTATTAAGAAGGTGGAGGTGTTAGATGTCTTGGAACACATAAGGGTGGATAAATCCCCAGGGCCATAAGAGATCTATCCCAGAATGATATGGAAGACAAGAGAGGAGATTACTAGGGCCTTGATGGAGATTTTTGCATTTTCATTAGCCACAGGTAAGGTACCAGAAGACTGGAGGATGGCTAATGTTCTTCCTTTCCTTAAGAAGGGTAGCAGGGATAAGACAGGTTGGTAACCTTACAACAGTGGTAGGGAAATTATTGGAGAAAAGCCTAAGGGATGGGATTTATGTTCATTTGGTAAGGAAGAGACTAATTAGGGATAGTCAGCATGGCTTTGTGAGAAGGTAAATCCTGTTTCATTAAGTCGATTGAGTTGTTTTTGAGGAGGGTAACAAAGGAGATTGATCCATAAAGCAGTCATCCAATCTGTGTTTGATTTCTCCAATCTAGAAGCAATCACTTCATGAACACCAAATGTAGTAGACTGGATTGGAAGGACTGTTTGGGTTTCTGGTTGGTGGGAAGAGATAAAGGGTTTTGCATCTCCTGTGGTTGCATGGGAAGTGCTGTCACGTACCAGCAACAAAAAAACCCTCTGAGTCACGTATAAGTGGTAAGGACTATTTTATTAATAACTACATGATAATAAGAAAAATAAAAGTAAAAATGTTAGAATGTTAGAAGTAAAAATGTTAGATTTTAAACATTAATCCCAAAAACTAAACTCGAAGTGTGTGTGTGGCAAATTCCCAAACTCCAAGTCCAAGAATGGTTCTTAAAGTTCAGTTCGGCAAGCCGTAAGGTGAAACGTGAGCAAAGGCTTCTTCAACAACCACCGTTGACTGAAGACAAAACGTAGATGTAGAGAGAAAATAGAGAGTAATTATGAAATCCAAATTTTCCACTTGGAACTCATACGACACCTCAGTGTCTACTCAGCAGTGACCACTCCACCACTTTCTTCCGAAGCATCTGCCACCCCAAAAGGCACTCGAATCGTGGCCGTCCACACAAATACCTGTTTCCTTCTACAGGTCAACAACAAAGTGAACTCTACTGCTTTGTTCCGAAGTATCTGCCACCTCGAAAGGCATTCGAGACGTGGCCATCCACGCAAATACCTGTTTCCCACTACAGGTTAATGACAAAGTGGACTCCACCGGATTATTCCAAAAATCCATACGTGGATTGTAGTGACAGACACAGTTACTGTTTTCCATCCATCAATAGAGAAACGAGCAGGCTGGTGTCTCTCTCTCTCTCTCTCTCTCCCCTCCCCTGACTGACTCCGACTGACTGCTTCAAAAACGTCATTACGTCCTTTATCTTCTGTTGTCATCATCACGCCACACACACACACACACACTACTCTGTCTTAAAGGGACATTCACCAATAGTAACCTAGTCCGTAACAGTGCCAGGAAAAGAGCAGTGGTTGTTGGAGATGGAAGAGTGGAGCAAACATTCAGAATGCTGAAATGGGAGAAGAAAGTAAGATGTGTCTGGTGGTTGAAGGTGGCAGAAAATGAAAAGGATGGTCCTTTGAATGTGGAGGCTGGTGGGATGGAAATTGTGAAATAATGGAAAACGTACCTGTGTTTTGGCCAGCAAGAGAGGGAATGAGAGTGGAGATGTGAGAAATAGACGGGCCACATTTAAAATTGTCAGGCCATGGTTAAGTAAAATGGAAGACATCTCAGAGGCATTTGAGTGAAAGACCCCTTGAACATCAGAACCACCTGGGTAGTATTGACCTCACTGTATCAGAGAAATTCCTTTTCCCCACTCTCTGTAATTTAAAACTAACTCATTTTCTTCCTTTCCTAGTTTTATGGGAGGCCTTTAACCTGAAACGTTAACTCTGTTTCTCCTTCCACAGATGCCCCCTGAACAGCTGAGCATTTCCAACATTTCCTGTTTCTATTTAAAATAATGATTGCTGGATTTCGAATACCAGAAGTCCTAGATACTGATAATGAAAGGCAATTTACATCCACAGAACTTGCATTGTTTGCTCAGACATGGAGTTCTTTGACAAAAGAAATGACATACCTCTATAAAACTGAGAATGCTACCAAAACTTTTAAGAGGCTTTTCACAAAATGCAAAAAGTCTGGTAAATCTGAATTTTTAGTTTTCTGAATCTATTGCCCAAATAATAGAGGGCATCCCAAACATAATACATTTGTTTTTAAATGTCTTGGTAAGACAGTATATTAAGTTGTTGTTTATCTTCTCTCATCCGTATATAATGCTTCTTTATCAACTTCTGGAAAAGCAAATGTAAATTAATAGTCAACTTGGTTGACACCATGACCACCTCCCCCAAACCACATAAGCATTCAGTCTCTCCACCACCAAAGCACCATAGCTGTAGTGTGTATCATCTATAGTATACAATAATGTTACGCACCCAGTCTGCTTTGACAATACCTCTCAAACCTGTAACCTCTTTCACTAGGAAAGGCTAAGTTAGTATGCATGTTGTACCACTACCATCCTTCAGGTTCCCTACCAAATCACGCTTCACCCTAACTTGGGCAGGATCTTTCATTGTCATTGGATGTAAATCAACAACACGTAGTAGTAATGAAGTATTGCAATGGTTCAAAAAGGTAGCTCACCATCACAAAAAAATAGGGATGGGCAATAAATGCTGACTTTCCAACAACACAAAGTCAGGCAGCATCACCGACAACAGCGCATCCCTTCCCAATGAGCTTAACGCATCCTATGCATGTTTTGAACAGAAGGGGATTGGAATGTCACCACCCATCCTGACAGCCTCCAGTGCACCTGAACCCACAGCCACCGTTGCAGTCTTCTGGAGAGTGAACCTGCAGAATGCAACAGGTCCAGATGGCGTCCCTGGCTGTGTCCTCAGATCCTGTGCAGATCAGCTAGTGGGGGTATTTGCAGACATTTTTAATCTCTCCCTGCATCACTCTGAGGTTCCCACCTGCTTTAAGAAGACTCAGTAAGTATTATCCCGGTACCTAAGAAAAACAAGGTAACATGCCTGAATGATTACCGCCTGGTGGCTCTCACATCCACCATCATGAAGTGCTTCGAGAGATTGGTTATGGCACATGTTAACTCCAGCCTCCCAGACAACCTCGACTCACTGCAATTCACCTACCGCTGAAACAGGTCCATGGTGAACGCTGTCTCCCTGGCCCTACATTCATCTCTGGAGCATCTAGACAGTAAAGGCACCTACGTTAGACTATAGTTTATCGACTACAGTTCTGCCTTCAATACTATAATTCCAGGCAAACTCATCACCAAACTCCTAAACCTGAGACTCAACACCTCCCTTTGCAACTGGATCCTCGACTTCCTGACCAATCAGTAAGGATAGGCAGCAACACCTCCGCCACGATTATTCTCAACACTGGTGCCCCACAAGGCTGTATCCTCAGCCCTCTACTCTACTCCCTATACACCCATAACTGTGTGGCCAGATTCTGCTCCAACTCCATCTACAAGTTTGCAGATGATACCGCTGTAGTAGGCTGTATCTCAAATAACGATGAGTCAGAGTACAGAAAGGAGATAGAGAGCCTAGTAACATGGTGTTATGGCAACAGCAACCTTTCCCTCAATGTCAGCAAAACAGGAGAGCTGGTCATTGACTTCAGGAATGGGGGTGATGCACATGCTCCTGTTTACATCAGCGGTGCTAAGGTGAAGATGTATGAGAGTTTCAAGTTCCTAGAAGTGAACATGAGCCATTGTCTGTCCTGGTCCAACCACAATGACATAACGGCCAAGAAAGCTCACCAGCGCTTCTACTTCCTCAGGAAGCTAAAGAAATTTGGCATATCCCCTTTGACCCTCACCAAGTTTTATCGATGCACCACAGAAAGCATCCTCTCTGGATGCATCACGGCTTGGTATGGCAACTGTTCTGCCCGTGACTGTAAGAAACTGCAGAGTGTTGTGGACACAGTTCAGCACATCACAGAAACCAGCTTCCCCTCCATGGACTTTGTCTGTACTTCTCGCTGCCTCGGTAAAGCAGCCAGCATAATCAAAGATCCCACCCACCCTGGACATTCTCTCTTCTCTCCCCTCCCATCGGGTAGACAATACAAAAGCCTGAGGGCACGTACCACCAGGCTCAAGGACAGCTATCCTGCTGTTATAAGACTATTGAATGGTTCCCTTTTATGATAAGATGGGGTCTTGACCTCACAATCTACCTTGTTGTGACCTTGCACCTTACTGTCGACGTGCATTGCACTTTCTCTGTACTGTAACACTTTATTCTGCACTCTGTTGTTGTTTACCTTGTACTATGTTAATGCACTGTTGTAATGAATTGAGCTGCATGGATGGTATGCAAGACAAGTTTTTCACTGTACTTCGGTACATGTGACAATAATAAACCAGTTTACACCTTCATTTCTGTAAATGAATAAAAGGAAATAAAATGTAGTGGAAATAAAACCATTTTGTGTTCGGTAAAGTCATTAATGTGGAAGTGGTGACAATTCTGCAGCTATTTAAATCAGACTGAAAAACAAAGTTAAGCGCCACTGACCTAAATAATCATAAGCTTTATAAGCATCTCTTCTGTACGAGTAAAGATGCATAGATAAATAGGAAAATGGCCGTGACACAAAAACTTCACTCAGTTATTATAATTTGACTTCAAGTGGATTTTTTTTGGTTATATTTCAGTGAACATTTCAAGGTTTCACCTTTTATAAAAATCACCATTACCTGTGGCATGCGTGTTAATTAGATTTGGTAAATCCAGCAGTTCAGAACCATTACTTCATACTTATGGTTGTTCAGGCAAAATTGTCCACTTTAAAAAAGAAAATCATATGAAAAATTATTAAACTACTGGCCTTCAATTTCATTAACATAGATAAGGTCATCCTGGCAGGAGCCAGATGGATCATTCAGACAATGTTAATAGAATGTAGTTAAAGCCTGCAACTTTGATTGATGAGCTGCAAATGTTTGTCACAACAATATCTATTTTTAAGATTTCAGCAAAAGTGAAGACTGATGAAAGAGCAAAATTTTCTTTAAGTAATTGTTTTGTTCATCAACTAATGCCAGCCATTCAAAGTACCAAAAATACTCCCACTGTTTCATTATCATTTCCTCAATATTGACATCCCAGGATTTTTTGGGACCAGCACTATTAGTTCATCATTAATCGTTTGGTGCTACTTGACATTTTAAACAAGGTGAGTGAGCCCAAAATCTAACAATGACTCAGAATTAAACAAGTCAGAATATTTCAACTTAGTATTACCCTACTGAAAGAAAGAGCTTAATGGGTCACTTTCCCACCCCCAACTACCTGACTAGGCTGCAAGACTGAGAAGATATATCTGACGATTTACACCCCATGACAGGTCAATCCCTCTTACTATCAATATCGATTGAGTTTCAAAAGCTTTGCAGTGCAGATGCCAAAGTATGAAATGATAGATGTAACTGATATCATCCTCTTCTAAAGTGGTCAAGTGGACGATAAAACCAACTACTGTTCTGCCTGCTCCCCAGGTCTCTATCCCCAGCTTCCTTCAGGGACAATGAGTGGTTTCTGGCTACAATCTAAAACACTTCACATCAATTCCCAATACAGGCCCTCCTCTGGTTCCTGAGAACTACTCATAACCTGAACAGTTCACAAGCTGGAAATGTGGCTGCCCAGAAATATATTTAGATAAAAACATAGCAAAACCAAAGGAAATGTGTAATTAAACCAGGACGTTTAACTCAACCATTCAGACTTATCTGCAAGATGCAAAGAAATTGCCACAGACCAAGTTCCCACACGGCAGAAGATGCCTGCAGCCGCACAGCAGCCGGCAAATCCATCCTGCTGGTCTCTCAAATGCTCATTTATGACCTGGGGAGAACCTCTATAGGAGAAAATATACTAGAAATAAATTCAAATAGGAAAGATTCTTCCAGCACATGGAAAGTTTTGGAAGACAGCTTCAGGACATTGCAACATTGATAGACGTTAGTGTGAAGGGAGGTAGGAATTAGAATAGTGCTTTGAAAAAAATTTTATTCAAACATTTGCGATGGATTTTGGGTGAAAATAAAGAACTGCACCCTCAAACCTCACCCTCACAAGCCATGAACTGTGCCCTCATACCAACCAAATTCACCTCTTAGAAGCATCATTGCCCAACAACTGTTGCTAGGCACACAATGTGCTATACACTACACTGAGCCACACAGACGATGAAAGATTCAAGTCCTGGGTTGTTGCGGAACCCTGGTACCAATAGCCTCTGTACACCTGCCCTCCATCAGGCAGAAAATCAGCTGTGATTCTGTCTCTTATTTATTATTCTACAACCCTGTTTGAAGGGAAATGGGTGAGAGAAGTACTGGGGTTGGCACTGATCTCACTATCACAAGGGTTCACATTCCAAGGGGAACACAAGCACCAGAAGCAGGAGTAGACCAGCTGGCCCCTCAAACCTGCCCCACCATTCAAGAAGATGATGGCCAATGAATTCCTGTCCTCAAAGCCACCTTCCTGCTCTCCCCCCATACCCCTCAACTCTCTTGTGGTTTAAACATCTGTCAATTTCCATGCTGAATATTTTCAGTGATATTCCATCCACAGATTTCGGGAGTAGACAATTCCAAACAGTCACTATTCTTGGAGAAAAGTAATTCCTCTATTTACCATCTGAAATGGATGACCACCTATTATGAAACTTTGCCCCCTGGTTTTAGATATCCTCCCCCCTCCCAGAGAAAACATCCTCTCAGCATCATCCTGTCAATACCCCTCAGGATCTTGTGTTTCAATGAGATCACTTCTCATTCTTCTATACTCCAGCGAGAGAATATAAGAACATAAGAAATAGGAGCAGGAATAGGCCATCCGGCCCGTTGAGCCTGCTCTGCCATTCAATAAGATCATGGCTGATCTGGCCGTAGACTCAGATCCACCTGTCTGCCTTTTCCCCATGACCCTTAATTCCCGTACTATGCTAAAATCTATCTAACTGTGTCTTAAATATATTTAATGAGGTAGCATCTACTGCTTCCCTGGGCAGAGAATTCCACAGATTCACCACTCCCTGGGAAAAGCAGTTCCTCTTCATCTCCATCCCAAATCTACTCCCTGAATCTTGAGGCTGTCCTCTAGTTCTAGTCCCACCTACCAGTGGAAGCTACCTTCCTGCCTCCATCTTATCTATCCCTTTCATAATTTTATATGTTTCTATAAGATCCTCTCTCATTATCACAACTAGTTCAGCCTTTCTTTATATGCTAACTCCTTCATTCCAGGAATCAACCTAATGAACCATCTCCACAAGTCCCTATTGCAAACACATCTTTCTTTAAATATGGAGTTAAAAACAGTATGCAGTATTCCAGGTGTGGTCCCACCAGTGCCCTGTAAAGTTGCAGCTAAACCTTCTGACTTTTATACACCATCCCCCTTGCAATAAACATCAACATTTCATTAGATTTTCTACGTACTTATCTGCATGCTAACCTTTTGTGTTTTATGTACTAGACCCCAAATTCCCATTGTATAGCAACATTTTGTAGTCTTGTTCCTTTTAGATAATGATTTGCTTTATCTTGCTTCTTCCAAAATGGATAAACTCAGGTTTTCGCACATTAACCCCCCCCCATCTGTCAACATTGATCCACATTTTTCCTTTTGGAAACATAGAAACAGAGAAAACCTACAGCACAATTCAGGCCCTTCGGCCCACAAAGCTGTGCCGAACACGCCCCTACCTTAGAAATTACTAGGCTTACCTATAGCCCTCTATTTTTCTCAGCTCCATGTACTTATCCAAAAGTCCCTTAAAAGACCCTATCGTATCTGCTTCCACCACCATTGCCAGTAGACTATTCCAAGTATTCACCACTCTCTGAGTAAAAAACTTACCCCTGACGTCTCCTCTATACCTACTCCCCAGCACCTTAAACCTATGTCCTCTTGTGGCAACCATTTCAGCCCTGGCTCTTTGTGTCCTTCCCTCAATTTATTAACCCAACTACCTTTGCATCTTTGGTGCTTCGAGGGGCGGGTGGCGGGCAGCATCGGTGAAAACCATCTGTGCAAAAGTCAACTCAGTGGGCACTGGGCCAACACTTGAATCAGTTCATTTTCTGCTCTGCCTAGTCTAGGCTCTTGGTGGCGCTGCAGCACAAGTTTCTGCTGTTAATACCGCAGAACCTGATGGTGATGGCTAATTTAATACACCTTGAACTTTTTAAATGCAAAACTTTGATTGTTTTGAGTCTCTCTGCCTGGATCAAAAGTTAAGCATGAAGGATCTTTTATCCACAAAGTATTGTCATGGCTCGTATTCCATCTACAGTGTAGACTGGGTTTATAAAATTAAGATCGTCAATTACTGGCTTTCCTTATTCCCAAAAAAGTGCCCAAGTTAATAGTGTGAGGCCCTGTTGTGGGACATTTGAGTCTCAAGTTGCATTGGGAGGTGGAGACTATGAATGCTTGCAGCGTTGAATTGAGGTGGGAAGAAATCCCCAGGGTCCAAATGACCAATTTCTCCGGTGTCTCTTGCAGAAAGTGTGTGCAGTTTGGTTGACTATGCTCTTGAGATACTAGTTGTTCTCCATTGTCTGTGCTGAAGCTGGAAGGTGGTATGAAGGAAATACACATTTATACTCCCATAATCATTTAAACTTCCTTTGCAAATTAAACATTTCTTCCAAATCATGAACCAAAATCAATACTGACAGCCTACGTCCTAGTTAGTGGGAATGCAGGGAGTCGCAGAGCATCACAGGGCAAAGACTTATGAGGGACCCAACGTTGACCACTTCATCTCACTCATCCTAAAAATATCCCATCCCAGGTGACAGTGACTGTTCTTGATATTAAAGCGATATTTCATTGCGTGTGGCATCAACATGTCCTGGCAGATCAGAAGTCAAAGGGCATGAAGGAGAAAACACTTAATTGCTTTTAAAGAAAGATGATACTAGTTATTAGAGGTCAGTCATTAACCTCAAGATATCACTGCAGGAATTCCTCAAGATAGTATTTTAGGCCTAACTATTTTTCAGTTGCTCCATCAATGACTTTCCTTCCAACTGATGATTGCACATTGTTCTGCTCCAGTTGTAGTTCCTCAGAAAATGAACCAGCCCATGCCTGAGTGCAATAGGACCAAGACAGCATTCAGGAATGGGTTAATGAGTGGCAAGTAATATCTGCACAATACGAGTGCCTATGATCATCTCCAACACCACCTACCCTTGACATTCAACAACATTACCCTTGGTGAGACCCAATCAGAAGTCACCACTTGCAAATTCTCCTCTGTGTCACAAACCCTTCTGAGCTGTAAATATATTGTGTTTCCTTCATAATTACTGAGTCTAACTCCAGGAATCCTCACCCAATAGCATTGTTGAAAACCTTCACCAGAAAAAAAAAATTAGCATTTTAACAGCTACCTAGGTGTGCAGAAGCTTAAAGGCCCATTAGGAATGGACAATAAATTCTGGCCTTTTCTCTAAGAAACATGTTATCAACTGCTTCTAGTGATCAAATGATGACATAACCTGAAATGGCTTTAAACATTGATGTAAAGATATAAAATGCAGGAAAAACTCAGCAGCTCAGGAGGCATTTGTGAGAAGAGGAACAGTTAATGTTTCAGGTTGAAAACCCTTCATCAGAACTGAGAAAGAGAGAAAACAAATTATTTTAGGTAGCTAAGTTGGGGGAGTGCAATATGTCTGTGATAGGGTGAAATAATTATAGCCATTACATGGGCAGTTAAGCTCCTTTAATCTGTGTAATATGTTGCTACACACTGAGACAATTAATAAAGCTGTTCAGCTGTCAGCATTTTTTACTCAATAAACAGAATGAGCTGCTATGATAACCAGTAACGCCCACAAATCAAAGATGAGAAAAATAAATCACATATGCCAACTACTTCTTCTCTTATTTGTACAGTCATGGGCCAGAGTCAGTCAGGTTATTGTACTTCTTCAAGGAAGGTTTGAGTAAATCCTTGAATCTTTTCCTCTGCCTGCCTTGTGATGTCTTCCCATGGCAGAGCTCACAATAGGGCTTGTTTCAGGCAACAGGTATGAAAGCAATGTGGCTGGCCAACATAGCTGGCCAAGTGTAACTAGGGCCTCCATGCCAGGGATGTTGGCTTAGGGTGGTTTGAATATCCTCCCAGCAAAGTTAGAGGATTTTGCAGGGGTGGTGTTGGAGGTATTTTTCCAATATCTTGAGAGGCCTGCTCTAGATAGTCCACGTCTCTGAAGCATGTTGAAGGACATGCATGTGTGATATAAGAAGCAGACCACTTTGCAAACTATCCATTAGCCTGACCTATCAGTCACTACCTGCCCATCTATGGAAGGCTGCGGTTCCCACATTAGCCTCATCAGCCACCTCAGCCACCACAAAACTGGAGTAGTAGCAAGTCAAAAATTAATCTCAAGGGACAGCCTAAGAAGGAAGATTCTACGTCACTGTTCTTCAAGTTTCTGTCTTTAGTCTCCTCAAAGTTTTCTTTCTTCAACTACTTTTAAAGAGCAAAACTGAATGTCTGGCCGATCCCTTTTTCTGAAGGAATGAACAGACCCTTCTGTGGAGCTAAAGATTATTTATAACCTGCTCTATGCAATAACATACTGCTAAACTGAATAATTTGGTCAAGATCCTTGGAATAAACTTGTGATAAAAACACAACATAATTGTTACTTCGGTGCAAAACTAAAACAATCTGCTGGAGGAACTCAGCGGATTGAGCAGCATCTGTGGGGGGAAAGGAATTGTCCATGTTCCGGTTTGAAATCCTGCATCGGGTTGCTCCTTTGCTCCATATTTCAGCATCTGCAGTCTCTTGTGTCTCTATTTTACAATTTTTACTTTCTCCTGTACAATTAGGGTCATATGTTCTATAAGATGAGTGCAACTTATCTTATAGGAGGGAATAAAAGCTTCTTCAGGACTTCAAGGATAAAAAAAGGATTTCCGTGACAAATCACTGTGGAAAAAGAGCCCTGTGGAGTGTGGGATCCAGCTATGGATCATCTCCCGGAGTCTGACTCTTCCCCAGTGCTGATTTCCCTTGATTATCATCTTTTAAAAAATATAATGACTTTCAAGGGTATTCCATTACTTTTCTTTCCCAGGAGAAGTTGATTCATAGAGAGGTGCATGCCTTCTCTCTCTTGTTTCTGAATTTGATAGCCATGAAGTCAGTACCTTGACAGTTAATTCACCATTCTACAATAATTTTACACATCCTAAATTGCAGTAATTTGATTTGATTTGATTTCATTTAGCCACACCTGTCAGAAGTTGATGACAGTAAATTAAAATTGTGTTGAAAATAAACATGAACCTAAATTCCGAATGGAACCAGAAACTCTATTTTCTATGCAACTTTAATACTGTCCACATGATGGCATCAATGTACATTATTTCACTGACTACTTCTCTACTTATCTGCCTACTTAATTATGACACTGGTTTTTCATATAATGCACAGCTTCTGTAATACAATTTCTACTGCTTTATTGGTCTTCAGTGACTCTTAATTATCAGAATTATACTTTCTCCAAATGTACTCCAACTTGCTATTTGTATCTCAGAGTAAGTATATTTCTACACTTTCTCTTCTGATGTACTTTCTCTTGCCCTTCTACCGAATCATTTCTTGAACCACGCATATGTAAATGTCATGAAAGAACTATTTAACAGTGCAGAGAAGTTTGTGCATGACTATAAAGTTGAACCTGTTATATGAAATGGAACATTCAGACATATTTGGAGGAACTCAGCGTGTCAAGCAGCATCTGTGGCAGGAAAGGAATTGTTGACATTTTGGGTTGAAACCCTGCATCAGAATATGTGTCTCCACTCAGTTTTTTTTACATGTCAGATTATATCAGTATCAACATCAGACCTTGAATACTGAAATAAGATGGGAAACTGGAAGCATGTGAGTGTTAGTACTGCAGGTGTAAATTGAAAATTAGTCACCCAAGAAAAATGACGGATTAGGGGTTCTTGAAAAAGTGATAAGGTTGGTTTCAGTGAGAGAAATTGTAACTTGTGTGGATCCAATCATTGCAGAGAGAAGTTCATTACTGAATGCAAGTCAGACAGGAAAGAACTAAGCTAAATGATTTGATGGAATGGGCAACAATGGACTATTTCAGTTCTCATGTACACACCCAAAAGCATGGAGGTCATGGTTTTAAACCTTCTGAAATTAGAAAACCTAAATGAGAGATAGAAGGTTCAAAAATTCAGGTTATCAGAAATCATGCTTCATTGGTACTGGTTGAGTGTGGCCACACCACTTCTTTTAATAAACTAAACCAGGACAAACATAATCCTAATCCTGGGTGAAAAATAGGATTTCTCAGGGACCCTGTCCCATCCATAGAGGATCACTGATGAAAAGTCCAGGGAACCTTAAAACAAATGTGCTCACGGCTCAGCCCTCAAATGCAGACCTGTTGTTTTATCAGTGATGGAACTGGTGAACTGGTTGTCTAATCACCTAAATGGAAGCAGCTTTGTGGGAGTTGTTGAATAGAGGTTCCTGGTGATGGTTTGGTTTGTTTTAGCTTGGTTCTGGGAAATCTTGACATTAACATTTTACTTAAAATAACTTTAATGCGATGTCAAATCCATACATGTTTCCAGATGAAAATACATGTTTGCTATGGATAATATAGAAGCAAATAAGTTAGGCACCACAGAGCATAGGATCAGAAAAATATATGGTAGAGAAGAAAGGTCATTCAATCTATTATAACTTTGCTGATAGCTCCCAATGTTGGAAAGCATGGATTTTCCTGCAGTCTCAGATGGAATTAAGAGAAATTTGGATTTCAGATGCTCCCCTTGTCCTTAGTAAATCACACCCAGAATAAAGATGAACCAAGACCAGAATCCTCTCCCAAGTAAACATAAAAAGCATCAAAGTTCATTCAGCACCAACTTCATTGGGCCAGATACTTGTTCACTGAAGCATTCCAAAGCATAAGCTTTACATTCAACATCCAAAACCACCTTCTGACAATAAGACTCACAGTGAAACCCTGGCAAGTGTGGACTACTCCTCATATTTTGGGAGCCACCTGACAGTGAATCCAGACTTCGCTGATGAACTTCACTACCACCTTCAATGTACCAGCACAGTCTTTGGGCAATTGAGGAAAAGGGATGGAACAGCACTGGAACACCTCGGACCAACTCTTGCACTACCATGGACTTGTCTCTGATTGTGTCCTTTGTTTTTTCACTAATGTCTTGTTTTTGCAGGGTCTTTTTTTCCCTCCGTCTTCACTGCCCAGTATAATTTATGTTCTGTGTGTTGTCTGTACCTATGATGCTGCTGCATGTTTTTCTTTGTACCTGTACTTCACCAGACTTGTGCACATGACAATAAACTTGACTTGACTCGGATGGTTGAAGATCAAATCCCAAACCTGATACAGAACTCATGTTCTACCAGGCACTAGTGATCCCTGCTCTCCTTTGTGCTTCTGAGACCCAAACCATCTACAGCAGGCACCTCAAAGCACTGGAAAAATATACCATTAATGCTGTCTCAGCAAATTTCTCCAGATTTGCTGGAAGTTTCTGCTCCTGGCCAACATTCCCAGCATTGAGACCTAGTTTATATTCAGATGGTTCTTTTGGGCAGGCTACATCAACTGCCAGTCCAACTGTACACACTAAAGACATTATTCTGAGCTCTCTCAAGGGAAGAAATTACCAGGTTGACAGCAGAAACATTTCAAGGATATGCTCAAAGCCTCTGAAAAACTGCAATAGCTCCACCAGCTCCGGAGAACACTCAAAGAGGAAATGGAGCATTTGGAATGTATTGAAAACTTTGGGAGTGCACGGAAGTCCTACAGAAGGAGTAGACTACCTCACGAACCATCTAACCCTCAGCTCACCAGGCACATCCCGCCCCAACTGTGGAAAAGTTAATGATTCCTACATTGGTGTCAAAGTTCATCCCAGAACCCATAAAACAAGAGTGGAAGCAAGTGACCCTTGGTCCCAAAGGACTGCTTAAGCACAAAGAGGCCCCAAAGCTGTGCATACAGGCTGTGTGCCAACATTATCATAGAACATCAATCCAGTAGCACAAGATATTTAATGTCCTGACCAGTGCAGGAGAAATAGGAAAACTAGGACTTTTTAACTCTCTCTCCATGGATCCACGTCAGTGATTATATTTTATATAGAATGTCAGGTTTTTACTTATTTTGAGCTTCCCATCTGTTCTACCTACAGCAATGTTTTGAAATTCTCCTGACAAGTTATTCTTTTAAAGCTTCCAAATTCTCATAGAAGCTACTGCTGTTAGTATTGCTCCCAATGAATTAAAATATATACATATAAAACATGCAGATGCTGGAAATCTGAAATAAAAAAAACAGTACACTTGTTAAATATCGGAATCCCTTAGGTTTAAGAATACCAGCCAATGGATCATTTATATAACCATAGCCTCTGGTACTCTTATTATTTTAGCAGTGTGTATTAATTTAGCTGCATCGTATTGTGGAGCTCAATAAATCATCTATGGTAGATATGGCAATATTCCCTTTTTACAAAAACAGATGAAAAAATGAAAAGTACTTTTTAATATTGGTGTGATTACACACTGTTCAGCCCACACTTTGCTTTCAGCACTCATGAGATGGTCACGTGGCTCCCAATGCCTTGCCAACCTTGTTACTGAGGCTATTCTGCAAAATGGAACAGGCTGAGAGCAGCAAATAGGCATAAGCTAATTCACTTTTTATTAAAAAATAAATGTATTTATTCATTCATTTTTTGAGATCAGGGCTTTACTGGCAAGATTGGCACTTATTGACCATCCCTCATTGCCCACGAAGATGGTGGTTCTTGAATCTTCTTGAACTGCTGCACTTCCTCTGTTGAAGGGACTCCCACAGCAGAGCTGGGGAGTGAGTTCAAGGATCCAGCAACGATGAAGGACCATCGATATGTTTCCAAATCAGAATGGTGTGTGACTCGGAGGGGAGCAAGCATGTGGTGTTCCCATGTGCATGTTGGCCCTGTTCTTTTTTGAGGTTGAGATTGTGAGTCCAAGAGGTGCTATTGGAGTAGCCGAGTGTATATTGTAAACAGCGCACATGGTGCACCATAATTGGAGGAGATGAATGTTTAGGTTGGTGAATGGGCAACCAAACAAACTTGTAGCTTTACCGTGACTGTTTCTCGAGATCCCAATAAATGAATTGGTTTAGTGTTTATTTACAGAGCTGTCAGGCTAAGCAGGAAATTATAGCCACATTCTTTAGCAACTGTTTGCTAGACATATTACAAATATCATACATAATAAAAAATGTCTCCACTCAAACATTATGGGTTGATTGTAAATTATTTACAAATATTTACAATATATTTACAAGGCACCAAACCATTCTGGTAGCAATGGTTTATAATTCATTCTGGCTGCTGCCACATCCTTGTAATTCACCAGACTACATCAGGGTAAAAAGATGATGAGGACTTGGAGCAGCTGAAGAAAGGCTGTACCCTCTAATAATTTGTGAATTATGTCCTTTCTACTTAGTTTGGAAGGAAACATTTGTACTGCATTGAAAACTGGTGGAGCATGAAAGAGGCTGCAACACAAGTCAATATATGCAGAAAATCAGCTAGCTGGGGGAAATAATTTTCTGCCTAACTAAAGGGTGAGAGGATTTGTAAAAGCCTAAAGGACCAAGAAATTATGTGCCAGGAACAAGATTACAAAGTTGAAATATTACTTTGGCTTAAAGGAGAACTCATTCTTTGTAAAGTCAAGGTATTCCTAGTTCATATTTTAACTGTACTATTGTTGAAACTTTAAGTGTTATATGTACAAGTGAATACTTATAGCCCTCATAGAAATGTAGAGCACAGATGAAGGCCAATCAACCCATTGTGTTTGTGCTAGCATAGGAGCTGTCATGCCTAATATTTTCTGGCTTGTGGTCTGAGGCCTTGTAGGATATAGAATTTCAAATTCTTATTAAAGTATCCTGGGGTTTCTGCCTCTATTAACCTCTCAGGCAGGATTTCTAGACCTTTATCCTTGCAATAAGTGTAAGAATTGATTTAGTGTTTACGTATAGATGGAAATTGTATTGGTCTGGTTGAAAAAACAAATGACAGAAACAGACTTTATTCCCACCAAAATGCTTGGAATATCAAGGAAGGAAAGAGTGAATGGCATAATGAACTGCAATATAATTCCACTTCAGTCTCTTCAAGTCCATAAAGTCTCTTCCACAACCTCAGCATATCACGAAGAGCCAAAGCTAATGAAAGATTTCTGAAGTGTAGCCAGTATTGTGACATAGGGAGGTGCAGTAGCCAAGTATCTCATGTCTCAGGAGGAATAATTAAATAAATGGGTATTACTATATTAGCTCAGATTTTGTTATGGCTCGGTATCCAACAGCATCTGCCAATAGTTAAATGCATTTATGCATATTCAGACTTTGAACATTTTTAAGTGGTAAATTGCTTGAAACTTGAGCTGGTACTGTCACAGAAAAGGAAAATGGATCATTGTGATGCGAGTGTGAAAGCACCCATATTTCTCGATGAGCAACCAAACGAGAAATACTGTAAACAGAAGAAAAATGGAAAAGTAAGTCTAAATTAGTTGGTGAATTCTGAGTTGATGAATTGCCAAATTAGGTAGAAAAAGAGAAATAAAGGAAAGAAAATTCTGATGAAAGACTATTGATCTGAAATGTTAACACTGTTTCTCCCTCCACAGATGCTACCTGATGTATTTACAGATTTCTTGTTTTCTTCCCTGATTTCCAACATCTGCAGTTTTTAGCTTTACAATTAAGGAAAGATTGAACTGAAGGTTACAAAAGAAAAAAAAATTAAGCATAATTTGACATTTTTAAAGTCTCTAATAACAAATGCAACACAAAAGAATAAGTTTCCACACTTATGGGGGTTCATTTTCAACACTAGAGAAGTTGACTGGCAGTAATTAACACATCACATCATCATATTGAAGCATAAGCTTGCACTGTCAAGACAGATCTGTCTAGTAATTGTCCAGAGTGAATCTACCATAAAAATACAAGAAATTTACCCGACTTTAAGTGTGGCCAATAGCATGTAAGACTGCAAAATGCTGTTTTTGCACAGCAGCACAGAATTGACAGCAATCCTTCCTTTGAGTTTAATTGCACATCTGCTCTTCAGTGTAACATTTACCCAAAATGGCAAGCCTTAATTCTTATAATTTTGAAAGAAAATTCTGGCCAGTGTTTTCATATGTGCTATATATAAAGTCGAACTTAGCAGAAGTTGTGTGGACTTAGTCATTGTCTAAATTTCCTGTTATTTCCATAGGCATTCTAAATGTCAATGCAAGCTATCAATATTTGATAGCTGTGGCAAAAGGGCAAGTGATTCTTTTCTGTTTTCTCATGGAGGGGTTAATTGAATAGATCATTTTGGAGAGTTTTTTCTTCTCGAGGACATTAGAATTTTGATCCGGTAGCTTGCACTTAATTACTCATTCATTTGTTACCGTGTGGATGTCTATCTCTGGCATGAGGAGTAGTTTCCTGAACTGGAATTATATCTTAACTCATTATTTACTGAACTAAAGTCTCTACAATCATCACTTCTTTGGTTTGTTTTGTTTAGCTAGCCTTTTACCTTTGTATTCTGTGTTGTAAAATGTATTGGCTACTATCAGATAGGGCTAGAGAATTTAAATTCTCCTAACAAAGTTAAAAGGAAACATCTTCATCCTCTTTGCACATTGAACTCCCTTGTCACTGGAGCTTTCCCTCGATTCTCAGAGATTTTGTTCACTTCTATCTAGTTGTGGAGAATGATAAAATTAAGTACGCTAATATTGAGAATGAACATTGTGAACAAAATCCTCAAGAGTTATTTACAGCAACTAGCAGAGCAATTTTTCTCAGCAAACTTGGCTTCCCTTCTACTGTGGTTGATGGAGCCCTCTCTCGCATTTCCTCGGTTTCTCAGACTTCTGCTCTTACCCCTGCTCCCTCCAGACAAAACAGAAGTAGAGTTCCCCAAGTCCTCATCTTTCACCCCACTAGCCCGTCATTTGTCATTTCCACTGGCTGCAATGAGATCCCACTACTAGCTACAACTCCTCCTCCTCACCCCTTTCTGCAGGGACCACTCCCTCCGTGAATCCCTGGTCCGTTCATCCTCCCCACCCATGCCTCCCTGACCCCTGCCATTCTCACCAGCAACTGCAGGAGATATGACACTTGTTCCTACATCTCTTCCCTCACCACCTCCTCCCTCACTACCTAAATAGTTCCTCCAGATGAGGCAAAGATTCAAGTGCACCTCCTCCAACCTCGTCTACTGCATTTAGCGCTCCCAATGTGGCCTCGTCTACATTGGCGAGACCAAGCGCAGACTGGGCAATTGACTTGCAGAGTACCTACTCTCTGTCTGCAGTGGCCATCCCGAGCTCCCAGTCGCATGTCATTTCAATCCCCCTTCCCATTCCCACACCGACCTGTCCATCTTTGGCCTTCTCCACTTCCAGAGTGAGGCCCAACGCAAACTAGAGGAACAATGCCTCATGTTCCAACCTGGGTAGTCTACAACCTGATGGTATGAACATTGAATTTTCCAATTTCAGGTAACCCTCACCTTCAGTGTGTTTCCCCCCTTCTGATCCTCCTCAGATCCTCCCATTTTTTGTCCCCTTTTCCATACCACTCTTCCCCCAAGGACCCATCACCCATTTCCGTTCCCCTGCTGGTTCCATCCACCTACTACCCACACTTCTTGCCCACTTCTGGTCCTATCTACTCTTTACCTCTCCCCTAATGGTTCCTATTATTACCTTCCTTATCAGATTCAAGCACTGGTAGCCTTTGTGCTGCTGCTCATTACGCTTGCAGCTGGGCCAATAAATTTGGGGACTGTTAGGAAGGAGATCAGTGGCTGGGGAATGAGTATACTTGTTCCTCACCTTGCCTTGTCCAGTCTGGCACCATGCTGAGAAGATCCAGTTGTCTTGGGAGTGCCCACTATTGATTGTTCCCAGAACACTGTGCTATAATTTCTCCAAAATGAAGTAAATTGAAGTGCGTCTAATGTGGAAATCACAAGTGTGACACGTCTCGAAGTGCCTGGTTGAATTTCAAGAGCAATGTAAATTAACCTGGAGACAGGTAGCCATGTTTTCAAATGTGTGGCATAGAAATAAACTAAACAATGATCTAAACAAGAAATTATAATCAGTTGTGTTAGCTGGATCATTGCAATCCGATTCAGCAGGGTTGGTGTCAAATCAACATTGCTCAAAGGGTCACAGCATGCTCTGCATACCTTCCACACACATGCACAACACTCCTTTTATTGCAATATTCAATGTGCTGAGGAACAGAATTACACTAAGTAACTTGTGACTTATAGCAAGCTGGCTCCCAAGCTAGCAAAAAAACCCAGGAGTACATAGCCTGATTTCATGGCCTTAGACTTTTCGATCTTGAGAGGAAAACCTTGAGTGATTATTTATACAGGTATTAAATGGAATGGATAAAAATAAACCTACACTAACCCTTCAAACTGTATTGCAAGTGGGGACAAGGATTCTAGTGAGTAAAAGGCAAATTTAAGATTGATGTCAGAAAACTCTTTGTACAGTAATCAATACTTAGAATGAATTTCTAGATAGAACCAAACATTTTGAGAAAATCTGAGACAAAGGCAATAACTTTGCAAAGGGTATTGCTGCACTTTCCAGAACAGATGGCTGGAGTGGCCAAGATTCTTCCAAATGTATCTTGTAAAAATTCAAAAGCGTACAGTATGCAAACTCATTAAACATTGAAATTTCACTAATTAATAAACCATAGCCCTCTACTGCGGCAAAAGTACAAAGGTTCTGCACATCAGTTACTTTTTCAACTAGTTCACAGGCTGTTCTGATCTCCAGAACAAAGAAAAACCACAATCAGTGTATTTTTAATGAAATCCATCAGAGTTTCAATTTTACTGAGTTTGAAGGTTAAGAGCAGTTTTCTAGATGCAGGTTGTATCTTCCATTGTAATTTTCCCCTTCTAGTCATTATTCATCAGCTTTATAAATCACCACAGTATCATAATTGCCTTCATAAATGAGACTAAAACAAATGGCTTAAGTTCATGATTGCAGTAAGAGAGAGATCTTTGAATATGGCAAGACAATCTGACTAGAAAATTAAAATATGTATGGGATTCTTGCCTTTATTAATAGAGGCAAAAAAATGCTAAAACAAGGAAGTTATGGTAAATGCTGATGTAACATTCACTGAAGTATTATGTTGAAAATTGGGCAGCACACTGTCAGACACAGCTGGAGATTTAGTGGAATGATACCAGGGATGGGGGATTTTTGTTATGGGGAGTCTTGAAAAGCTGATTTTGGTCTCCTTTGAGCAGAAGACATGAGAAGATTTAATAGCAATGTTGAAAATTATTAATGATTCAGATATAGTAAATAAGGAGAATTTCCTTTCAGTGCTTGAAAGATTGCTAACTAGAGGAATAAATAGTTACATTAACTAGAAACAACATAAAGAAACTTTTATTTTGTTCCCATGCAGTGAATTGTGATCTGGAACTTGTGTCTGAACGTAGTGGAAGCAGATTTAACAGGAGCTTTCAAAAGAGAATTAGAGTACATAGAATTACAAAGAATATACAGCACAGAAACAGCCTTCTCATCCAAAAAGGTCTTGCCAGCGTTTATACTCTTTCCAATCTTCTTATGCTTTAGTTGTGTCAAAATACCCATGATGAATATTGAGTGGCAAAATTTGCAAGTTTATGACAAAAAAAAATGGGGCTGTGTTTTCAAGGAGGCAGCAATGACACAATGAGCTGACTGGCTTTCTTTGATACTTTATTTGGTGATTGTATCAGAAATAACTGAGAATTTTTTTTCCCCCACTGTGACCATTGCGACCAGATAAGGCATAGTAAAATTCTTGGAGATCAGTTGCTATCTTTTCTGAGTGAAACAGATGCTCTACTTTAAAAACCCCAGGTCTAAGTATGATCTTTGTCTCCAATTCTTGTAATTCATATTTTGACCAAAATTAACTTGTCTGATAAATACATTGATTTCTATATGACCTTGTCAATGCCATGTAAAACTGTTATATACAAAAGTATGATCAAAATTGTATTACATTTTGTGATTCTATCCCAAATGGTCTTCTGTTGGTTTATTTCACAAAAATACTGGTACCGTGGGCCTAGAGGATAGATTATGACTTCCCCCACCCCCCCCCCGTTATAAACCCTATCCATCCCTTTTAAATAGAATGTAGACACAATAGCTTACTCAGAAAGCTGCATGTAGAATAGTTGTTTGAGTTTGTGAGCTATTAGCAAGAAGTTGCATTAAAAGGGAAAACAAGGACTTAAGTGGTGAGAGGAAAGTTAGCCTTTTATAAAATGATTTATTTTTAAATTTAGAAATGGATTAGTATTTACATTTTTAACTAATTCTGGCAAGTAAAATAAAAAAATACAATAATTGAAAGAGTACAAAAGCAATCGTGTTTAAATATTTAATGGTTATGTACATGTGAATTTAGGAGTGTTTGAATCTAGCCATTTAGTGTTTTCTTTTTTTCCTATTTCATTTCAGGAGATTGAGATAATCTATTGTTTAGCTTGAGTCAGGCATTCTTATGTATTCTAGTCTTAGCTCCAACGAAACATTCAGGATGTGAATCTTCACAAAAAAGCCTGATTAAAGAGAAATATTGCATTTACGATTCATCATCTATCGATTCTTCCTCCATCTATGATAAAGTACAGAGAGACCTTTAATTTCATACTTGTATTATTAATAAAAGGAATATGTTACGCAATGGTTTTTTCATTGTAAGGAGACAGGGCCAAAGTACCAAAGGTGCAAAGGAAACCAATTGTTGTTTTGGCATCTCTAATAAACTATATTCTATCACATCCTTCATGATCATACAATTATTTTTTAAAATCACCAACAATGAAATAAATAAAAATTTTCTTGGTTAATATTTGTTCCAGAAATCTGAAGTGTTTGTTGAGAAATTGAAGAAACCAGCTAGATTGTGAAACTTGGGCATTATATAATGATCTTGATTCTTGGATAAAACCACGTTGAATTTGTCGGAGCAAATGGAAAGGCCGCGCTGAGTTGGTGTTCAAAATAACGGACGATTTATTAAAAACTGGTGCACACCTGGAGCTCAGTCAAAGCTGATCTACTTGAGTGCATATTTGGTACAGCTTTTACATTCTCAGCTGACAAGATTACACAGAAACTTGACTAATAGGTTTGGGTAACAGAATGATGACTACAGAAAAATGAAGCCCTGATTACAGAATAAAATGATTATCCACAAGTCTAACAGTAAATCCAATATTCTATTATAATGGGTGTACACTATAACATAATTAACGAAGCTCCAGAAACTTTGGTGTCATTACTGCTGCAGTCCACGTCTCTACCCTTAGGCTTGTCTGCGGTTCCCTGTCACTACGTTAGCACAATCCACCTCCTTATTTACTAGTTATTAGCCCTCACTATTCTTTTCCCTACAACAGATATTATTTAGCATTGTGGACAATTTACAAATAATCCTTTTTATAGAAGTTTCCTGGGGCTGAATATTCCCTTGTAAAATGAGAAGGATGCATTAAAGTTTGTTAAATTGGAACGATTGTAAGTTACAATGAACAACATTTCAATACTTACTTTGTATTTTAAATAATAGAATAAATGTCAGAGCTGTAGTTCTATACTTGGATGATAATACATGCAAACATTTTACAGTAATCGACTTTACATTAAAATATTGCACCTATTGGTTTTAATATTTCTGTCAAATCATTAAATTTGTATAGCTGTGAAAATTGTGTTCTATATTTAAACACAAACCAAGATACTTCCACAATATTTCTGCCATTACTTTAGCAGTGACATTTTCCATTTCTAGCTTGTAATAATATTTCAATTCAAGTGGAGTAAAGACCTTTTCTGGATCTAATGCAGTTTTAAAAATTGATTCTATTAATAGTAGTGTTTGAATCAAGATCTTAATAAGACTGCTTAATAATGTTAATTAACTGGCTTCAACATTGGTAACCCTGGCAAAGTATGAAACTTTAATGAAAGATTCTAAGCATACATTATACTAATCCTGATTATTCATTATTGATAACACCATTACAGTATGCCATCTTTAGAGCTTGTTTCCAGCAGACATGCCAGTCCTATGTATGATTCTGATACAATTGTAGAACTTCTTTTTAGATATTGACTAATTATCTCAAGTCCACTTTTTCACTTGATTCCCATACTCCTCATATCCCTTAGTAACCAAACGTCTATCAATCTCAGTGGCAATACAAAGGAGATCAGAAGATTTCAGAACACTTGAGCACAGAATCAGTGATAGTTTTGTTGGGTGGTAGCCAACCTTGAAGGCTCCTGTGGCTTCTATTTATAATTGTTGAGTATATTCAACGGTTAGCATCTACTGCCCTCCGAGGTACTCATGGTAACTGGGAGCTTGGGGGTTTGTGGTCACTAATCTATACACTGAAAAGGAGAAATCCAAATTTCTTGTCATGGTTATGGAGGGAGGCTGGTTGAGCCTTTGTTCAAGGAAGAAACAAAGGGACCATTCTGGTAGGATGAAGATGCAAAGGGATCTGACATCCACAGAGAAATTGAGAATGGTGAAACCAGGAAACTGGAAAATATTGAAGTAGTGATCAGATGTATTGCAGGTATGGATAGGGAAAAAGTAATGGTTAAAAGGAGATGATACGACAGGAATAATGTGCTCTATAGAAAAAGAACTGACTGAAACAATAGTTCTACAAGGACAATCGAGCCTACTTTTGGAAACAGTAAACAGTATAGTTTATACAGATGGGTACCTAGGGAAGAGCCCCAGAGAAGAGGAACTTAACATTATGACAAGCTTACAATTATTTGGGTTTGAGCACAGAGATTCCTCTGTCCACCGGTATTTACTACCAGTTTCCAAGCATAGGTTTCCCTTTTGGTTCCTGAGGGGACTTACTCTTTCCCTAACTACCCTCTTGCATCTAATATTTATAAGAGGTTTTGGGATTCTCCTTAATCCTGCCTGCCAAGACCATTTCATCTCTTCTTTTTGCCCTCCTAATTTCTTTCTAAAGTTGTCTCTTACATCCCCTATAAACTTCAAAACCAAATGCCTTTACTGACTTATGCTTCCTTCTTATTTCTAGCCAAACCTTCAATTTCATTTGTTAACCATGAGACAGTATTGTGTGCATTGGCCAAATGTACACATAACAGGGCTATGTTAGGCTACAGTAATACCGCATCCTTGACCACAGAGAGTGAAATGCAACATCTATCAGTGCCAAGAAACAATAGATCAAGGTCTTGGCATTGGAACTAGGCATGAGACACCTTGTAATGCTAAGATATTTTACACCGTCCAAGATATAGGTGGCCCTATATCTCCAGCCCAGAGTGAGATGAGGGGAGGTTCCAGATTGGCTCAGTTGCCATTTGGCACCTCAAACATAGTCATGTTTATTCTGCTAATCAATACCTGGGTGTTTATGTATTCAGGGAGACTCTCCTCATAATAATGCAATGAAAGAAGTTTTAGATGTCTGGATTTTATCCTCTGAAGTTTTTTGAATTTTTTAGATGTGAACTCTCTTGTGTCAACAAAGTGCTTAATGGTTTTGTCACTTAAGATTTGTTGTCATTGTAAATGTATATTTCTATGGACTATTTGTTCACATTGAGCACTACACATTATAACCGTTATAATTGTGTGTGATCTCTGGTTATTATATTTGTATATAAATGGTATAAAGATTTCATATCCATTTGGTTTTGGGAGATTCTTCCACCTAGTGTCCCCTGCATATTTGCTTGTGCTGAATGAAGGCCTTTTCCATCTGCAACTCCAGGCTTCAAGAGGCTCTCTCAACCACACAACTTGGTTTACAGGGATGGAGGGATTTTAGCTGCAATATTAGGTTGAAGAAGATAAAATGTTGGCACAACATTGTGGGCCGAAGGGCCTGTACTGTGCTGTAGTGTTCTATGTTCTAAAATGGGAGTATACTTCTTGGAGCAAACCAGATTATGATAAGTTTGAAAAGGATAAATAAAGGAAAGCTGTTCCCATTGGCTGGTAGTACAATAGCTAAAGGACACAGATTTCAAGTTTTGAGCAAGGAGATGTGCGAGGCAAGGTTTTTTTCCCCCCATATACAGAGAGTGGTGGGGTCCTGGAACACACTACCAGGGGTGGTGGTAGAGACAGATAGCATAGGAGCCTTTAAGAGACTCTTAGATAGGCACGTGAATATGCAGAGAAGAGAAGGATATTGTCAATGTACAAGGAAGAGGGATTAGATTAATTAGGAATTATTGGTTTAATCAGTTTGGAACAATATCATGAGCTGAAGGGCCTGTCCTGTGCTGTACTGTTCTATGTTCCATGATCATAATGTAGTGTAAAATGAGCTAAAAACTCAATTGAAGTAGCATGCATGGAAATTTAACATGAATGTATTATGCAGTACACCAATACATTGTGGAACTTGTGAAAGTTCCCAAAGGAATACTTAATATACCTGGAGTTATTTATCACAGTGTATGTTCCAATTAATATTACATTACAACAGAATGCAGATTTATAAAAAGTACGATGGAACATGTGTAAATTCAATAGCTGATTTAGTTATTCAGTCCTTTGATAATTCATTTTCTACCCTTTTACTGGTTTGGATGGGCACCATGAAAAGTTCTTTTCACATCAAATAGTTGATTTGAAGCTTTTGAATAGGTCATTTTATCCTCTTTGTATCCTGTGGAGCACTGTTCATGACGTTTCCATTGGAATTCACCTGTTCCCTGGGCTGGTAGTAAGACACAAAGAGAGATTAAGAGCAATGGGAGAGCAATCTTTTGCTTCTGCCAGTCTTTGCTCTTTTCCCCCTGCCTGAATGACCCGAGTCACACTGGGATACCACTTCAAAGGCACAAATTGCCCTCTTATATGTTGCATAAGTGGCCATTCATTGTGGCCAGCGAATGTCAGAAGGAATCTCAATTTGTCATTGCAGAGTACTCACAATCAAGTCTACTCTAGTGTTTAGCTGATACAGTGAACACTTTTAACTCCCTATGTATGACAATCTATCATGAGATTTGATCATTTCTGTAAATAATATACCAACATTAATCAATGATACATGCTTTGTTTCATCCAATTCACTACTTTGATTTAGAAGGATCACTTTTTCCAGGAATTTGCTGTATTAACCTGGGGAAGTTAAGTTTCTTAGAGCAAGAAATTGCAGATGCTGGAAATCTGAAAAACAGGAAAATCCTGCAAGCACTCAGCAGGTCAGGCAATTTTCTTCTGTGTGATGATAATTAATTGAAGATTTTTCTTTATGATTGCAGTTGTTCAATTTTTGTCCTTGATTAAGCACAATTATAGGAAACAAGAGTAGAGATGTTTTAAAAATGGTATTTCTAGGAAAGTTACAACATTTTTCAACCAGTGATTATCTTGGATACAAGGAACATTGTGGCTCATAATAACATTAATACCCAGATTTTCTGATAACAGTGTCAATTAAGGTGTCCTGATACAATTGGGGGTTGGATATGATAACACTCAGGAGATCCTTGCAGATAGATTAAAGTGGAGACACAAGAGACTGCAGATGCTTGAAATCTGGAGCAACAGACAAAGGAAGCTGAAGGAAGTCAATGGGTCAGGCAGCATCTATGGAGGGAAATAACAGTCGACATTTCAGCTCGAAACCCTTCATGAAGATAGATTACATTGGACCTGAGTGGGTCCTTTACAAGGGACGGTTATCTATAGACAATAACTGAAATGATTATGGGAGATTAGTTTAAGGACAGTTTTATCTATAAAAAAAAGTAACCAAATGTAATACTTTTTAAAATGAATGACATTCCTTCCCTGGATTATTAAATAATTGTGGTTACTGTCACTGCTGAACATTACAAGAAAGATCCATATTGAAGGCTGTGACAACTGTGATCTAAGCAAATTAAACAAATCGAAAGCAGTTACTTCTAATGACAGTTAAAATTTTAAAATCAGTATTGACATGTAATCAGTTTAGATCTATTTTCAGTATTTACTCTGGTAGCTTTGTGCCAGTGTTTTTTTGCATCAGATGGATTTATTGGTCCTGAACTGCCATCATGATAATATAAAGCTGACAGCACCAATGGATTTCTGTACACCTGCAGTGAGGCACAGATATTCAAAAGCTGCCATCAGTAATGGTCAAATCCTCTACAGGTATGTTGGTTCTTTGGTGTTGCTGGTTACTAAGCAAATACCAGGAGGTCGAGCTGCCAAATTTACAGAGATATTCTCATTTATAAATTTAAGTAATTGTAAATTCACTTAGCCTCTAAATCCTATCTAAGAAATTACTCACTGTAAGTTGCAATCAATACCTCTGAAGCATCCACTCTAAACATTGAAGTCCAATGGATAACTTTTTTTCCCAATACCTCATGCATACCTGATCTCACATCCTGTTCTGAAATTCTTAACTCAACAAAATTGTCTTCATTGGAATGCATAAATCTTACATATTTTAAACAACATTAAAACTTTACACAGAGCCAATAACTCTCAACTACTACTGTACAATTCATTGAATCATAGAACAGTACAGCACAATACAGGCCCTTCAGCCCACAATGTTGTGCCGACCTTTAGACCTCACCTTGGACTATCTAACCTCTACCTCCCCCATATCCCTCTATTTTAAATTCCTCCAAATGCTTATCTAGCAATCTCTTGAATTTGACCAAAGTACCTGCCTGCACCATTACCCCAGGCAGCACATTCCATGCCCCAACCACTCTCTGGGTAAAAAAAACCTTCCTCTGATATGTACCTTGAACTTCCCACCCATTACTTTAAAGCCATGCCCTCTTGTATTGAGCAATGGTGCCCTGGGAAAGAGGCACTGGCTCTCTACTCTATCTATTCCTCTTAATATTTTGTACACCTCTATCATGTCTCCTCTCATCCTCCTTCTCTCCAACAGTTTGCCCCAGTGTTAGTGTTAGTGGTTATAGTTGCTTTCAAAATTAATAAGATGGCTATAAGTTTATTGTTCTTAACAGCAGGCTAAAGTGTGCAATATTCCAGGATCCACCACCACATTTATCCATTTCTACTGTGTGTACAGTATCCCAGTGGGACTGTTCCAAATTTTTGTTCCTTTACATTGAAGGTAAATGTTTGCTCATTTACATTGAAGGTATTTGCACTGCCATCTTTAAGGCAGTAACTTGTTCATGGTAATTTGGCACGTCCCCCAAAGACAATTATAGCTTTGGACTACCTTTAGCCCTATTGGCTCCATAACGTCCATAGCAAGACCTGTTCCTTGCAGACTTCTGGCCTTTTGTATTTGCACAGGCTCCTTGCTTCCCACCAAACCTTCCTCAGTTGTGAGGAAGACAACCACATCTTCATTATCAATTCTGTGGGCTTATTCACTGCCTGCATCTCTAAAATGTTTGCACCTTGCATACTTTAGACAAACTGCCTTGGTGTCATCTCCATACATGCTGGCTTGAATGTTGAGTCCAACTTATGAAATAGTTTCACCTGAATTCTCTTATTCACCAATCTGTACATCAGATTAAACACTATGGGGTCACGTACAAAGATCTAGAAATGATGCTTTTTTGTTTGCTTCCTCTGCCCGACCACATTCTAGTTACTAGATCACTGTTCTAGTTAGAGAAATTCCCTATTTATTAGCATCAATAGGACATTGTCCTATTACTGTTTCAAACACCAACATCCTAAATTCACTGGCAGTGTAATGTTCATGGGCTCAGTAGTGTTGTCTATTACCAAAGCAAATAACAGAGGTAGAGGGATCAACATAACAATATTTAGTGAAGGCAGGAAACTCAATCAACAGGAACGTCTTAGTTTCAAATCCTGGGCTTCTGTACCTCCCTCTGCAACTCGATCCTTGACTTCCATATCGGGTGACCACGGTCAGTGTAGATCTGTAATAACATATCTGCCTCGCTGACTATTCACACAGGTGCACATCAAGGATGACCTCTTCTCAGTACTATCATTAGGGAAGAGGTTCAGGAGCCTGAAGACCCACACTCAATGATTTAGGAACAGCTTCTTCCCCTCTGCCATCAGATTTCTGAACGGGCCATGAATACAACCTTATTATCCCTTTTAGCATTATTTATTTGTTTATTTAGTTAGTGATTTGTAGTAATTTTAATGTTTTTGCACTGTACTGCTGCTGCAAAACAACAAACTTTGCGTCATAAGTCAGTGATAATAAATCTGCTTCTGATAAAAGGTGAAAGGTCGTACAACATGTTACACTCAGATTTAAGGTATACTTGCATTAGAAACAACCATTTCAGAATTATGGTTTGAGATAATGTACTAAATTAAGAAAACCTACAGAATGCAAGGGCACTTATTGATAATTGAATTAGATTATTTGATAATCGAATTAGATTCACTTGGTAAAAATTTGAGGTCTATCATTTAATTTAAAAATGATGTTTAGTAAAATGAGAAACATTAATGCAAGAAAAATGAATGAATGTTTGCACTCAGTGCAAGGTCAGGCATGGTATTTCAAAAGTAGGCATTGACCCCAATTTTCAAAATAGTGCCACAGGTAGAAGCAATGTAATAATGATATTTGAGACCTCCAGAAAGGCAGGGCTAACTTAGTGGCTAAATCCTTGTAAACGTAGTTTTAACTCAAGACATGCATCCACAAGCATCTACAGCAATGTTCCAAACTTGTTGCATTCAGAACATGCTAACCCTGCAAGAATTTTAAGTTTCAAGGAGATCCAGGAAGCGAAGACATTTATTGTGGTGTTCTGATCAATATTTATCCCTAAAACAGACTACCTGCTCATTGCAATATTGTTATTTGTGGAAGATTCCTGTGTTCAATTTAGCTACTGCATCTCCTGCATCATGACTACACTTATAATGTGCTTTATTTTCCCCACAAAGTAGTTCAAGGTCTCCTGAATTTGTGAACTGCACTATGCAAATGCATGGTTTTTCTTTTCTATACTATGAAGGAAAACTTGAATGCAGATTTCCATATCAAACATATCAGCTATATTACCACAACTAAAGGATATACAGTATATAGTAATCAACCCATTGTACTTATTACTGTTCCCTTCCCTTCTACAAATCCTCCAGAGTATTTGTCCTGTTCTTGTTGATGCAATAAGCAGGTGTCGGTGTTGTTATAATGGCTTTAATATCAAATGATCATCATCCTAGATTGCTTTGGAATGAAACAAAAATGTAGCATCACTCATGACTCCAAAGTGCTTTGCAGTCAATGAAATAGTTTCCAGAGAATGACAAGTGATATAACATACAACCAAATAATCTACAGCACAATGTTTCAAAGAGAAAAAGAGATGAAATTTGTCTTTAATGTGTATGAGTGAGGGCTAAATATTGATCAAGACGCTGATGAACTATTATGCAAGAACTTTGACAGCTCTGATTCACCAATGTCCTATAGGGGAGGAAATCTGCCATCCTTGTCCAATTTGGCTTATACTGTACGTGCCTCCAAAGCACCAATGTGATTGACTCCTTAGTTCATGGGAAATTAAGAATAGATATTAAATGCTGGCATTGCCAGAGACATCCACAAACTAATGAATGAATGGATAAAATCTGAGATACAATGATTTTAATTCTACCAAAAGACAGCTGCATAGAACTTAGATCACATAGTATTAAGTTTTTGTGCAAATTATAAACCAGTTTCAATGAAAAATAAATTGTATGTTAAAACTGGGGACTTACTGAGAGTTGCATGGTGAATAATTTTCTTTATGGGTTCTCCACACACTTGTTTACCAGAAGGAGCCCAGACTTGTACAGTAGCACAACTGGACACCTTTTCTAGGATTTTCATTTACACATGTGTGGCTCATGGATAACACAGGCTACATGTGCAGAAGTTTATGTTGCCTATTTCAATGTTACTTAAACTTAAATTTGTTTATCAGTCTTGGCCCTTAAAGTTTTGTGCTAGTAATCTGCCCAAGGCAAGTTCCCAACTTCAGCTTTAAACTCTCACCTGACACCCCCTACATTATGCCAACATTGCGTCTCCCCAACTGGTTAAATGATCCCCACCACTGATCCTTAATAGTTGACTATTACATCCAACCCCCACTCTCCCCCCCCCCCCCCACCTAAACAACTCATTTCCCTGACCTGACCCCTCTGCCACCTCCTGGACAACCTGTTTTGGTCCTGGTCACCGACTCCCATAAATGAGCCACAACCCTCCATCCAATCTCCCACTGTCCCCTTTCAGACCCCTCCCCCTCTTCTTGAACATACTTCATCTTTTTTTTGTTCTCTCTGCAAAAGGGAAGGCCTATTCAGTGGCATAATTTAAATCTCCTGCATTTATGAACCTTTGAGCAGTGGACCCTGAAGCAAAATGATTTTTCGGCCAGACACGCATTGATAGATTAATACACCATTCAATTTCTTGGCAAGCACCTCTCATAGTCTCATTTAGGAATTCAATTGAGTGCATAATCTAGAATTGACTATCATTTTAGTTCACTAATGAGGGACTGTCTCCATGAAACAAAGTGCAGTTGCAATTTCCAGGGAATGCAATGAAACAAAGATTTTCTGGGTTAATTGCTTTCGTGGTCAAAGGAAGAGCAATCAAAATGTAGTACAGAAACATCATATGAATACACAAATGCAAAGAATCAGAAAAGTATTTATATTAATTTGGCAGCTGTACATCATCCTACAATCATTCACTTTTTGGTCATTTGTACCATGTTTTTAAATAATAACTGGAGACTGAAAGAGAAGTTTACACAATTCAAAACCCAGTTTCCAGCAGAAGTAAAAGGGCAAAGTTCATAAAGAACTCTATATTTCCTCCTGAAACTATATTGCTCAGTCAGGGAATAACCATTCATTTGAAAGCAAATTTTAACTCCATCATTTGATAAGGTACCTATTGATAACTTCAACCTGCAAAGCAACTAGAATCTGCATGGCTGACTGCTCAGAAAAATGAGATTTCCCAAGACTTTACTTCTGATTGCTTCGTGTTGTGACAGATGATCAGTACTGCTTTAGTGAGGACTAAGACTTTGGAAACAAGTATGTTGTATTTCCAGTGAAGTAAGAGGAAGTAAAAAAAGTAGGGAAATTCATCACTAAATTAACCTCATTTTAATGTAATAATTATTGAAAGGAATTTGGTATTTCAAGTCAAAAGATTCAATGATCTTTCTTTTCAAAATGATCATTGATTGAAAAATTCAAATTCATTTACATGGCAAAGCCAGAGTATGAAAATGAATTTTAAAATAGATTTTTCAATTCTTTATTGCCAGCGTAGATAAATGATTTAATTTATACTTCAATATATCATCTGTACAATGCCAATTATAATCAAATTAGCAAAAGTACACAGCAGTGAGCAATGTAACAAGGAATCCAATTTACTGACTTTGTAATAACCAGGATGAATTTTTCAAAGTTACATGAATTTGGAATCCTGTCATTTCCCACATGATTTTGCTGCAGCTTTTGGATGAAATTAGTGGTATGTTTTCTGTGGGGAATGTGCTTTTGAGGGGGAGGGTGTTGTCCGATCTGCTGCTGCACCATTGGCTTTCATGCTGTGTTACCAGTGTTCCTGTCAAAACTCTGCTGGGCAATTCCCACACAATTTTTAGGTGAAATAAAACTGAAGCATGTATTAAAACAGCAAAGCAGTGAAAAATGTTCCAGGTCAATTTAAACATTGTAAAGACCAAGCAAAAGCTTCCAGATATATTTTTTACATACATATATATATATGTATATATATTATATACATACACATACACACACACTCACTTTTAGAGATCCTATTATCTAATCCTTTATTAAAAGATCAATGGCTCAATGTGTTTTGTTCTCCATGGATGTGCCCCATTTGCTGATTTTCTTCAGTATTTTGTTTTTATTTCAAATTTCCTGCATCCATGTTATTTTTCTTTATTGTAGGTTAAACCCTTTAACTGTCTGTGTATCTGATCACTTAGTCTTTATTTTATCTATAAATCTAGCTAATTAGATTTATATTTTCTGTGTGATGGCATTTCATAATTTATTCACCATGTTAAATAGTCCACTTCCCTTTGTGTTTGAACTTTTGCTCCTTCATCACAGTAAACAATTTATCTGGATTTTTTTTTCTGTCAGATCTCTCTTTAATCTCAAAACCATCAAGAAAGGCATAAAACTACTTCCTTATTCTGAACAAGCCACTGTATATTAAGGCTTGAATTTTTCTTGACGTGGCCCCCAGTACACAGTTGTAATTTTCATAGATTCGAGGTGGAAGGTGCATAACAGCTTTTGGTATTAATAAAAGAAGCAGTTTTAAGAAACTTAATAATCCTAACAATATACTTATGTAAAAATAAAGCTTCTAAATTATCAGGGAAACACCAAAGCCTGGAAGATTAATGCATTGATACAAGCAGCAAGCCTCCTTTATGTTAATAGAAAATGACTAATCAGAAAATATAATTTCCTCAGCATTATATGCTTCACCAAATTAACCAGAATTTGGTACGGACTAGGTACACCGAGTGAATTAGGAGGTGTCAGCTTTCACTTGGGCCCACTATGAGGCCCTGATGATCAACCAGGAATTATGCCACCTTTCCATCCACAGCAAGGATGCCCATAATCACCCAGCAATATCAGGTCAACATCAGTCTTAAAATTACATCTCAAACAGTAGGGTGATCTCCTACACCACTGAAGAACAACAGGAACATGCTAAAGCTGCCTTACTTTATCCACACTCCCTACATAGAGTAAATAAGATCACTGTTAACTGAAGCACAACAAATCAACCAACAGATCACTGCTTTTCCTCTATCGCCACTGTCACATGTGTGACTTATGTCTCACCTGGTGCTGAATCCAACGGCATCCATTGTGAAGCTGGTGCGTATGTTGATTGGAGAATGCAAGGTTCTACCTTCTTCTAGTCCAAAGGTAATGCTAATAGGATGATTCTCTTGGACTGTTATGGCATGAAACAAATAATAATTAGAGTATTGGTTGTAAGAAACATCACCAAGTACCTTATCTTACAATTTACTGTGATCTAAACTTCAGTATGTGAAAAGAAGGAAAACAGATACAGGCATCATGTTTCTGTTTCTACCTCAATACTTTATATATTCATACTCTACTGCCCAGGGTGACCTCCTCCGAAGAAACGATTTCTGAGCTATTTTCTATTGTAACTGGATATGTCACTTGAATGAATAACAATGAGACCCACAGGAGGGGGAAGCAGTGTTCCACTTAGCTAAGGAAGAAATTTGGACTTTTGTGCCCGATTTATACTCCATACTTTTGGCATTAGTGTGGTCAAAAGTGGTTCATATTATTGCTGAACTGTAGATGAATTGAGCTGTATTCAGCTTTGCTTACCTGGCCATAAGACGGAGACACTGATAATAATTCAATAAAGTACCAGAATTGTAAGGGTGCATAGATATGGCTACCAGAAATGATCAAAACTAAGATTAAGACAAAATGTCCTACATATAGTTACCTTCCAAAGTGCAAAAATATTATTGTTCTCAAAGAACTGTCACTGTAATGTGTAATTTCTTTACTTCTTTTTATGGATCACTTTGAGCTGTTCTTTCTGAAGATATTCAGCACATTCTAACATTTTCATTCTAATTATCATTTGCAGCAGCTGCTGCTAGTCAACTGTCTCCAGAATGAGGGAAATTAGGACATGTAATACAATGAATAAAGGACAGGTTTTGCCATAACATTTTCCAGCAGAAAAATACCTCATTACATTCATATCTGTAACTAAGCAACTGAGCTGATAAAAAGTAAATAACATGTGATATTACAAAATAACATTTAATGTTAAGAAATAATGTATAAAAGCTAAAAACAATTATATTTGCAGTATGAACAGCTATATTGTTAAATACAAAAAGAAGGCAGTGTGCATTAGTTTGTCATGTGTACATTATGGACTGTGCAAGCCACATTTGATGGAAACAATTGCCAAGATCAAAGCTGGGTGTTCACAAATATATCACAGGAATACAGGGTAGATTTTCTAAATATGCATTACCAATGAAAAATATATCAGGAACTCATAGAAGCACCATCCATTAAATTCTGTCCTCTAACCCATACCCCCCACCCCAGAAAAAAGGCAACATGCACGATTTCCTGATTGGTTCTATTCTAGTCAGTAAACATGAAAAAAATAAAAAAAAGAGAGAATTGCACTTACATTGATGTCTCAAACTATTTAACAACTAATCAACTGCTGTTCAAACTCTAATCACTATGGCAATGTAGAAAAACATGACAGCAATTTGGATTCCTGCCATCATAGCCAAGATTAACAGTTGGATGTATTCAAAGAAAGAGAACAATGTTGGTCCAAAGTCTTAAATCAGTGAAGGATTAATTGTTCTCAGTGTGCTATTAATAATAAAAAGTTGCAAATTTAGGATATGAAGTTTTCAACCCATGAGAAAGGCCTTGATGGAATGGACAAGGGGACATACTTTGTTTTGAGTGTGAGAATAAGCTAAGGAGTTCAATTAACTAACTCAACCTCAAAGGAATGACATTTCCACATTGCATTATTTTATATTGCATCATGCACAATTCACAAAATCAGATGATAAGTTGTCTTATTAAGCCCATTCACCTCATCAAGAAATCAAAGAAACATTACATTAAATCTCCATAACTACAATAACTCCAGGCAACAACCAGCACACATATAAAAAACATTCCAGAATTTGCACAGGATTGATGGACAGACATCCGATTCCCCTCAAGATGAGAGAAGGGAAAAGGAAAGGGGAATGACATTAGCAAGCAGGTCACTCTTTCCAGTACACTTTCAAACACTCATTTCAAGAATAGTGCTGGCGATGTATTGAGAGAGAATGTTTGAATGCAGCAGTGGTGGTGGGGGGGGGGGGGGGGGGGGGAGGGGGGAGGTGGAAGGTAGCAGAGTCCTCCAGAAAAACCACACAGATTACTGAAGAACCATGCAGGCAGAGGAAACCTTGTGCAATGAACACTGACAGCAGGTGAGGGTACAAGTTCCCTTTATGAATGCCTGCACTTAATGGAGCAGAGTACTGGACCCAAATGCCTCTTCTGGGGGCTAATGCAAAAAGTTGCATATTATATATATGAACAATTCCCCACTTTGCCAAATTGAAGGTTTTTTTTTAACTTCTACAATGCAGCAATCAGCTGCAAAGTGTTATATGCCACATATCAGCAATGACTGCCCACAATAATCCTGAGACAAGGTTTGAAAGATAAAAGACAACCCTGACTGGAAGAGCAGTGCAGGCTCCTGCATGAGGTTGCACCTTGGTGCAGCATCATTACCATCTATGTGATGGAAGATGCCACCAGAAGCAAATGTTACTGTTGTATGATTATTGATGTGATTTGGGCAGTACAGATGTCAGAAAAGTGCATGGAATTTTCAACCTAAACTTCCTTATTAATGACTGCTATCAACTCTCATTGAAATGTATGCAATACTTATTAACATTATCTTTTGGGTGGTGTGCAGACAAATTTATGGCAAGTTGTAGGAGGGATTCAATTTTCTCCTTATTACAGGTGGGTGGAAGGCATTGTTGGGAAGTCAACAGTTATTGAACATCTTTAATTGTCGGTGAATGAGGAATAGAAATGGTTTTCTGACGTATACTGGTAGAAAAGGTGCAGGTTCCCACTGCCCTGCTCATGGTCAGTGGCATCAATATCAGTGAGCATTTGCAATGTTGGGAATTTGTTTTCCTAGTGAGCAGTCTGCAGATTTGGCATTCACCTTGCAGGCATATACAGGTGGCTGTTGTGTTTGTTTATCTGAGTGGTGCAGGTTGAAGCTTCTCCATTTGATGGTGAGCTGTACATGAGTTGTTGCACAAAGCACTCTACAGGCACCTTGTTGGTGCCAGTCAACTACAGAAGTTCAGGGTGATTGATGGGGTAGTAATGCAGTGGGCTGCATTATGTTGAATAATTTAAAGTTTCTGCATTATCCTGGAAGCTGAATATTGATCGGATGTGTGAAAAAGAATGCTTTAGAAATAGAAGAATGGCATAAATTGGCTGTAGAGGATTCTTTTTATTACACATTGTCTGGAACATATGTAACAAAAGGAGGAGAAATTCCAACTCTAATAAAACAGACATTTTGCTGGTCTTTCAGCATTTCTCAATAAGTCCAACGGTAATTCTTCCTTTCACATCTCAAAACAAAAGCAATGATGCAAAAAAGCAGATGCCACGTGGCCATCGTTCTCACTTACTAAATTGAAAGAATGGTTCTATAATTTTGGCAACCATTCTAAAAGTCCAAAACTAAAAGCCATAATGATAGTGTATAATCCCTACAGAATCAGGAGCACCAATCCCTTCTGGAAAAAGTTTGACCCCAAACGGTCCTTTATCCTGGACAGAAAGTTTCAGTGACGTTCTCTCTAATACTTATTTTAAAGAATTAACATTGTTGTGCCCTCCAAATGCAAGTGGTTACAAACACCCTGACTAGAAAGCAACAATCTGCTGGAGGAACTCAGTGGGTTGAGCAGCATCTGTAGGGGTGGGGGTGGGAAAAGAAGGAATTGTCAACTTTTCTGGTCAAATCCATGTATCAAGAGGAGAGAGATAGCCAGTATAAAAAGAGAAGAGGGGCAGAGCGGAGACATGAGCCCAAGGTGATTGGTGGACTGAGGAGGGGTGAAAGATGATGGGCAGGTTCTGCCAGGTAGGGGATGGGGAGATGGGGGGGGGGGGTCAAGGTGGGGGAGGTGGTGGAGTGGATTTAGGGGATTCCAACCTTCATCCTTCCCTTCCCCCTCACCTCGCTCCATTTGCCTCTCACTTTGTCTGTCTGCTTCCATCTATCCTCCACTTGCCACTGTCCCCCAACTCCATTCCCCTACACCACCTGGCATAACCTGCCTGTTATTTTTCACCTCACTGTCCACCAATCACCTTGGGCTCTTGTCTCACCACTCCCCCTCTCCATCTCTGCTCACTGTCTTCTGTCCAGGAAGAAAGAATTCTTCCAGCATCAGAAGTCTCTTGTGTCTCAAACCTAACAATAAAAAAAAATCATTGCTGAAATGTTGCTGAAATGTTGGCTCATTGATGTGCAGTGTTTACCAGTTAGTTAACTCTCTTCCTCTGTGTTGCGCCAATCATTTAGGTGCACTTTGGAAGCAAGTGGAGGAAACTAAGCCCCGTCATTATATCAGTATTTGAAAACAAGATTGAAACCATATTTCAAAAGAATATTCAAATTTTCATCTGAATCGTGAAATTTGTATAATGTATTAGCAGAGATACTGATCCATTTACACTGACTTTTCCAAAGCTTTTGCTTACAAGACAAAATGGAAAGATAACTGAGAATTCAATAGACATATTGACCTTCCTCACAGTAGTAAATCTTTCATTTCTTGGTTGATACAGTCCATCTTCCTCCTTCAGACATGCAGGGTATTTATTATTACCTTCACTACTTCAGTTAGTGAGTATGAAAGTCAGTAAGACCTGAAATTTTTGTAAGAGCCAAAGATATCACATAGCTTAGCAATCCATTTTTCCTTTAGATGGTGTGTAATGGCTTATTGATTTCAACTCTGCAAATGAAAGTGTCTTGTATCTGGCCAGTTTTGCTCTAAGCATCTCAACTTGTTCCATTCCTTCATATCTCAATTAAAATCCTCAGTCTCCACTTCCCATCCAGGTAACAAATGTATTCTCCCTGAGGTGATCTCATTGGCTTTCTCTCCAGTCCCTGCATCAGTGATTTTAAACTAATCATGCTCTCCCCTTCCAGTTCACTGCCCTTCTCTCCTCACTTTTGCTTTTCTCTCCAATGTAAACTCGATCTGTATTCATAACCAGTCCTGTGTATTCCCCATCTCACATGCTTTTAACATGTCAGAGTGGCACTTCCTTACAACAATCTTCACCCTCAATCTTCCCTCTTTGATCCCTACTTCCTCCCACATACAGCACTGTAAAGAATTTTGTGCCCATTTTTTTATAAAAGCACTTTGTTTGCAATGATGTAGTGTTTGACCCTCTTTCTACAGTGAAGAATCTGCATAATTATGCACTCTCACTTTTCTAATCCCCATTAAACTTGTTATTTTCTCTCGCTTTAGTCATTCCTCATCCCTGCCACCTTGCCCAAAGGACACCAACATGAATGGATGTGCAAACAACATTGAGTCATTCACTAGCAGATTTGGCTGGACCAGAAAATGACAATAAGATGGAATCTTGACCTCACAATCCACCTTGTTATGACCTTGCACCTTATTGTCTACCTGCACTGCACTTTCTGTAACTGTAACACATTATTCTGCATTCTGTTTTGTTTTACCTTGTACTACCTCAATGTACTGTGTAATGAATTGATCTGCATGAACAGTTGCAAGACAAGTTTTTCACTGTACCTCAGTATATGTCATAATAATAAACCAATTTACCAATTTTTGCATTTCTTCCCCATTTTCAGCTGTAAAAATATGCAAAGAGCTCATGGGCTTCTTTCTCTAAGGATCAGCTGCTTCTGTTGGTTTCCTTCCTACCATAGTCCACAAGATCAAATTTCCTTTTAAGTTTCCCACTCCTCTCCACCTCTAGACCTAAAGGTTCACGTTCCCCAATGTCTCCCTTGTTCCTGTGAAGTCTTCTCAGAGATCACCTTGTCCATTGGATCCATCTCTTCCTTTTCTTAGAAAGTCCCATGGAACAATGTTTCCACTCTAGTTATGTGGGTTGTGAGGTGACTGATGAAACTCACAAGACTGCAGATCCTGGCTTGGGTTGAACAGGAATTGTTTGACCAGGTGTGCGAGGGCACTTTGCCCAGTGCATTCTTTCTGCCGTTTGCACTGGGATTCTGCATGCTCCTTACAAATGGACTCAAGTCTCTCAGTGCCACCCCAACTGCTCCCTCCCTATTGGAATGATCACGGACAATGATCTTTCCCACTAGACAATGGAAATATTACACATTTTCAGGGAGGTATTGAGAACATCTTGAATATTTTCTTCTGCTAATCTCTTCCCATGACTGAGCTCAGAATAGTGGTGTCTATTTCAGGAGCCTGGTGTCAGGCATGTGGACACCATGACCTGGCTATCAGAGCTGACTGAATGTAATTGGAGCCCCAGTGCTGTGGATGTTGGTTCAATTATCCAGCCAATAGATATGGAGGGATTTGCAGGGACAGTGTCAGTGACCTTTCTCTAGTGCTTGGTTTACTTAATCCACTTCTCAGAGTTGGGTGACTGCTGCCTGGCAGGCCCTAAACTTTGCACCAGATTTGATATCCTGATTTTCAAAAAACTCTTCCTTAGACGGCCAAAGGCTGCACTGGTGAGCTGAAGGTGGCGTTGAATTTCATCATCAACATTCGTTGAGAGGTTACACTTGAGATATAGGAGGTGGTCCACGTTTCCCTGCTGCTGCTGTTACTACTTCACTTACCCACTGAAAAGTTAACCACCCATATTTCAGATTCCCTTTTAGTTGTTACTGGTCACCACTCCAGAAAGGGAGAAGACAGGGTGGAGCTCAAGCCGACCTGAAAAGGTGTTGGCCTGGCAGACCGTGTAGGCTAAACCAGGATAAGAGAAGGTATCTTTAATAGTCACATGTACATTGTAACACAGTGAAATGCATCTTTTATGTAGAGTGTTCTGGGCACAGCCCGCAAGTGTCGCCACACTTCTGGCGCCAATGTAGCATGCCCACAACTTCCTAACCTGTACGTCTTTGGAATGTGGGAGGAAACCAGAGCACGCAGAGGAAACCCACGCAGACACAACCCACGCAGACACAGGGAGAACGTGCAAACTCCTTACAGACAGGGGCTGGAATTGAACTCAGGTCACTGGCACTGTTATGGTGTTATACTAACTGCTCCACTACCATAATGAATGCACAACAGTAATCGGCCATTGGGCGAAGCAGGAAGAGTAGGGTGATTGGAAGTAGACTACGGAAGGTGAAGAGGTTCAGAGTGATAAGCCAGCACACCAGGCAGGGGGAAGCATGAACAGTCTGAGAAGACAAAGCAAAGTGAGAGTGAACTTCAAGGGGGCACAGGTCACAGGCAGCAGGAGATAACACGGAGGCAGCAGGATGATCCGGAGTAGAACTAGCAAACTGGGTGCAGAAGTGACGGCATGGCGGACCTGAAAGGGAGAAGCTGGGGTGTGGTGCTTGGGCAGACCTGAATGAGTGGTGGCCTGGCGGACCGTGCAGGGTAAACCAGGAGCAGGGATGGGCAGAACGAAAGGGCAACTAAGTGAGGACTGCGCAACAACGATCAGCGGCAGGGTGATTGGAAATAGACTGGGCAATCTGGAAAGGGTGCAGACATGGCAGAGTGAAGCACAAATCTGTGCTGGTAAATGGGATTCGTGTACAGGCGCAAGAGCAGCATAGACATGTTGGGCCGAAGGGCCTGTTTCTGTGCTGTATGATTCCATGACTCTTGGACTAATATGTATTGTTGGAGTATGTTGCATGCAGGTTTAAGGTGAGAGGGGAAGGATTTAAAGGGGACCTAGGGACAAGGTTTTCCTCACACAGCAGGTGGTGGGTTAATGGAGTGAGCTGCCAGAGGAAGTGCAGTTGGGTACAATTACACCATTTAATAGACATTTGGTCAGGTTCATGGATAGGAAAGGTTTAGAAGGATAGGGGCCAAATGCAGACAGATGGGAGTAGCTCAGATAGGCACCTTGGTCAGCATGGACAAGTTGGGCCAAAAGGCTTGTTTCCATGCTGTATAACTCTACGATTCCTCAGATACCAGTTCCTTCCTTCAAATCTAATGTTGTAACCCCTAAAGAAACCACTTAGTTTCTACCCGTGCAAACTATCCACTCTTCTGGAATCTCCCTCTTCGCTCCAGTCCTGCCATGTGTTATCACCCCAATCATTCCCACCAAAAAGACTAGCCATGTCTGAGATAAACTTCTCTCATAATCCTTCACACAATTCCATTCAATCCATCACCACCATCACCCTGCTGGGTGGGACTGCACTTACCTGCTTATAAACAAGGCTGGAGAATCAAATTACTTTTTAATTCCCCTTTCTAATACTATGATCTCTGACGTCCCTAATGATCGATGCTTGCCCCACATCTATTTTCTCACCAACCCCAGACAATGTCTACAGCAAGATCAGTGTCAGTTTCCACAAGAATCCTGATAATACCCTGCTCTAACTCGACATTATTTCTCTCAACCCCTTCACTGTCTCAAAACTGGCAGATTGCTTGTTCAGCACCAGTATTAGAGGAACAAAATATGCAGCTAAATACTAAGAAAACTAAAATGACTCTTTTTGGTCCCTGTTCATAGTCAGAACTTAAATCTCTCTGGGATGACACCTCCAATACTAACTGAGCTTTCCTGTTTTCTAATGGTACATAATCTATCAAAGTCCTAAATTCTAGAATTCTAAACCTCTGTTCTTCTCCGTTTCCCTTTCATCCTTACATATATTGATCAAGCTTTTGGCTATCTGGCCCAATGTTGTTCAAATTCAGCTTTGTTTGATAGCATCCCTGTGAAGAACTTCAAGACTCAACTTAGAGTTTGCTACCCAAATGTAAGAATCTTCTGCTGCTAAAGAGGGACAACCGCACTCATTTTGCCACTGGAACAAGTTACCAAATATGGTAGGTCACAAGCAAAAACAGTTGTTCCCTTTCTCACACTTTGGCAAGGTATACATATTTTTTAAAAAAAAATCACATATGAAAAATTCTTGTTCACATGCATGACTGGGTTACATAATTACAGAACCTTTCCAACTCGTGTTGAAGTAGCAACTATAATGGAAGGTTAAAAATACCAATAGAATGTGCGACAAATAGGTCAGCACTTGCAACTGATCCTGCATCACCTGAAATCTACACTTGGCAATTTGGTAACAGTTACTACAATTATTTGCAAGAGGATTTTGTACAATTTGTTTTAAACTAACAATTTGATGCAACTGTTTCCAAGAATAAACAGTTATGGAATGAAAAGTAGAGGATAGACAGGTGGAGGATGGACAGAAGAAGAGGATAGATGGAGAGCAGAATGGACAGATGAAGGTATAAAATGACAGAGGGGTTAGGTGGGTGAACAGCTGGTAGACAGACAAAGTGATGCAAATGGAAAGAATTCCTCTTTATTGAAAATACTAGTGTGAAAACTGGAAAAGAATTCTCTCTATGTTTTAATGCTGATTCTGCATCCACAGTCCTGCCAGATATCATAGAACCACAGAACAGTACAGAATAATACAGGTTCTTCAGCCCACCACGTTGTGCTGACCTTTAAACCTCACCTAAGACTATCTAAACCCTTCCTCCCACATTTCCCCCTATTTTAAATTCCTCCATATGCTTATCTAACAATCTCTTGAATTTGACCAAAGTACCTGCCTCCACCACCACCCCAGGCAGCGCATTACATGCCCCAGCCACTCTCTGGGTAAAAAACCTCCCTCTGATATTTCCCTTGAACTTCCCACCCATTACTTTAAAGCCATGCCCTCTTGTATTGAGGATTGGTGCGCTGGGAAAGAGGTGCTGGCTGTCCACACCATCTATTCCTCTTAATATTTTGTTTACCTCTATCATGTCTCCTCTCATCCTCCTTCTCTCCAAAGAATAAAGCCCTAGCTCCCTTAGTCTCTCCTCATAATGCATACTCTACAAACCAGGCAGCATCCTGGTAAATCTCCTCTGCACCCTTTCCAACACTTCCACATCCTTCCTATAATGAGGCGACCAGAACTGGACACAGTACTCCAAGTGTGGTCTAACCAGAGTTTTGTAGAGCTGCATCATTACCTCGCCGCTCTTAAACTTGATCCAACGACTTATGAAAGTTAACATCCCATGAGCTTTTTTAACTACCCTATCCACCTGCGAGGCAACTTTCAGTGATCTGTTGATATGAACCCCCAGATCCCTCTGCTCCTCCCCACTACCCAGAATCCTGCCATTAACCTTGTACTCTGCCTTGGAGTTTGTCCTTCCAAACTGTACCACCTCACACTTCTCTGGATTGAACTCCATCTGCCACTTGTCAGCCCAGCTCTGCATCCTATCAATATCCCTCTGTAATCTTCGACAGTCCTCCACACTATCCACAACACCACCGATCTTTGTGTTGTCTACAAACTTGCCAACCCACCCTTCCACCCCCTCATCCAGGTCATTAATAAATATCACGAAAAGTAGAGGTCCCAGAACCGATCCTTGTGGGACACCGCTAGTCACAGCCCTCCAATCTGAATGCACTCCCTCCACCACAACCTGCTGCTTTCTACAGGCAAGCCAATTCTGAATCTGCATGGCCAAGCTTCCCTGTATCCCATACCCTCTGACCTTCTGAAGAAGCCTACCACGTGGAACCTTGTCAAATGCCTTACTAAAATCCATGTAGACCACATCTACTGCACTACCCTCATCAATCTGCCTGGTCACCTCCTCAAAGAATCCTATCAGGCTTGTGAGGCAAGATCTTCCCTTCACAAAGCCATGCTCACTGTCCCTAATCAGTCCATGATTCTCTAAATGCTCATAGATCCTATCTCCAGGAACCCTTTCCAACAGCTTGCCCACCACAGACGCAAGGCTCACTGGTCTGTAATTCCCTGGACTATCCCTACTACCTTTTTTGAACAAGGGGACAACATTTGCCACCCTCCAATCCTCTGGTACCATTCTCGTGGACAACGAGGACTCAAAGATCCCAGCCAACGTTTCAGCAATCTCCTCCCTCCTCTCACGGAGCAGCCTGGGGAATATTTTGTCAGGCCCCCAGGACTTATCTGTCCTAATATTTTCTAACAGCTCCAATACATTCTCTCTCGATATCTACATACTCTAGAACATTAACCTTACCAACACTGTCCTCAGAGTCATCCAGGCCCCTCTCCTTGGTGAATACTGAAGAGAAGTATTCATTGAGAACATTCATATCCAAAGCAGAAAGATGATTTAGTCAAATCAGAGCTATGCTCTGTGGCCAGAAAATATGTTTGGCTCTATCCAAGTTAATATTGCAGCCATGTTTCAAAATGCACAAACATACATACACCTGTAAAATTGTTGAGCATCACAATAAAAATTGCTTTCCTTTTAAATGGACATTTTCTATGTGGGAATATGTAATGGTTGCAAGGAACAGCACCGAGAAAATGGTGGATGAAATATGTAACAAACATGGCATATGCTCTAATGGTTGGTGTCACTTTAAGAATTGTTTTGTGATCAACACCTCCCCAACACAACATTGTTTACTGTGGAACTTGCTGGGCAGTCCATTTCTGTGAAGAAAGCTACAGTAAGAACATTATCTTGACAAAGCTTTATTTACTGAATATCCTCATTAGTTTGAATTATGGAGTATTTTCCAGAGAGCGAGAGCGAGAGCAATGAAACAAAAATATAAATTTGATAGTTCAAGGTACAAGAGTTGAAGATCAGATTTTAGTTTGAATAGAACATTACTGAGTTTACTGCAAGTTTATCACTGAATTTACTGTGAGACAGTCTGCTAACATAGTAGAATGTGCAAGAAAAATGTACTTTGAAACTGCAATGTGTTTACTGATAAATTCTTTTATTAACTGTATCCTCGTCTTAAATCAAACATGACATGGTTATCATCAGACTCAAGATGAAGGATTCTCCCAAGCTGCAGTTCTCAGCAGTTGGAAGGGAATTTGTTCAGGGGGATGTCAGGGTCCTAACATAACAATGTCAGAATGTCTTTTAAGAGCTGGGATGGTAAAAGTGACCATTTGGGTAGAATCCAGTACAGCAGTAGCTATAGTTTTCTTTTCATCAATGGATGTTGCTGGCTACTTATGATTCTGCAGAAGTTTTCAGTAAAATATTTCAAACTGGAATTTATGCCAATCAATATTCCACGTGAATCTTTAATGGTCATGACTTTCTGCTTCAAAGCTGATAATTATCTAAAATAAAGCAAAAAATTTAACTCCTCCAGAAAAATAAGATTGACACATCATACAAATACATACAACAAACAAAGTGCACAACATTTCTATTCCAGTGACTGATTATAGTGGTCCTGAAGAATAGGGGACTGTGGACCTGAGCAGTTACTCCAAGCCAGAGCAACAATGGATTAACCAGGGAAACATGGGCTGGCTGCAGGTCTGGGCTGTTGGATGCCACTGCACATACTTAGGCACCTCTGGTTTATAGTGTGTAGAGACATGAAGAACCTGGAAGTAGAATTACAGACTGCAATCTGCAAGTCCCCAATTTCAACTAATAAGATTTTTTTCTTAGAAATGCATAGAGCATATCAAAATTGTACTATGCAATAGAATTTCCAGGCCAGGGAACATTGCATAACATCCCTTTTTTTTGCTCTCAAGCTAAGGAACTTCAATCTGATTGTGCTCACAGCTGGGGAATTTCTTTTATAATCAAGATAATGGTAACTACTCATTTGGAGCTGGCTAAACAGTTATCAGGAGTACTGACACATTGTGCAAACAGCACAGATTACATTTTCTCTCTCTAACCAGTATATTAGCTTCAAAATGTATGAAGTATACAAATTTATATTGGAGCTTCTGTCACAGACACCTACATTAGACTATTGTTTATTGACTACAGCTCTGCCTTCAATATAATAATCCCAAGTAAGCTTGTCACCAAACTCCGAGACCTAGGACTCAACACCTCTCTCTGTAACTGGATCCTTGACTTTCTAACAAACAGACCACAATCAGAGGATAGGCAGCAATTCCTCCTGCACGATTATTCTCAACACTGGTGCCCAACAAGGCTGCATCCTCAGCCCTCTACTCCCTATACACTCATGACTGTGTGGCCAACTTCTGCCCTAACCCCATCTACAAGTTTGCAGATGATACCACTGTTGTAGGCCATATCTCAAACTGCGATGAGTCAGAGTACAGGAAGGAGATAAAGACCTTAGTGAAATGGTGTCATGACAACAATCTTTCCCTCAATGTCAACAAAACAAAAGAGCTGGTCATTGACTTCAGGAAAGGGGGTGGTGTACATTCACCTGTCTACATCAATGGTGCTGAGGTCGAGAGGGTTGAGCGCTTCAAGTTCCTGGGAGTGAACATCACCAACAGCCTGTCCTGGTCAAATCACGTAGAAGCCACGGACAAGAAAGCTCACTAGTGCCTCTACTTCCTCAGGAGGCTAAAGAAATTTGGTTTGTCCCCTTTGACTCTCACCAACTTTTACAGATGCACCATAGAAAGCATCCTATCTGGATGTATCACGGCTTGGTACGGCAACTGCTCTGCTCAGGACCGCAAGAAAACTGCAGAGAGTTGTGGACAAAGCCCAGTGCATTACGGACACCAGCCTCCCCTCCTTGGACTCTGTCTTTACCTCTTGTTGTCGTGGCGAAGCAGCCAGCATAATCAAAGACCCCACCCACTCGGGTCATTCTCCCTTCTCTCCTATCGGGTAGAAGATACAGGAGCCTGAAGGCATGTACCTCCAGACTTAAGGACCGCTTCTACCCCACTGTGATAAGACTATTGAACAGTTCCTTTATACAATAAGATGGACTATGACCTCACGATCTACCGTGTTGTGACCTTGCACTTTATTGCTCAGCACTTTCTCTGTAGCTGTGACACTTTACTCTGTACTGTTATGGTTTTACCTGTACTATATCAATGCACTCTGTACTGACTCAATGTAACTGCACTGTGTAATGAATTGACCTGTATGATTGGTTTGTAAGAAAAGCTTTTCACTGTACCTCGGTACAAGTGACAATAATAAATCAGTACAAATGTTTGCCTAAAAACAGGAATATCTGACTTGCAGTCCAGGAAACCTTTACCAGAAGCTTACTTTTCATTTTAAAGTACACAAAATAATTTGTTGACAACTAATAAGGATCCTCATTAGATTTTTTTTGTAAGATATTGCATGCTTTATATTTAGCAATTTTCCAAGTAGAATTGTTTGAACTTTTTGAATAGTTAAATTTAGTTAATCTGCAGTTTCCAAGGCCACAGTATATTCCTTGAAGAGAACAAACATATACAGTATATCATGGAAAGCAGAACACAGCGCATGGCAAGCCACTAGAAGACCGACTTGATGGGCTAAAAAGCTGCTGAGTTCAGCTCAGCAAAACCAAAATAATACTCATCTACTGCAAACTCATTTAAGAATCTCAAGGATAACTGTTGAGAATGCAGGCTGTAGTAAAGAGAAGAATTCAGAAATAAACCACAATAGGGTCAAGAGAAGAAATCTTCATAATTAAGGAAGGTGACTTTGGAGATGGCAGAAAAGAAAAAAAATCAAAAAATTTACTAAATCATTTTAAAGGTCTAGATGGCTTTCACTTCATTTTTCACTTATGATTCAAATATGAGAGTACAGACACCCATCAATGACTGATAGGAATCTGGGCTGACCATATTTCTTTGTAAATGAATAATAAAACCTTCAGCAATTTAATCATCTATATTGCTACTGTTTTAACTATTAAGGCACGGATAGTAAAGGTAGAGTATTAAATTGTGGAAGGACTGGGAGTTCAATGGCCTTTAAATTTAACTTGTATTATCCCAGTTTAATAGGGATTGTCCTCAGCAACTCTAATAGTGTAAAATCCTGCACTCTAGAATCAGTTTATTTGGATGAAACCACAAGACGAGTGTCAAATGAATTTTGTACTAATATTCACAGTCATTTATAAATACTTCGAGAAGTATTGAGACTGATTTACACAGAAATTATGTACAAACAAAGTATATACAGTACATTAAGGAACAGCTTATTTCAGTTATTCAGGTGGACCTTGACTTAGCCCACTTATAATCCAGCTGGAAATTGGTCTGACTCTCATGTATATGCTTAAACATTGAGCCCATTTAAGAAATTAAGACACACATGTAACATTGGTCCTGGAGGAATTGGTGCCAAGTTCCTCTAGTAGACTGTTTGTTGCTCCAGATTCCGGCATCTGTGGTCTTCTATGTCCAAATGTAACATTGGTGTTGTTCAACTCCCTGGTCTGTATACCCTTGGTCACATTGACCTTTATTTGGGCACTTAAAGCATCAGACTTATTTTTCAACCAAAGCATTACAAAATTTATCAAAAATGAATTTATTGATTGTCCAGTTAAATACAACCTACTCTGGAGCTTCTTTTCACTGCCTATTTGATGGCTCTGCAATTTCTTTGTTTGTAAAATGACTGAGACTAGATTCCCAACCAACAAAGGGGCTGCTGTATTTGCTACTCAATGTCCCTCCTTGCCTTTCTCTGATTTTGGCTTTAGAATATGTAGAAGTCTGAGGAAAGGCAGCAGGTAGTTAGTGGCAAATTAACAGAAAGACTTCTTTCATTGTAAAGAGTATGACTCAAAGTAATTATCTGATGGTAGGGATAGGTTTGCTGCAAATGCAGTTAAATATTGAAACTATTTTGTGCCACATGCTGGTTACCTGGCTGAGGGATGTTAATCAGCATCCCCCTTTAATAATACCAGTTAAATTTCCCCAGATGGCATTGACATAAACTATTTCTGGCTATATTGTTAAGATGGCTGTGGGGTCTTCAAGGTGTCAGTGATTAGGAGAGGTTGATTCCTTTTCAGATAAAGAATCAAAAGTTCGGTCAAGGAAGTGGTACAAAGTAGAGCTACCAACTTTGCAGTGGAAGATTATTTGGGCTTCTTAGCACAAGGTTTCTCGGATAGTCAACATTTTGAAGTCACTTTTTAATAATTCTTTGCTACCGTTTTGTGCCACTGTCAAATGATTAGAAGATGATGGTGCCTGCAGTTACAAATGTCACTCTGCACAAAGAAGCCAGATTTCATCCTGTATAGCAAATTAATTTAATACTTTTTAATGCAAGTGACTCAACTTAGAATGGGACTGGATTTTGGCATGAAGAACCAAATGCCAAATGATAATGAATGCAATCAATCTGAAAGTACAATGATGGGCAGAAAAATGTTTGGAATAAATACATTTTAATGCATGAAATAAGCTATAACTAATGCCAAACAGTACCTTTCGGGTGACAGGGTTGGTGAAATATTGGAGTCCGGTATGAACTAATTGATTGAAATACATTGCCTTGGATGGACAGGATGCAGGACTGCATTCTATTTTTTTTTTGAACTCTTTCATTTATTCTCAAATTCATATTAAAAGACATAAACCAATCTGGACACATGGAATCATTCTTAGTGTCAAGGCCAGCCTGTTTATTGGCAAAAATAATTTTATTTATCCAACAAGAAAGTATACAAATCAATCAAACTGTTGCATTTGAACCTGAAAAATGAAGATTGAATTGATGGCAGATCTGCAAGTCTATCCTGACTTAAATATCACACAGATAGAATTTTCATGAACTACTGATGATTCATTTTTCAACAGATGAGAGTTTTCACATTGAATTGCAAAGTTGATAATCTCTCTTAAAATTGACACAAGCAGAAAACCTTAGCATGCCAATATAGTATACATACAAAAATAATTTAGATCTCTGAACTGTCCAAAAAGATATTACTCTATGGTTGCTGTACTTTTGACATGTTCTAGTTTGTCACATATTCTAGCTGTCCTGCAAAATTGCAAGCTAAAGCAATATACCAAAGCAGCTGGCTGCCAAGATTAATTTTATATTAAACTAGATTTCAATTCTAAGCCTAATGATTATTTATAAATAAAAAATATCACATTTTGTAGTAGGAGTTGTACTGGGTCATGGAATACCAAGAGTAGGCACCTCTAAACACTGGGGAGATACCACCATCACCGTCTCTACAAAATCCTTCAAATCTACTGGCAGCTTCATTGAACCAAAGCCATTGACCTCTCTCATACTGAGGCCCCAGTTACACACAGCCAGCGCCATGGGGCAGGTCCTGGAGAAGACATTCTATTCAGAGTTCTGTCATGAAAGAGATGACTAGCTGGGCAGGGGAAACAATTCAAGGGTATTCCCAAAGTCTCCTTGAAAATGTAACCTTGCCATGGACTCCTAGGCCATAGTGGATTTTTACAGTCTTCCAATTAAAATAAGTAAAAGATTTACATTACCATTGGAGGGAAGAGCACACTTTCTTCCTTAGATGCAGAACCAGAGATTTACACCTCACCTGGAGATTACTATTCCTCCAGGAATTTTGTGTTATCATTTTATTGGAAATCCTATTGAAGCTGTAAAACTCCCTAGTCACTGCTTGAATGTCCATCATACCAATTATTGTATTGATTTTGCAGTCTTACATTGTCATAAAAATTTATGGTATCAAAAGGAGGAAATGCAGTTCACACTTCCCATGCTGAATAAGAAAGAGGTAGTATGGCTGATCCCACCGACCAACCCTTGGACTGTGGCCCTAAAGGTTATAGCTCTCTAAGTGTTCTAGGTACCTTTATAAATGTGATGAGGAGTCCACCTCCATTTGTCTTTCATATTGTACTCCAGGCCCCCACAGACTATATTTGCCCTTATCTGCCCATTACATTTTTTTAATAGATACTTCAAGTTACTTGCCTTTAAAGGAAACTGGTTCTTCCTGCCCACCTTGACAAGCACTGGCACAAGTTAATAAATTTCAATTAAGCTTGCACTCATTTCCTTCTTTCAACAAAATGAAATACACCATCCAAGATCATCTTTCCTCAAAACTAAAGTTCCTTCTGCTTTTCTTAGAACCTGCTGTGGAATGCACAGAAAAAGCAGGTAATTTCTCCCCTTCTCCAAAAAGCTATCCTTACAGCTTCCCTTCATCATCGGCTAACCCCTCCACATAGTTATCTTAACAAGTATTGTGGCTTGAATCTACAAACCTGCTACTTTATAATCAGCAGGAATCCTATAAATGGTGCTCAATATCTCTTTATGAAAGTGCATGGTATATATTGTGTCTCTTTGATTATGGCAAGGTTGGAATGTTTGTCCCTGTAGTACACACTTGTTATTTGGACCTGGATTCCTATCAAAACTAATTCAAAGAGAGTGACTTTAAAATTTCTATTCTCATATAAATGAAGGATTACACAATTTTTGCACAAGTTTTGCATAAAGGTCAAACTCTTGCAAATAATAATTATTTCCCTGTGTCACACAGGTCATATGATAGCAAAAGACTATATTTCAATTTAGAGAAAATACAAGTAGTAGAAATAAATATTGGGAGACAACATTGATCACTTGCTATCCCTCCTTTTACGGTAATTGTTTAAAGTAAAAAATGTACCCCAGATTCAACACAGGTTGTTGAACACAAGTCAATGCAACTTGAAAAATATGAAAGTTACTGTATTGTTATATTTAACATCAGGGAGGACAAGCTTTAAAAGTCACATTTTTCTTTAAGTTGATTTCTGCTTATATACAGGTTTAGTACATTTGATTCATGGATATATCAAATGACTGTGCAAAAGGCAAGGGATCCCTTCAGCATGTGGTGGGGTCATCAATTTTCTCCATGTCATTGAAATGCAAGGTAGTAAACATTGCTCAATAACAATTCACAATTCTACCTGACAGAATCATGGAAATGTAAGACATTGAAGAAAGCCATCCTAGCCCATACATGCCCATTTGTGGATTAGAATTTAGGTTATACTCACATCAGCACTCTCACTTTTTTGCCTTTAAGAGCTCATCCAGGAACTTTTTAAGACATGTTGAGGGCTCCTGCCTCAATCTCCCTTTAAGGCAGGGAGCCTCAGACTCTCACCACACTTTGATGGAAAACTTTATCCTTAACCCTTCAAATAAATTACCTTAACTCATGTGTTTTTTTTAATTTTTCTACAAAACCCTTTTCTATAGCACCTTCAAACTCTCATACCTTTATATAGCTAAAACTTATCGCCTCTCAATCTTCCTCGTTACAAAGTAAACTACCCTGACCAATTCCTCAATTAAAACTCTCCAACCCTGGTGATAATTTCTTGGGTGTTGGTGAGTGGTGGATTTGAATGAGATCTGGGTAAATACCTGCCTTAAAGGGAACCCAACTACTCTAAAAATGGGCTTCACTGACACTGGAGCACATCATTTAGTATTTCTTGCTGACAACACCTTCCATCACATTGTTGATGTTTGAGAGTGGACTAATGGGGTTATCATTAGCTAAATTTGATCCATGCAGGATAAATGCTTGTTTTGCAGATGAACTGAAGCTACAAAAAATTGATGACTCTCTAAATGCCAACAGTGGATTGGGGTGGGAGGGGAGTTGGGAAGAAAGGATGGCTGATAGAGCAGGCAAGGAGAGAAAGGGTGTTGTTGTCAGGGTCAGTACACACCACCTCCAAACATTGAATTATCCATGTATGCTTGACTAGTAGTTGCACCATTGGGGTCTATTTTTGACACTTTGGCAGTGCTGATGTCAAATTAACATTGCTCCATTTGTGTACTTTTGGCATGTGTGGGTGTCACACATTAACAACTGTCGTGAGCAATGTGACTCACAATAAAATTAAGCGTGTATTAGTCATGATACCGGAATCACTTTGAAACTGAAGCACCAAAATAATGGACACAGCTAAACTTAATTTTACAGCTCAAGTTTTTAGAATTCTGAATGAATGGTGGTTAATATAAATCAAGGGAAAGGTCATGGAAGGGGCCTATAGTTAGAGTGTAGTAATCATTCATTCACAAAGAATGAATGGCCACCTTGTCACAGACCCCTGCAGATGTGACATTATGTTTCCCACAGCCCTTGCATTTGCTGGGCTTCAGTCTGAGAACATACTTCCTTCCAATAAATAGAAAAGTGAAAGTTTTTGCATTTAGAGCTTCCAATCCTGGCACACAGAGAATGCTTGAGAAGCAACAACTTGTCTTCCCGGCATCCGTTAACCTAAAAAACTACACAAAGATGATGAATAGCTCCAAAAAGCTGACCTGAACAAAAGCACTGCTTTATGGTGGCTGAATAATTGAATTCTCTTTTATTGCACTGGAATTCCAAAATTCTCGCCAATAATTTGCAATACATTGGATTGGTATTTATTGTAACTTGTACCTAAGATAAACATACAGTCAGCAATAAATGATGATCAATCAATTTTTGGTATCTCAAGCTCCTTTGATTGAATGAAAAGTTGAGATAATGGACAATCCAATTAAATGTTTTCATTAAAAATGATAAAATTAGTTCATATATTGTTGGATGTATAAATTCTGATTCTGGGAATTTTTTGATGACCTTCTGTCAGAACTGGAAGAAGTTACAGAGTTATAGAGTTCTGTAGCACAGAAACAGGCCCTTCGGCCCACCACATCCCTGCTGACCTTTTTGCCCATCTATGCGAATCCCATTTGTCTGCATTAGGTCTGTACCCTTCTATGCCTTGCCTATTTAATTGCCTGTCTGATTATCTGATTGTATCTGACTCCATCAACTCCTCTGGCAATGAGTTCCAGATATCATCCACTCTCCATGGAAAGAAAAACTTTCCCTTCAAATCTCCTTTAACTTTTCCTTCCTCTCATCATGAACTTTTAGTTTTTGAATCCCAATATCGGAAAAAAGGTTCTTATTTACCATTTCTATATGGATCTTATAATTGTATATACCGCATCAGCTCACCCCCTCAGCCTTCTTCACTCCAGGGAAAGCAAGACCAACCAATCTAATCTTTCCCTATAACTGAAGTCCTCCAATCCAGGTAGCAACTGGTGAATTTGCTTTGCATTGTCTCCAACATAACCACATCCTTCCTGCAGTGTGCTGACCAGACGTGCAGTTATAGATAAACCTGTTCCTGAACAAGTAGGAGGCCGGATAAAAAAAGAGAGAAATATATAGAGATGACATGACAGGAGGCAGGCGAGATCAAATGACAAGAGAGATGATGTGTAAGGCTAAAGAAAAGCAATAGGACATGAGATGGAAATAGCAGAGGTGTAAGTGACACCAGAAAACCCACTACCAAATCCTGCTGTCTGAAACATGGGAGCAATGGATAAAATCTGAATTTGTTGAACTCACTGTTGTATCTACAAAACTGTAACTGGTTCCATCAGAAGGTGAGGCATTGTTCTGTAAGCTCCCCTTGAGGTTGATTAGAACATTATAGGAGGCTGAGGACCAAGATGTTACAGTGGGGTCAAGGAGAGAACAATAAAATGGCAAATAACTTGGACATTCAGCAGAAGTTTTCAGCAATGAGATCACAATCTGCATTTAGTTTCTGCAGTGTAGTGAATTCAGTACACTAAATTGAAAGAAATATAAGAAAGGCACTGATAGAAGTTTAAGATCAGTATGGCATCTCCAGTGCATTCACAAAAATACATTCTGCAACCTGAGCAGACAAATGGTGTTTGTATCATAGAGTTAGCTTCACTTTGAAATTGGCTGTACATGGTATCCAAAGAGCAACTTACAACAGCCTTGTACATTACAAACAGTGCAAACAGGATGTGAAAAAGCAACGATATCCCAAACCTCAAGCACATTTTCCATGGCTGCAAATCAGTCCTTGCAGTTCACATCAGAAAGAATATTTTCACAGAAAACACCGGCATGTTTTTACCCTTGTTGATGCCTACAGGCCAATTTCACCATATGAATGTAACTGGTGCTAGGAATGCACGTCAGAAGAATCAGAATCAGGTTTCTTATCAATGACATATGTTGTGAAATTTGTTGTTTTGCAGCAGCTGTACAGTGCGAGACATAAAAATTACCATAAGTTACAAAAACAAATAAATAGTGCAAAAGAGGAATAACAGGGTAGTGTTCATGTGTTCATGGACTGTTCAGAAATCTGATAGCGGAGGGGAAGAAACTTTTCCTGAAATGGAGAGTGTGGGTCTTCAGGCTCCTGTACCTCCTCCCGGATGGTAGTAACATAAAGAGGGCATGTCCTGGATGATAAGGGTCCTTAATGGTAGATGCCGCCCTCTTGAGGCACCGCCTCTTGAAAATGTCCTCAATGGCGGAAAGGGTTGTGCCTGTGATGGAGCTGGCTGAGTCTACAACCCTCTGCAGCCTCTTGCGATCCTGCACATTGGAGCCTCCGTACCAGTCAGAATGCTCCCCACTGTACATCTGCAGAAATTTGCAAGAGTCTTTGGTGACATAGCAAATCTCCTCAAACTCTGAATGAAGTAGAGCCTCTGGCGTGCCTTCTTCATGGTTGCATCAATGTGTTGGGCCCAGGATAGATCCTCTGAGATGTTGACGTCCAGGAACTTTGAAGCTGCTCACCTTTCCACTGCTGACCCCTTAATGAGGACTGATGTGTGTTCTCCTGACCTCCCCTTCCTCAAGTCCACAATCAATTGCTTGGTCTTGCTGACATTAAGTGCGAGGTTGTTGTTGCAACACCACTCAACCAGTCAATCTATCTCATTCCTGTACGGTTCCTCGTTGCTATCTGAGATTCTGCCAACAACACTGGTGTCATTTGTGAATTTATAGATGGCTTTTGAGCTGTGCCGAGCCACACGGTCATGAATATAGAGAGAGTAGAGCAGTGGGCTAAGCACACATCCTTGAGGTGCACCTGTGTTGATGGTCATTTGTTCTGACTGTAAGCCTGAAAGCATCTTCTCATACTAGCAGTGCAGAAAAGCAATCAATGATTTGGGAAGTTTTTAAAAGTTTCTCTAGCATTTTAAAGTAAAGCTTCTCTAGGATTCGAAGATGTTTGTTATTGCAGAATGTTGGTTACTGCACACTCTGTTCGGGATGTTACAAAGCATACTTACAGAGGAGACACTCATTTCTGGTTAGGATTTTATTACATTGATTTAGAGAACTTCAAACACAAGGAACTAAAATCCAGAAAAAAAAACATACCATTACTCTCTGGAGTTTCTTATTGGATAATCTACCTAATTCATGACAGGAAAAAAGATGCATCAAAACTCGAAAGTTACCATGTGATTTTTTTTTTAATTTACTACTATGAGACTGATTACTTGATGGCAGTAGTTCTGTCCAACGAGAAAGAATGAATATCTGTTCCATAATGTGAGCGGATAAAGCAGAAAAGTAATAGATCTCAAGATGTTTACCCGTACATTATCAATAAATATATTTCCCAAAAAACATTGCATCACAGGAGAAAATCTGGTTAGACCACACTTAGAGTACCGTGTCCAGTTCTGGTCGCTTCATTATAGGAAGGATGTGGAGGCATTGGAGAGGGTGCAGAGGAGATTTACCAGGATGCTGCCTGGATTAGAGAGTATGGATTATGAGGAGAGACTAAAGGAGCTAGGGCTTTACTCATTGGAGAGAAGGAGGATGAGAGGAGACATGATAGAGGTATACAAAATATTGACAGGAATAGATAGAGTGGACACCCAGCACCTCTTTCCCAGGGCACTAATGCTCAATACAAGAGGACATGGCTTTAAGGTAATGGGTAGGAAGTTCAAGGGAGATGTCAGAGGGAGGTTTTTCACCCAGAGAGTGGTTTGTACATGAAATATGCTGCCTGGGGTGGTGGTGGAGGCTGATAGGTTGGTCAAGTTCAAGAGATTGTTAGGTAAGCATATGGAGGAATTTAAAATAGAGGGATATGTGGGAGGAAGGAGTTAGATAGGCTTAGGTGTGGTTTGAAGGTTGGCACAACATGGTGGGCCGAAGGGCCTGTATTGCGCTGTATTGTTCTATGGTTCTTAAAATGCATATGATCATTATTGACAAGTGTAGGATAATGATTCCATGCATTATCCCTTCTATCCTTAGCCCAAGAAGCCTCTTCTTCTTAATCCTTTACACTGTAAATCTTTGTCATTCAAAAACTCTGCACACAAGTACAATAATGATAAAAGGTACTTTCTCTACAGTTTGAATAATGTTTGTGAATTATTAAGTCAAATTAATTTTGGTTTGGAAATTTTGGTTTGGAAATCAAGAAGATTAAAAATTAACCTCTTAAAATTCTATAATTTATCAGCGATCATATCCGATCCCCACTAGAACGTATTGTTTGTTTTGAAGGTAGTAAATTGCTCATGGACCATTACATTCAGGACAAATCTGATATATTTATTTACTGAATAATTGCACAAAAAATAAAGCATGTGATTAAGTCTCACCTATGAACATTTAATGTAATGTAAGAGCAGAAATCCATAACAGAACCATAGATCTTGTCTTTCACACTGCCTAATTCCCCATCCAATGCAGTCAGTTTCTCTACTAAATAATGTACTGCTCTGAACATATTGTGCCCAAAAGGAATACTCCAAATATGGTGGCATCTGCACCTCATCCACCCCGCTGAGCCACTGCTGAACCTGACTAACCATAACCTTTCAGTTGTCCTTCAAATATTTATGGCATGCTAATATCTATTGGAATAAGCATTGAAATAATTGGAATAATTTCAAATCTCATCTCTCACTGCAACCTTCAAGATTATGGCAGTTTTGAATATTGAGAATATTTGACAGCTTTTATTTTAATTTTGAAAATAAACATATAGAATATTTAATTTTATTGTTTGTGCAATGAACTCAGTTTGGTTTAACAATTGAACACAAACAACCTTTGCACCAACTATACAGTCGATATATCAATATTTATATATCAATACAATGCACAGGTAGCACCCCAACATTTATTTGCTATCTATGAGGGCACAATGGACATCAGCATGCATTAAATATTCAGAGGACCACATGTAGCAACAATCAGGTCGATTTAAATCATGTGACCAGCAGAAGTTATAACCAAATATGATAATTGTAACTTACCTGTATTACAGCAAAAGCATACCACAAACACAATAAATAACAAATGATAACATCCAGAGGTGAAAGTAAGCCTGTACAATATTCCAATAAGCAAGTGGCTAATGCTATGTCAGAGATATATATGAAATTTATGTTACTTTCACCCCGATAACATTTAATAATTACTATAAAATAGTTCAGATCTGATATGATAAGGATATTCATTTAATTTTAATAATGACTATCAGGAATAAAACTTGTTCACCTGTGAAAGAACATATTCCAACTGATTTTCTTAAACAAAATAAATGCAAAGCACCACAATGAAGGTATATGAGTTGCTTATCTATCAATTTATGTACATAACCGTTAATATTGAATATACTAAACAGGTAGAGAAACTTTGGAAATACATCCTGACTACTAAATTACAAATATGCACTCAATGTCCTGGCATTTGCCCCAAAAAGGCAGATGGGTTGTTAGAACATCACATTGGAAAACAATCCTCCTAATGACACCAGCAAAGTGAAGACTAATTTTGTAAAGTTGAAATTTAAATGTCTGATTTTCACAAGTTCATGAAAGATGCATCTGAAGATAATAAGTTGAGACCTGGCAAAGAGCTTTACTTCCTCATTTCATATTTGCTGCTGACTTGCTTCTTCCACTATCCTATCCATATTTCCATATTCCCCTACAGAACAAAAGGAAGCTATTTGGCCCATCAATTCTATGCTGGCTCATGGAGAAATACCACTCCCCCACTAACTTTCTCTGTAACATGTTCTTCTCATATTCACATCAACCCCTCTCAGAGTCTACCACCTACCTTCTCTAGGGGGCAATTACAGTGGCCAATTAGTCTTCCAAACAGCATGTCTTTGAAACATGGGAGGAAATCTTCAGGGAGAATGTCCAAACTCCACACTATCAGCATTGGATGTCAGATTTGAATCCAGGTTGCTGGGGCTATGAGGCAGCAACTCTTTCAGCTACGCCACTGTGCTGCAGTGGGATAAGAATTTGGCCACTGTCCTTCTTTAAAGGATGGCATTCTCTTACTGAAAGCTGGGCAATATTGCTAAAAGTGTCATGCATTAGCAGAATTTTATATTATAATGATAAAAACAAGAGTCTGAATGACCTCAGGTTAAGTGGAATAAATGCAATATTGGAATCAGAATCAGGTTTATTATCACTGATATATGTCATGAAATTTGTTGTTTTGTGGCAGCAGTACAGTGCAAGACATAAAGACATAAAAATTACTATAAGTTACAAAAATAAATAAATAATGCAAAGGAGGAATAATGAGGTAGTGTTCATGGGTTCACGGACCGTTCAGAAATCTGATGGTGGAGGGGAAGGAGCTGTTTAAGAAAATACAGTAGTAAAACTTTCCACTCATTTCTATGCTTTCTCTGAGGGTATAATACACATTAACTTGTGCCTTGAATATCTAGAGGACAGCAGATTTTATTGGGTTTATTTAAATAATGTGACCAGCGAGAGGCATGTCGGATAATTGTAACTTATTTTGCTAACTGGTAATTTATACCACAGACATGATAGATGACAGAATGCAACATTTAACAATTAAATTTGTAGTGCAAATTCAAATGAGAAAAGTACCAATATAAATGATGTCAACACCAAAGGAATTATTTAACTGTAATCATTGGAGTAGATTGAAAATAATTTTAATGATGAAAGGCAAGAAAATCCCCCTGATTGGAAAGAATATATCTTAACCAATTTTCTCTAATTTTGTGACATTTGTTTAAATAAAATAACTGTAAGCTCTGTTACAGAGAGATGCAGCACAGAAACAGGCTCTTCCGCCTATTGAGTCCATGTCACTATCAACCACACATTTACTCTAATTTGGCATTAATCCCATTTTTTATTCTTTCCATATTCTCATCATCTCCCCCCAGATTCCATGACCCATCTACTTTGAAGGAGCAATTTACAGTGGCCAGTTAATATACCAACTCCTATGTCTTTGGGATGTGGGAGGGAACTAGAGCACCTGGAAGGACATGCAAACTTCACACAGAGAGCTTCTGAAGTCAGGTTTGAACCTAAAACTCTGGTGCTGTGATGCAGCTGCTCTACCAGCTGTGTCACTGTGTTATTGTGATGAAATTTATATTAGTATTCATCAGAATAAAACCGGATGTACAGATAACTTATAAGAGTGAAAAGGAATCCTACTCCATTAGAAAGACCTAACTGCATCTCGATTATTCTCTGGAAAAGAAAAAGGACATTTCTCTTCTTCTTTGATGAATCTTACAAGAAAAATCTGAGAGCTTCTCCCATTTTAAGCCATACGGCTTCCGCCCTCTAAAGTTTTAGGGGCAAATCTTCAGGAAGTCTGGAGGGAACCATCATTTTACAGCCATTCAAACTAAATTATGTCCCAGATTTACAGGAATCTGCCATAAATCTGGGATTATACTGAGGAAGCATATCTCTGATCTGACCTGGTCAGATACGGAATTAAATTAGAGACATTGGAGACCCCATTCATTGCAATGGAGATTGATAGTTTGCTGACTGAGGTGATAGGCTTTTTTTGAAACAAAGCTTTAACTTATCTATTCTTAAGTGTGTAAATCTGTCTTCACATATTTTTCACATTTTACAAACGTAAGTAATTTTTACAATTATTTGTCAGTTTTAATAATTTTATTATGTTTACTCATAGGCTTTGAGAGAAACTAGTTGCACCTCCAGCTCCGATTTCTGCTGGATATTTTGGGGATGGACCTCAGCAGTACGCTAACTGAGGTTTCCTTGCCATCTGGAGATCATTGTCTGTCCAAGAGTATTGACGACCAACCAGATTTTCCACTTGAGCTGGACCAGATGGGCCATGGGCCAGATACAGCACAAAATGACTCATCTTTATAACCTCTAAATTAATGACATTTTATAAAAGAATTCAGTCCAAAGACATCTTTTTATATTTGCTAATGAAATGATAATATTAAATAGTAAACTTGAGCAGAAAATGTTCTCTGGCCATTGTCTAAGTGAATTGTCAATGCTGTTTTAAAGGCTTGCATTGCTCAGTATTGCTGCCAATTACACAAGCCTGTTCTCCTTCACTTAATCTGAGTTAAACCTTGGCATTTTTCTCATATCAACTCAAATGGTTGAGTACTTGACAGCACCAGTGACGTTATATCTTCTAACTATGGTTCTTCAGATTTGTTTGCTAGTATGTGATTAGATTCATCTGTTCTTGGCTAAGCCAGCAGATGGTGCATTACACAGCAACAAGCTGTTCACACTCATGAAGATAAAGCACATGCCTCATTGGTTCCAAAGGCATTGGAATATGGAATGTAACTTGGACAGCCCTGTGCTCCCAGTTGGAGGAAAAATGCATGTTGGTAGTTACAAAATAGAGCAGAATTAACCCCAGGAAGCAATAAAGCAGCCACACTATTCTGTTATTGCACAAAGTGGATACAAGTAATGCAAAATATCCTTCAGGTTTTAGTAACCAATTGTTGTTGAGTCAGTGATTTGTTTCAGTACAGAATCTGGATGATGAAATGCAAGTTCATCAAAATTACCGCTTGATTCCTACATCATTGTAGATTAACAGCCAAAACATGTTTGCTAGTAATAATTCAAGGTGCAGTGATGTTCCTAATTGATCAAAGCATTGCAGTATCATATTTTCAAAACATCTGTGATGAAATTTGGTCATCGTAGTTTAAATAACCAGACTCCAAATGTGAATGAATGGATGCATGTGGGCTGTTTGTTTCAAGTCTTGCATGTCACATTTGTATTTATTTAAACCCATATCGTCAGCTGGTTTGATTACATTCATTTAGAGATGCAATCATTTTTGGAATTTACGATTAGCAATTTAGTGCTCAGAGTCTTAATCTGCTTGCATTTAATATTCATCCCTGTGTAATCCTTTTGTAATGCGATCTCCCCTCTTGGCTACTTTTTGATTACTTTCTTTTGAATTTCTTTGTGGTTTTAAGGTATTCCAAGATTACAAAGCAGTCAAGGTGAATATTTTCACTTAAATTTGTTCTTTATCTCTACCTACTTTCTTTTGTCTTTTATTTTTTTTATTATAAGTTTTGAAAATATGTTAATACTTTGCTTCCTAAAGAATAGTGTTTTCATTATCACTGGCAGAAACCTAGTTGAATACTTAGCTTTGGAAAATGAATTCATAAACATTTGAAATAATCAAAGTCATACAAAATGTTTGTAGACTTTGTCCTCTCTCCTACTCTTTGTTGGCATAATCTTATCAATAGATATTTTGATACTAGATAGGTGACCTGAGTGGCAACAAAGCAAAGATAAATATTTGGAGACAAATGCTTATATATAAATCTTTGTTGAGATTGGTAGGTTTCTGAGGCCTCAGGAGGATTGTCTCCTGCTGTTTAATAGCCACCACACCTCACTTCTTATGCTTTAAGCAGCCCTTAACTTCAAGGATGACTTGCTTCCAGTTCTATACGTTTTGAGCTGGTTAAAGTATCATATGTAGGACAGATGGATTGGTTGCTTTGGATGTTATGTGCCCCATCTGTTTGTGCATGGGTCCCATCAGTGATACTCCAACTTCCCAGATGCTGTTTCTCCACTCTGATTGGTGATAAGCTAGGGATTCCCATAAAGATGTTATAATTTTTCAAGGACATTTTAACAATGTATTTGAAACATTTTCTCTGACATCCTGAAAACTTCTCTGTGAATAGAGTGCTTTCTTTGGGATTCTGGTTTCAGGCAAGACAATGTGGCATACCTACCGGAGCTGGTTAAGTATGATCGAAGTCTCAGTGCTGGGGATGTTAGCCTGGGAGAGAATGCTGATGTTGATTCACCCGTGGAGACAAAGTTGATAGTAACATCCCAGTGCTTTGCGATACCTAGTATAGCTTGCCCCATGTATTTGAAGCATCCAGGAAGGTGGAGATAATTGCTAATCAGTAGACTATGATTTTGGTGGCTGGTTTGACAACTTTGTCTTTGAACACTCTCTTCTGCAGACAGCCAATGACCCAGTTGATACACTGAAGGAGGCAATGAATTTTGCCATTAATAGGAATGAGCCTCTTACTAGAGTGGAGATGAAGAAGATTGAGCAGTATTCTATTCCTCCTGAAGATTAACTCCACTCCAGCGGGGATGTTTTTGGACACGGGATGGAGTATTGCAGTGAAACATAATGAGAAGATGGTAGGAGTGGGATGGGTATATGGTGGACTCATTAGTTAGGATCATGTTTGCATGATATCATGTAGCAGACACAGAATGAGAAGGATTTCTAGGAACTGCTAAATTTGAGAAGAATTCTCCATAGACCGTCTAGGTTTTTGGAAGATTAATAAATGGAATGAACTCTGGTTGGCGCTGCTCTCCATTTTCCCTCTTAATAGATGGAATCTGTGTTTCGACTCAGTGAGGATACAATTGAAAAAATTTGCAATGATAATAACAATGACTACTTGGGCAGGACACCTGAAAGTCTAATTGCATATGGAGCTGATTTCCATTGAGAGTAAACTCACTCAGCCAAGGAGTAAAAACAGAGTAAAATGTCACATTCATGGTGACCAAAGCTGAACTGTGAAAGCATGCAGTGCATACTTCTCTTTGATTTTGAAACTTCAATATTCATGAGGGTTTTAGAGCTTCTGGTTGAGCCTGGTGCACAAAACTAAAAGAATAGTTAGCCCATCTGGTGTACAAATTCATCTGGCATGAAAACAGATGCCAAGGGAAAAATGAGGGGGCATTTGCATTCATAGATAATACACCAAGAACAGCCTCAAGATGCAAAAGAATGTGATTTTCAGATTTTTTAATCCCAGTGGTACCTTGTGCTGAAATGTTTGATTACATTTGTTCTTTGAAACAGCAATATTATAAAAAATGATTTAGTACTGCTGAAATCTGTGATCTTCAGCACTAAGACAAGTTCAGCATATGCCTAGGAACACCAGCATCACTAAGACACACACAGTCCCAAATGCTATGCTGTTGCTGGGTCAGAATGCTGGAACAACCTTTCCTGGAGTGCACTGCACAGCAAGCAGCTGTAGAAGAAAATAACACAATAAAACTGACAAAATAAATAAATACATCTTCCTTAATTTAGAACTACAGGAAGGAGTTAAGATGGCTGAAGCTGGAAGTTTTATCATTCATTGTACATGAACTTTTAAAAATTTGACATTTGCTCCTCATAGACGACAGTGTAGGTTTTTAATTTACAACAACAAATGGATATTAATTTACTGTTAGGATGTGCTGTGGGTGTAAGTATCTAAAGAGATGGCTATTTAGATAGATGTTGCGATTCAGGAAAAGCAATAAATTGCCTGTAATTATATTATCTGAATTGAGTTGTAAAGTTGCTGCACTGTTATTGTACTTACACATCAATGAGCATCTTCTGTCAAGCAGTTTGGCTAATAACATGACACATTTAACTAAGAAAACTTGTGGTTATGTAGGAGTCTCCATTTCACTTCAATGCTCATATTTTGTCAGAAAAGCAAGTCAGAGATATTGACACCATATCTAATTAGTTTCCAATGATTGCTGGTTCAAATCCACATGACATATAAACACTTGGTACAAATTTCTCCCAGTGAATCCTCTGTGATGCCGATTCGAGAAGTATCATGTGTCATAAGTTCTCCTCTTGTTGCCAGGCCATTCATTGAGATAAGCACTGTTCGTAAACTAACACATTGTTGCAGATCTTCCACTGTCCTGATGTCAGCTGTTATCTGCTCCTTGGACGCACACTGGTTGTTCAGGAGTGGTTGTGGGTGCAGAGTTCTGCTGGGAGGCTGGGCTAGCTCTTGACAAATTAGTGAGAAACAGGCCTTCTCCACACCACAGTTTTGACAGCCAGTGATGCTTTGCTCCTAAGTTCAAACACCATATAAATTGACATTCACAAGTATTCAAAATCAGTCTGGAACTGTAAAAAATGTTGATGTTATTAAAAATTTAAAGGTTAATAGACTAAGAATAAACACACACACATGCACTTAAAATTAAACTGATTATATCAACTGAAATGCTTTACCCATTTTCTCTCAATCATTTGAATGGGCCCACTATATCTGAACTGAGAGCTGAGAAATCTGCAAAAGTTTTTATTGACCAGAGATTCCACGAGTAGTCTAGTAGAACAGCAAAGATATCTCACTATTGGCAACATGCTAAACTGAAGACTACGCTATAGATTCCATTTGGGAATTGTCTGGTGATGGGCACATCCCAGTGGATCTTGCCCAGAAATTAAAAGACAGTACTGAGGAAATAGAGTGAACTCAGTGATGAACAAGAGAAAATGGAAGATTAAAATTCAAGGTTATGTCTATATATCTGTGAAGAGGCAGAGTTTCTGGTGTTTGCACAAGGTTCATACATTAGTGAATTAGTAACTCTTTCAAATTAGCTATAAGTGGCTTATCAAGTGTCTAGGGAAGCCAGTATTCATGAATTGTTCTTAAGCTGGTCAATTTAGCATCGTTTCAGTTAGCTGCTTTGAATGGATTTCAAAATAGTTAAATGCGAGATCGTGCAAGTTGGTTCCGAAAATGATAAAACAGTATTCTTTCTAAATGTGAAATGTTAGAAACAATAGAGGTCTAAGTGTTTAAAGAGACTTGAAGGTTCAAATACATCGATAAATAGGGTGTCATTGATAGCTGCGGAAAATAATTCTAAAGGCTAATGAAATTCTATATACAAAGGACTAGGATGCAGGGAGGTTGAAGCTATGCTGTAATTTAAAAAAATCCTGGTCAGATTATACTGGAGTGTTCTTAATTAGGCTATTTATCCTAATCTGTCCTGCTATGCCAATATCTCACATATTAATTTCTTGGTTCAATAATTTCTGTCTTTTCAGATCCCTTTTGCTGGTAGATTCCAAAGAATGATTCTAACTCTTGGAATGTTTTATTTCATTTTATTCATTTCGGAACCACAATTTATATGGCCTTTTCTCACTGCACCCTTCATGTTACTTTCCAGTTTAAAGTCCTTTTGATTTTCCACTTGTGGGGTAAACAAATCTACATTAATCTTGAAGAAATCCAATAGGGAATTCAGAAAAAAGATTTTTCTCCTGTGAGTGGTGAGAATGTGGTGTTAACTCCTGCATAGAGTGGTTGAAGTTTATTGTTGACAATATAAAACAGAGGCTTGATAAGCATGTAAAAGGAGAATGGAAGGGAGGTTTTTACCCTGCACATCCTGTGTAGTTGCAGTAGTGTCCAGCAGGTGCCCGGTGTTCACAACAGAAGTTGCGCAATGTGGTATAATCTTAAATATGGGAATTTCAGTGTAGTGCTTTCAAACTCATCACTATTCAAACACAGCATGTGTTGTTTCCAAAGCCTGGCCATTGTACAAGCAAGTGGAGAATGATGCTCAAATCAAACCAGTTAATGCAGTTGCACCAGGGAACATCTCCTTATCTCAGAAAAGCAGCTGAGACCAGTCTCCAGAACACAATCCTTCACACAAAAAAAAACTGGGAAATCCACAGAGAGATTCTCTGAAAAACAAATCCACATTATCAGTTTAATTGCTATCAGGTGAGAGTCGCTTTGTGGACACATAGTAAATAAACATACCTGGAAGCTGACTATCAGATGGCATCAACTGATTAAATATAATTATTGCCTCAGGTTTACCAGCTGATTCATTTTTCTGACAACTTTCAATTCCGCCTGGACTTGGACAGAAAGACTGAACAACTTTCAACCTATTATGAAAATATTGAAATTATATAAAAAACTTATCTAAAATGGAAGTGCGCAGGGGTCCCTTGCCAATTTGATGAGGTCTATCACAGAATGATTTACATTGTGCAGAGAGTGTAAACTCTTGTGGTTATAAACAGTGTAATTGTGAGCCTTTTGCACATTTACACATAACTGAAAGCAAACTGAGAACTAACCTACATGACATGCCTGGAGCTCTTAAAAGAAATTTTCAACTGGAACCACTGACACAACTTGGGACTTTTTCAACAGGTTCACCCCAATACAAACATTGGTACAGGAACATTGTTCCTCTGATCGGGGACTGGAGACTACGATGGCAGCTGTGGATCAGAAATATTGAAGGTCTCAGCTGAACAATAGCAGAAATCTGGCCCATTATTGTATCTGACTTGAATCCCTTATTGCCATCCATAATAGACACAAAATGAAGATACGGTGGGGTTTTCTACTTTAAAAAGCAATAGAACAGGCCTGCATCACTTTGTTAGCTCCTGCTTTTCTGTTTTTCTGTTTGTGAGGCACTGTGTTTTCTCACTGTTGTTGGACAACAGTTCAATCCTACAAGTGCACTGAATGACAACTGCTGCCCCTGGTGTATGTCAAGTATTCTTTGTCTTCAGGCAGGTTAAGTAAACTGGCACATGATGGGAAGTCTCAGTGTTGGCTAATCACTGGTGCAGCTCATCCAGTTTTCCTCATCTATCATGCAATAAGTCCTACTCAGTCATAACTCATATCAATGCAGGTCTACAACAGCCCTTCAAATGTGTCTCAATTTACACTGTCCACTCCAAATTGATTCTATTTTGAACTTCCACCCAGCTTCTCCTTGCCACTCCCTAATGGGTTCAGCAGTCTTAAAGAATCAAAGTCACTTGACCTTGATTTTCAAGGAACCAATTCACAATTTGCAGACTAAATAATCAGAGGAGGTGCACAAGGAGGTTCAGCCAGCAGTTTGCTGGACCAAAGGCACTGGGATAGGTTGTGATAGGCACAATAATGGAGGTTTCGGTGATAATGGCCTAAATAATGCTGCAGCTTTAAAGCGGTTTTGGTTTGGTATTTATTTTAAGCTGTTCCAAATTGGATTTGATTTGAATCTCTCAAGCAAGAAAGCATCTGCTACAGGATTAACCAAGGTTACCATGGCTGAGTATTCCTATTAGCCTGCTGCATTGCTTTGGAGTAAACTAGCAGGTTCTGTTGGAAGTTCTGTTTTCATAGAACTGAATTCTCACTCAAAGGTTTAATAGCAATTTCCATAAATGGACTTTTCTCTGTAATACTGGTGTCATCATTCCAGTAATGAGCATTAAAATGACCCCTTTTTTTTTTACTGAATTAAACATATTTTTAAAATTATATTTACACAGATTATACACAGATATTCACAAATATTATATACAGATCAGAGCTATTTTGGATTAGTAAAGTAATAATAAAATTACACTGCAGGTCCATTCCAGCTTATGTACAGCTCGTACAAACGAACGAGCATTTGGGAGTCTGACAGGCTAGATTTGCCAGCTGCTGCAGGCACTTTCTGCCATATGGGAACTCCGTTCACAGCCGCAGTTCCAACTTGTGAACCACTGAAGAACTTTCATAACCTGGCGAGGACCAGTAGAACTCTGATATTCCATGTTTCAGAAATTGCAATGGTTTGGATATGGCTCACCAGGGCCACCTTCCCATGATTCCTTTAAACACACCATTTCCCACACGCCTTTTAAACTCACCCGTGGTCTGTTCCCATGCTCCATTTGAACTCACTGGTGCCCCATTCCCACACTCCTCTTAAACTCACTGAGGGCCTGTTCCAGTGCTCCCTTTAAGCTCACCTGGTTCATTAGAAAATTAATTATACAACTGCGTGACATCTGAGAAAAGGTGAATTACAAATATGTTGGCGTATAAACAGGAGGAATATCCAATAATATGGAAAATCTGCCAGTAAAGTCTCAAGGGTGCTGGATTATTGAAATTCTACTGCAAATAGTAATTGAAAACTCAATCATTTTACACATATTAAAAGTACAGTTTAATTTCAATTTATAAATGAAACAGTAGTGACAAAGAACTTTGTGGGGCACATAATCTCAATATTGATATTTGCATATTAAGTGTATAGAAACGTACTTTTTCTGTTGCTATCATTATAGGATGAGAAGCACTGTTGGTGAGGACCTTTTTGATTGTTATGAGGGCTTTATTCCCTTGATTAACAGTGGCATGTATATGTAAATAGGATTTACCTATACTGTGCGCAGCTAATTTCTCATAAAACAGATGTGATTAAACAATGTCAATCAGATTTGCTTGACTATTTCTGTCAAACAAAGCTGATCTATTCAAATCTGTGAAAAAGTCTATTTTAGCTCATATGTTTCAACGTAATGAACTCTGAAGGTATAAATGGTCAAGAGGTGAGCAAGATATTCTATGTGCAGAAAGCAACACTGATTATATTAAATGAGAACTTAAAGTTAGTTCCTTAAATAGCACGGGAGTTATCTGAAATTTTGTTATTAGTTGTGAACACCATAAATTGTGACACCAACTAGTACAACAGTGGCAAGAGATCTGCAAAATTTAATGGAAAATTAATTGCAAATATGTCATAGAAAGGATAGTTGAAAACCAAAGTGATCAGAAACATTCTTTTACACAATTATAATGTAATTTCTTTTTACATTATCGTTGATCATGAGATCCCGTAGTTGAGTGCTATTTTAATCTCCATTATCTCACTAGAACATCTTACTTAAGCTACTATTATGTGCACTAAGCAATTAACATATTCAAAAATTGCTCTTTTCACTGAACAGTGAGACGTTGTTCAAGTGCAGATTGATGAACTGTGAATGTTGAACAAAGATCATGGGTTGCATCCGAGAGCTCCAATTAATGTTAGTATTGGAGAAAACGTGGTGAACACCTTTGATATCGTTGAGTACATCACTGATGGTGGAAATATATCAGACATGCTAAGGTCAACTGTGCAAGGAAAGGCCCAGATCAATTTCTCAATGGGTACAATTTCATCTGGAAATCATGCCCAGGGTTTGTGCATAAAACTGGATGCTAACAGATCAAGTTTCTGGTAGATGGCTCTCTGTAACAGGAATCCTCAAACATCTATATGAAAGGGAGTGACAATTAATTATTTTCCAGTGAAAGGAATTTGAAAGCATTCAATTGATACCATTTTGCCAATTTCCTGCTTTTCTTTCTACAGATGGGAGTGAATCCTGATGATGCATAATAAACTCCAGAACAGTGGAATAACTCACCTATTTATCCAATTTTGCTTGTGCGCTTAGTTATTATTAAGCATGTAAACATAATTATGCAAAAACACTGCCTGGAATATTACAACAAAGAGACAACTAACATAAATCTTTTCATTGATTCAGTAATTACTTTTCTGAGCTCATTGCCATGCTTTTGATTTTCATTAACCAGGTTCACACAGAAAGGATTCAAAAAAGATTAACGGTGATTGAAACAAAAAGAGAACACACATTTTAGAAAAAAGAGTACACAATACTACATTAAAAAATGATGGAGATGTTGATTTACATCTCACACTGAAATAACTGCATTCTACATGATTGGCATTAGTTTTATGAATTATGTCTCCTGGAAAGAAATATGCACAGGTAGGTAGGTCAACAGATATATTCCCTTGACACAGAAAGTGTTTTTTAATAAAGGAAGAAATATTAAACCATGTGTATTAACTCTTTTGTGTCTGGATTTTTAAAAAAGTAATTTGATAAGGTGCCACAAAATAAATTGTTAAATAAATAAAAGTTTGGAGTAAAATTTTAACATGCACAGAGCTGGTTAACAGGCAGCAAACAGAATTAAGAATAATTGGTTCATTTTCTAAGGAGATGCCACAAGGATCATTGCTGGATCATCAGCTATTTACAATCTATAATAATGCCTTAGGGCAGGTTATAGTGTATCCAAGATTGCTGATGATAGAAAGATAAGTGGGAAAGTGAGCCATGGCATGAGGGATTTGCTAAAGGATATAGACATGTTAAATGATTGGGATAGAAGTGGACAGATGGAGTATAATGTCAAGATGTTTTATATGGTGATAAACTAGTATTGTTTAGTGAACAGAGAGATGTCAATATGCAGGTCCATGAGACACAAAGTTAATATGTAGATACAGCAAGCAATTAGAAAGGCAAATGATTTATCGGTGTTTGAATTTTGCAAGGGATTTGAAGAAACACGACAGAGAAATCTTGCTGCAGTTTTAGAACACACTCACTATGAACAGTTTTGCCCCCTATACCCAAGGGATAGATATGGAGGCAGTGGACCATTGATTCCTGGGATGAGGCGCTTTTTCCTAAAGGAGGAATTAAATAGTCAGGATTTATGCTCACTGGAATTTAGATCAATGAGAGGTGATCTCATTGAAACATAAAATATTCTGAGAGGGATTGACAGGTACATACCTGAAGAATGCTTCCTCTGGATGAAAAGTCAATGATTTAAAAGGACTAGACTCAGGATAAAGGCCCAGCCAGTTTGAACAGAGAGAAAAAGAACTTCCTTAACTCAGCAGATTGTGAATCTTTGATATTCTTTACTCTTGGGATGCAGTGGATGCCTCGTCATTGATTCTTGAGATAAGCTAGACTTTTAGACATAAAATCATGTGATAAGGGAATTGGGCAGGAAAGTGGACTTTAAACAAAGGATAAGCTATGATCTCATTGATGGCAAAGCAGGTTCGGAGGTTGTTTGGTTTAGTCATGCTTCCCTTATGTTCCACTCTCAGCTTTGAATGTTGATGACTTGGAATCCACTTGTAAGTGCAAATAACATTATTGAATCTGAGAGCTATATACAGCAGATCTAAATATCTCATGTTTTATCTCAGAAGATTTACTTTTTGGATGGTGACCCTAAATTGTGCTGGCCATGTTAAAGAACATGTTTATTGTTTGAAGAGCAGTGTCAATTTATTGTCTTGGATAATGTTCTCTCTTCATCCAGCACAACCAAAGGGATACAGGTGAACAAATCACTTAAAGCAACATCACACACCATCAAAGCATTTAAAACTTTTTACTTTTTATTTATACAGCATGGTAACCGGCCCTTCCAGCCCAACGAGTCTGCGCCACCCATTTAAACCCATGTTAACCCACCCATATGTTTTTGGAATGTGGGAAGAAACCGGAGCACCCAGAGGAAACCTAAGCAGACATGGGGAGAACATACAAACTCCTTACAGACTGCGATGGGAATTGAACCCTGATTGCTGGCACTGTAATAGTGTTACGCTAACTGCTACAAAACTTGTGTAGGAGGTTATGTAGAGTTGTCATAGAATCATACAGCACAGGAACAGGTATTTTTGGCCCACCTCGTCCATGCTGACACTGATGTCTATCTATACTAGTCCAATTTTCCCACAATTTGTCTTTGCTCCTTATAACTTTTCTATCCATGCACCTGTCTAAATGTCTTTTAAATAGTGTATTTCTATCTGCCTCTATCACTGCCTATGGCACCTTGTTGCACATATTCATTATCCTGTGTGGAAAAACTCACCCCTCAGATCTATTTTAAGTTTCTCCCCTCTCACTTTAAACCTGTGCCCTCTAATTCTAGACTCCCCTGCCCTTAGAAAAAGATTCCAACTATCTATCCTATCGACTGTATGCCCAACATAATATTATAAACCTCAATGAAGTTACTCCTCAGTCTCGTACATTCCAGTAGGAAGAAATGAAGCCTGCCCAATCTCTCCTTATAACTACAGCCCTTCATTCCAGGCAGCAGTTTGTCGAATCTCTTCTGCACTCTCTCTATTGCTGCCACATCCTTCCTGTAATGTTGCAACCAGTATTGTTCACAATACTCAAGTGCAGTTTTACCAATGTTGTGTACAACTGTAAAATGACGTCCCAACTCTTATACTGAATCCCTTGGCCCATGAAGCCAAGCAAGCAAATGTTTTTCTGTTCATGATACTTTCATCATTTACTATTAAAATGGATCATCTAACATTAATATTTTAACTAAATGACAGGACAAGCTGTGAGATCTCTTACAGTGAAGATGGGCAGACATAACTTCTCAAAAGGAACTCATTGTGAAATAAGTGGCACATGTATTATTTCCGATGCCATCCCAAGAATTGTGCCATCTGACACTGATCTATATGCATGTATTACAGTAATATTTAGGGTAGAACGTAACAGAGAGTCTGTCTGAGAAGTTCTACCCTGTGTGTAGTGGGCACACTAAAATGCTGTTTGCTTCTCTGTTTTCTCTTCTTGTTTAATGAAGAACATTTTAATTTAAATAACTGGTCATTCTCCAGTATGTTAGTGAGTGAATGAAAGAAGATGCTGAGACAGCTCTGGAAGGAATATATAATGCCCACAGGAGTTTGCTACTTAAATATTGTGTATTAAAAATGATACAATGCAATGTATTAAAATATCGAAAAGACAGCTATTAAATTAGATGGTAAAGACTGTAATCATGACCTTAGAGTAGATATCTGGGTTGTGACACTGTAGCTCAGCACATTAATGTATCCCCCAAGGCTAGCACTTAATAAAATATCTAAATAATGAAAAGACCTACTAAATTATTTTGTAGTTAATTCTGTGGCAAATCTGCTTTAAAGCAAATCATTCTATGAAAGATCATTGACATGAAATATTAAATCTCTTTCTCTCTCCACATGTATTACCTGGCCTGCTGAATATTCTCAGCATTCTTTTTTTTATTTCAGATTTGCAAGAAATTCAGTAATTTGCTTTTATATCCGATGACATTTATTGTATTTATGTGTTTTTAATAGTTCCTTCAAGTAGCTCGGATTTTTAAATTAAGAAATTAAACTAACTTTGGGAAAACCCCAGCTCTATTCCCCAGTATGTAATAAGTTAATTAATTTTAAGTGGGCTAAAGTAACTATTTATAGTGTCAACATGTTTTATGATCCTCAGACAAGAGGTGAAACCTCTTAATAACTTAAGAAATCTTTAGTGTAAATTCACTTTTGTATTCATCAGGCTGGATTATATCATACCTAATGCCTGCCAAACTGCCGGAACAAGTCTCACACATGAAGAATCCACACTTGACTAAGATACCAAATGGCTCCTTTGGAACCATATCCTAGTATGAAATAAATAATTCCAGACAAATCATACAGAACCATACAATTTCACAGCCCAGTAGGAAGCTACTAAGCGCAATATGAGAGTACACACATTGAGCTAGCTAAATTCTTATTCTTTGACCAGGAAGAAGCTATGTTTATACGTACTTCCAGTCTACAAACTATAACCATCTGTGGTCACACTTAATGATGCTTTTCCATTATCAATTATTATGCCATATTAATAATGCAAACCAAGGCATACACTCACCATGGTGTATTATACCCCCTTGTCAGTGCTGGCACTGTATTACCTTACATTCCCAACTCTCAGCCCAAGTTGTCTTCTGTTTCCCAACATGCCACAGCCACCTAACCATAATTAATAATATAAACATCACTGTAAATGTGATAGGAATATGACTTTAAAATGGGAGACTGAGTATATCTGGATGCTTTGGACCTTTAATTCTGGGCCTTAAGGTTACGGACCAGAAATGAGATTGTCAAGTTTTTTTTTTACTGAGAACGAAGTGACCCAAATTATAAAAAATCAGTGGCTTTGTGTGAGCAGAAGGAGATTATGGTTTTCTGACATGCTAACACATGGACAACCCTGAACATGCACTGGTACTGATGCTGCTTGCACAGTTTTGATGATGAAGCAGGAGTGGGATTTCACAGCACCTATAAACTTTGTGACTTAAAGGGAGCCTAACTGAGCAGCTCGCAGGCCAATGTGGGGAACTCAGCTCAGGTTGTCTGCCTAGAATAGAAGATGCTCTCTTTCTGGGCTGCTAATCCCATCCCACATATTTGGAATAATCTCATCATCCTCCCAAGCATGTGTCCTTCTCCTGACCCACTCTAACCCAGCCAACAATCTACCTATGTGACTCAAACTACCAACTGAAGAACCAGCTACCAGTCCTTCTCCATTCTCAACTTGTGATCCCATTCTCAGCTCTCCTTGACCAGCCCAGCTATCTTTAACTAGTAATTCAGCACCCCTATGATTACCCCCTCAACTAATGATCTATCCCCTCAACTAATGATCTGACCCAATCCTTGTTACTAAGGCATACTCTTGTTTTTCAATCCTATCTCCTTGACATCTGATACTACCCTTTACCCCCAGCTACTGATCAAACTGCAAACCCCAACTACCAAGAGCAACTACCAACCATGATGAGCAGTCTATTTACCCCAGGCTACAAGGCTGTATCCTAACTAACAAATCTACTTCACAGCCCAACCTCCTCCTCAACTAGCAATGACAAACATTATCCTCCCCCATTCACAGTTCTATCATTTATAATCCCCCGCAGCTGATATCTGCCCCAAACCCATTATACATCCCATTTCAGTTCCCTGGTCCCATCTCCCCGTGACTGCACCCTGACAATGAACCTGACCACCAACTTCCTCTGTGTGCTTCATACTCTGTGTTCAGTAGCACATAGTGCCTCAAGTCTGATGTGCTATGGAATTTTCCAGTGACAGACAAAAGTGACCCTCTATGAACTGACTAACATGACTTCAGAGGAACTGACCATGTTCTAGGCCAACACCTCCTTATGTGCAGCACCACAAGGTATGAACTAATAAAATTAAAACCTTTAGCCTTTTTAAAATTATGATTCGTTCAACGTCTTCTGGGAGATACTTTTGTAACATAGCAACCCATTGAATAAAATATAATTAGAGACCTTTCCAATTTTTAGAGGACACACCCAAGATGAGTTCCTTTGATTTACCTTCTTGAAATCTCTCTGTTTTGTAAGTCAGATTCCCTCTTAACTTTTTGTTCTAAAAAGAGCTGCAGTTTCTCTGAAAAGCTGAAGTATCTTACTTCAGTGCTTTTGTGCCGGCCTTTCATCTTGTAACCTCCACAAACTTGAACTTATCCAAGTATTGCTGCTCATATCTAACTCACACCAAAGTATATAGTAATGGCTTGTAAATCCAACCCTGAACAACTAACTGGAGAATTGCTAGCAACCTGTCTTCTTCACAGGTAGGAAATTTTTTCAACAGTGAAGTACAGAGAGGGAATTTTCATAATCTCAAAGCTGATTCAGTGAGAGCAGAATAAACATTTAGCATCTAGGTGACTGGTAGAAATGGCAGAAGAAGAAAGATTTCAAAAATCAAGTACAATAAATGACGAGACTGTAAAAACGAACATTGATACAGCATTGGATTTCTTTACCATGGATAAAGATATCTACGGCAGGTAATTCAGCCATCTTCCTTTAACTGAATTAGTCCCCAGACATATTTGAAGTACAAAAGGTACAATGGATCACAATCTTGACATGGTAGGGAGATTTGGATTGTACGAATGAATCCTAATGTGATGCTTTCTGGAGTCCAGCATTCCTGGTAGGGTCACTCATGCCAATTCTGAATTGACTCAATATCCAACAGCGAAGTAAAGGGATAAAGGGGGTTCACTTCTCATTGGCTGGTTGGAGATTTACTTTTGGTCCTGTGGCTCTAATTGAAAAGTAATTGAAAATATGCTGATTGAAATGTAGATAAAGTGTCAATTTCAGATCAAGAAGTAACTACATTACCAAAGACCACATACAGTTAAGATCTAAACATCTGAGACAGCCAATTAGCAGACTAAACTTGTTATTGCAGAATAAATGAGAAATACTATTTCAAAACAGTGTGATATATTTGTATGTAAATATGTAAGTGATTGATGTGTGCATGTGACTTGACATCAAGATCAATATTATTTATTATTAGTCTAAAACAAAGTGTGAGATATCGTTAGTCTAAGATAAAGTATACACATATTCTGAAGCTTCTGAAGTCTCCTAGAGATCATCATAGAGTGTACTCATTAGCAATACAAGACTTGCTTACAGACCATCTCTAAACACACTGCAATCACCACTGCTGTTGCAGCATTGAGAGCTTCCAATTGGTCTATCACATCTTCTGTCAACTGTTCTGAAAATTTAAACATACATCTCTCTGGTTCTCTGGGTTTGATGGTGGCCAGTGTCCCTCCAAAGAGATAAAAAAGATTCTCCCACAAATTTTACTGATCTTGGTGCTCTAAATAGAAACTTGGCAGAAGGTCTACACAAGGAAATTGCAAGTAAGAAAAGCAGCTTTGAATGACATGAGTTTTCTGGTGTTAGCATGCATCCAAATCAACACCATCCTCCAACAGAATGGCCCTGAATTTTTCAGCTATGTTACCTCTTTACATTGCTGTTACTTACTACATATTTGCTCACACTTCTCTTACTTCCTGCTATATTTAATAAATGCACAGGAGACAGTGCACACCTTCTTCAGCAGGTGTAATTGTCCTCTGGATAAGTGATTCTATATTGAAATGAAAGTTACACATCATTAACCAGTCGACTTTCAACTATTTGCCTGAATAATGATATGGAGCAGAAAAGGTGAACCTTCAGAATATGGTCCACTGCTCACATACCTGCTATGCCTTGGACAAATAGATAATCTGTTCCAATAATTAAAAAGATTAATGGTACATAGCTGACCAATGTCTTTCACCTGTAGATAAGGTTTATTCTGTTTGTTTAACAATGAATTACCTTCACTTCATCAATCTATTTTTTGTTGAAGAATATCATGAAACTATAGTGTAAAATCTATTTAGTTCCTCTAATTTCCATAAAAGACATTCAACTAAATCACTTCAAGATAAATCATGTGTGCTTTGGCTAATAGCTCCTGAGATCAGGAAAAGGAAAGGAATTGGATTTATATTTCTTCGAGCTACAGTCTTTGCAGATTTTCTCCATTGATTTTTCATTTAACCTTGGAGCTGACAGAAAATATGCATCTTGATGAAAGTTCAACTATGAAGAGCAGGATGAAGATACCAGGCAACATATATTATCAAATGTATAAAAGCTCCATTTGGGAGATGGATAGCTCCTTGGTAAGCTTCAAATAGATAAAACAATGTTTCTATTCAGAATCATATAACTGCATCCACGGCACAGCTAAAGAATGTTCATCTGATAATTAGATCAGCTGGTAATTAAATATACTTTATCAACCTTTTGATAATCTCAATTTTCTGATGATACATTGGGAACATTTGGCACACAAGGTCTGCTGTCAGATTACATCTAACTAGTTGTTCTAAAGCAAGGCAAAATTGACTGCTCATGATTAAATGGGGCTGAGAAGCTTAAGAGAAGTCAGTCTTTATTAAATTAGGAATGTGGTTAAATTACTCTGCCTAAAATACAGGACTTGGGGTCAATTCCCACAAGCAGGTGGGTATTTTAAAGTCAGCCAATTAAATATCTGGAAAAGAAGTCCAGACCCAGCAGTAGTGACTGTGACACTTCACCAGATTTTCCTTACTTTACAGCTCCAAATGGTCAATTAATGCAATAGCTTGAGGAGGGATTTGTCATCAGTAAATGATCGTGAACTTCATTGCCTTGAAGTGAGAATCCATTAGTTCATCTCCCTGCTCATTGCATGCTGGATTGATCAAAATATAGTGATTAGTTACAATGGTAATTAGTCACTATCGCTATTGAACAGCATTGTAGTGGCACAGTAGTGTAGTAGTTAGCATAACATTATTACAGCGCCAGCGACCCGGGTTCAATTCCCACTACTGTCTGTAAGGAGTTTGTATGTTCTGTCCGTGTCTGTGTGGGTTTCCTCCGGGTGCTCCAGTTTCCTCCCACATTCCAAAGATGTACAGGTTGGGAAGTTGTGGGTATGCTGTGTTGGCGCCAGAAGAGTGGTGACACTTGCGGGCTGCCCCCAGAACACTCCACGTAAAGATGCATTTCACTGTGAGTTTCGATGTACATGTGACTAATAAAGATATCTTATCTTATCCAAAGCATTCAAGGTGTCAATTATTGTTTACACCTCCAGAGCAGAGATCCTTCAAGGCAAGTGTACCTTGTGTGAAGCTAGATGCCACTTCTTAGGAAATAAAAAATAGGTGCTGCAGAAGTCAGTTAAGTAACTGGGGTAAATATTTATTTATTGATATGTTAAAATCAGTACAAGTGCATCAGCAAAGAAGGATGTGAAGAAATATTATGCTTCATCTCTTGGCCGTTTATTGCTGTTAGAGGAAATGTTGGAAACGAAACATAGAAGTAAAGGAAATATTCTTCTCCCCAGATTCTGGTAGTTGGAGCATACTCAGTGGACTTTGGAAGAGAGCTGATTCGTGTACATACAGTTCTGAAACTCCCCAGTCAAATTTCCCAATGAAAGGTGAATGCTCCTTTAAATGGCAAGTGAAGCAAGAAAGTAGCTCATGTTCTTAATTTTATTGAGACCACCCCCAATCATTGTGCAGATCTTCAGCTCCAATTTTATATTGATGTAGGTTGTATATGTTCCAGATGATGATGGGAATCATTAGGACTGTGTCTGATACTGGGAAAACATCAGGAGTCCTAATGTGGATTTTGCCAAGAAATCTCAGCCCAATTTTGTGATTGACACAATGTTGGTTCGATTTCACCCCAAAATGCTCATGCAGTTTTAGGTTGTGGAGCACTTAAAAAAAAACTGTCTGGTTTCTAGGCTTCTGTATAATATGATGGCACCATTAAACATTGAGTGGAAAAACAAGACTCATGATTCAGCAGTTTAACATTAGGAGCTCAGTACAAGAAGCAATTGTTATTTATGCACTTATCCATTGGAGGATGTAGATTTTAATAGAATCTCAACACAAGGTTGTCCTCCAGAATTTTGAAGTTCACTTTGACTATCACATTTCTTCCTCCTTAATTTGGATGAAAGTGTACATAAAATGCATATGGTCTAATTTTAGATAGAAGTGCAAACATTTGACTATGTAGAAATTCAGTCCATCTGGTGTTTTCCCAAATGACATTCCTCACTTTGCACTGGAACTTTTGCAGTGGATGGTAGCATCCCATTTTGAGCATTCTCTCCTTCACAACATTGGTTTCAGGAGAAGCTGAGGAAATTCCTAGTTCTGCCACTTGCTCAACTGGTTTGAAGTGCTGATTACAAGCATGTTGTGATGTTCCTTCTGCTTTGCATGTTTTGGACACACAGGGGCACTATGTTCTTCAAACCTAAATGTGTTCTGAAACGCCTGTTCATTTATAACACAGCAGGTCATAGAGCCATGGAGAGATACAGCACAGAAACAGGCCCTACAGACAATCAAGTCCATGCCAACCATCAAGCACCCACTTACAGTAACCCTACCTTCTCATGTTTTATTCTCCTGCATTCTCATCAACTCCTCTCCAGATTCTACTGCTTACCTACATAGCAGGGACAATTTAGATGGCCTATTAACCTGCCAACCCACATGTCTTGGGGATGTAGGAAGAAACTGAAGTACCCAGAGAAAACCCACAAAGGTAAGGAGAACGGGCAAACTCCAGAAAGGTAGCAGATGAGGTCAGGATTGAACCCAGGTTTCTTATGCTGGAAGGCAGTGGCTCTACCAGCTGTGCCACTGTGTCTGCCCTGTGGTTAGATGTGGTCTATTGCAGTAGTGAAATAAGAAACATGAAATTTTTGTCTCAGTTTCACTGGTAAGAAACATGAAATTTTTGTCTCAGTTTCACTGAACAGCAAAGTCTGTTGTCTTTAAGAAGTCATGTTGAGATCATTTTTCATTTTCAACATGTAAAAATTTGTCCTGTGAACTGCTTTTCCAATATACAAACCATTCAATTTACATTCTATTTAATCATTTCTGGCTGTTCCTGTGGACATAATGATCTTTGGTTATTATTATTCAGCAAAGAGCAATGAGGTCCACTGGTAATGGCAAAAATTACTTATTCCTGCAACCTCCATCAGAACAGATTGACCAGCCAATTTGCTGTAAGTAACTTGCTGGTTCATGTACCAACTTGATGCAGTTGCACCTCTAGACCAGGTAATTGCTTGTGGAGATCTTTGGAACAAGATAATGGGTGAAACAAATGAAAGGTTTATCTTTTCATTTGAAACAGCATGCTTTTTACTATAATAAATTTCAGGTTATTGCACCTATTCAAATGCAATCTCACACTAAGCAAGGTAAGATTTTATTCAATGGGATTTGTAGAAATTGATTTTGTGTACTCATTTGTAGACTGTTGGAAGGAGGTGGAAATCTATTAAAAGATGCTGACAGAAAAAAAAGCAAGGAGCACAAAATTCATGCTGCCTGCTCCTTATCATGATTTTATTACTCAGCTTGCACTGGTCCAGCTATCACTTCACTGGTGCATCAGCAAGGGAAAAGTTTGTATTGCATAAAGCCAGCTGGCACAGTCTTAAAGCTGAGATGTATTGGATCTGCACCATGTGCTGAAAGCTTTTTCAGAAATGATTGAAGTTTGGGAGAAGCTACGACAATGGGAATGGGTTCCAATATATGTGAATACTGCATTGATGGAAAGGATGGCATGGGGATGCAAGTCTTATATTGAGTAAGCCAAGAAGCCTTCCTAACACACGTTGGAATGAAAGTGGGAGGAAGTAGCTCTATAGGTCAGTGTGAATACTTGCCTAGAGTACCTGGATGCAGTGCAGCAAAGAATTCAGTGAAGTGACCTCAGACATGGTGAAAATTCATGAATACATCTTGAAAAGTTATATTCCTCCTAAAGTGCCACTAGCTTCACACACTACTCAATCGTGCAGCTACCGATAAATTCTACCAAACAGGATTTGTTTGAACATTCATCAGCTCACCTTCATTTACTCACCATGACTTGAAGTCTTACATCTACATCTCAGAGCTTGCATCCACTCCCAGCTAATCAACAACCGAATCACATCATCCAGGCATCACATATTACACATTACTCACCAACGTACTTTCTCTCTCTTGCAAGGCAAAATGGTGCATAATTGGCCTGAACACCATCAAACTAATGGGTGACAGACACAGTGAGGTAGTGTTAACTCTCTGCAGGTGAAGGTTTGTGTAAATGATGAACTATTACAGGATCTCTGGCCAGCAATGGTCCAAGACCACGGAAGATGGTGGAAAGTTTATTTGTAATCTCCTTAGAATCCATTTCATCCTCAATTCATAACCTTCTTCTGAGTTACAAGCTGCAGAGAATGCAAGCAGCTTTTTAATAGTCTTATCACCACTCATACTTGATGCAGTTCTCCATTTAACAAACATAAACAAGCCTGGTGAGATAGTGGCAGAAAAGCAAGAAAGGCTGAGGACAACACCGTCACTTGACCTGACAACAGGAGCTACAGGCTCAGATACACTTTCCATATTGAAAGTGTTAGTGTAAAGGAGAGATCAGCATATGGCCAGTCATCAGGTATGATTGATTTGCATCAGTTCAATGGAGAACTTTAGCCCAAGTGCCAGGCAGCCCAGAGAGTGTGGTTTCACAGCACCTCTGCTCAGAGGGTCTAGACGTGTATGTGGCATTTACAGGCTGGAAGAAATCCTGAGTTCACTCTGCTGAGTGCTGTAGGACTCTTCCAGAGTGGTTCAGGCGACAGAGTCATTGCCTTGTATACATCCATTCAGATTCTCAGTGTTGGTATGGTATTCAGTAGACACAGGTTGCTCTTGGGTGGAGAAGTTGTACATGGTATCAAGAGCCACATTGCCAGCAATGACCTACAGTATGTGACCTCCCTTACACAAAAATATTCAGCAAATCATGTTGTGTTACAGACATCTCCAGTACCAGCCTGGAATTAGAGGACATACAGATTGCTCCATGACCTTAGCACTCGATGGCAAGGCTTTATGCCATTGAGTGCTAAGGTGGAGTTGTGGCCAGATCTGGCTGTAAACCTCTCTAAGCATGTTCCTACTGAATGGCGGATCGGTCTTCCATTGCTCATCTTTGAGGTCCACATTGCAGAATTAATGTCTGAAGATGCTTGATGGATATGGTCTCCTGCTGAGAACAGCTCTTCCCATCCTCCTCCTCTTTCTAGTAAGTCATTGTTCTGTGTGTCCTCATTTGGTATTGGTTTATTATTGTCACTTGTACCGAGGTACAGTGAAAAATTTGTCTTGCATACCCTTCGTACAGATCAATTCATTACACAGTGCATTGAGGTAGTACAGGGTAAAAACAATAACAGAACACAGAGTAAAGTGTCACAGCTAGAGAGGAAGTGCATGCAGGTAGACAATAAGGCGCAAGGTCATAACAAGGTAGATTGTGAAGTCAAGAGTGCATCTCATCGTATAAGGGAACTGTTCAATAGTCTTATCACAATGGGACAGAAGCTGTCCCTGAGCCTGGTGGTATGTGCCCTCAGGCTCCTGTATCTTCTGCCTGATGAGAGAGGGCAGAAGAGAGAATGACCCAGGTGGGTGGGCTCTTTGATTATGTTGGCTGCTTCACCAAGGCAGTGAGAGGTATAGACAGAGTCCATGGAGGGGAGGCTGTTTCCATGATGTGCTGGGCTGTGTTCACAACTCTCGGCAGTTTCTTGTAGTCCTGGGCAGAGCAGTTGCCATACCAAGCCGTGATGAATCCAGATAGGATGCTTTCTATAGGTCATCGATAAGAGTTGGTGAGTGTCAAAGGGGACATGCCAAATTTCTTTAGCCTCCTGAGGAGCTAGAGGAGCTGGTGAGCTCTCTTGGCTGTGAGATCAACGTGGTTGGACCAGGACAGGCTATTGATGATGTTCACTCCTAGAAACTTGAAGCTCTCGACCTCAGCACCATTGATGTAGACAGGTGTATGTACAGCCCCCCTTTCCTGAAGTCAATGACCAGCTCTTTTGTTTTGCTGACATTGAGGGAAAGGTTGTTTTCAAGACACCATGTCACTAAGCTCTCTATCTCCTTCCTGTACTCCGACTCATCGTTATTTGAGATACGGCCCACTACAGTGGTATCATCTGCAAACTTGTAGATGGGGTTAGAGCAGAATATGGCCACACAGTTATGAGTATATAGGGACTAGAGTAGAGGGCTGAAGACGCAGTCTTGTAGGGCACCAGTGTTGAGAATAATTGTGGTGGAGGTATTGCTGCCTATCCTCACTGATTCTGGTGTGTTGATCAGAAAGTCAAGGATCCAGTTGCAGAGGGAGGTGTTGAGTTCCAGGTCTCAGAGTTTGGAGATGAGTTTGCTTGGAATTATAGTATTGAAGATGGAGCTGTAGTCAATAAACAATAGTCTAACGTAGATGTCTTTACTGTCCAGGTGCTCCAGCGTGTAGGGCCAGGGAGACCTGTTTCGGCAGTAGGTGAAATACAGTGGGTCGAGGTTTTCTGGGAGGCTGGAGTTAATGCATGCCATGACCAGCCTCTCGAAGCACTTCATGATGGTGGATGTCAGAGCCACCAGTCGGTAGTCAATAAGGCAAGTTATCTTGTTTTTCTTGGGTACCGGGATGATAGTGGTCTTCTTGAAACAGGTGGGAAACTTAGATTGAAGCAGCGAGAAGTTAAATATGTCTGCAAATACCCCCACCAGCTGATCAGCACAATATCTGAGCACTTGGCCAGGGACACCATCCAGGCCAGATGCTTTCTGTGGTTTCAATCTCTGGAACACTGATCTTACGTCCTTGACGGTGGCCATGGGTTTACTTGCATTGGAGGCTGTCAGGGTGGGTGGTGACAAACCAATCCCCTTCTGTTCAAAACATGCATAAAATGTGTTAAGCTCATCAGGAAGGGATGCACTGTTGTTGACTATGTTGTCCAACTTTGTTTTGTAGCCCGTTATCGCATGTAAGCCCTGCCACAACTGATGGCTGGGCTGGGACTCTAATTTGAATCGGTATAGTCTCTTGGTATCTCTGATAGCTTTACAGAAGTCATATCTCTATTTCTTATGAAGGTCAGAGTCACCTGAATGGAATGCAGCAGTCCTCGACTTCAGTAGGGAGTGGATCTCCCAGTTCATGCATGTTTTCTGGTTTGGGAACAGCCATATTGTCCTCTTTGCTACACAGTCATTTTTCTGAAATGCTGTGCTGGCTGTAGACTTTAGCAACTCTAATAATGTCAAGAATGTCTAACTGCTTCAAAGCAACACTCAGTAGAAATCGATCTGCAAGAAACCTGCAAATAGTCTTTAAACATCATGGATGGGGTTGGGGTGGAAAGTCTTTCCTGCTATTGTGCATATTGAACATTTGAACATATGGCATTGGAACATAACTGAATTTCAAAAAGGAGCACTGGCATGAAGTCAGAATTGCATGCTGATTGGCATTATGAAGTGTCTACTCGGCTTGTTTCCATTGCTTGATAGCACTTCGTGTTCTAGCAGTTTCCCAATGTGGTGGCTGGCGCAAGTTATGTTACAAATATGAGCACATGCATTGGATGCCAGTAGAAGAAAACCAGCACCCATATGACCCAAGCAACAGATGCTGCACAGCCAAACTTTGCAGTCATAAATCAAATCATATTTTAATAGCAAAGTTTTTGGATATGGTACAAATTTTCAGACCTAATCTATAAAACCATCTTTATGATTTACATTTCATTTATAAATAGGAATTGTAAAGATTTATGATAGGAGGTATACTTTGATTTCTTTCAATGAAACCAATTGCAAATTATATGAAGTCAATCAGTTGTTGATTCACAGCTCATGTTACACAGTTATCAGATTCAATGATTCAGTTATCAGATTCAATCAATTGACCTGTACAATCGGTTTGTAAGACAAGCTTTTCACTGTACCTCAGTACAAGTGGCAATAATAAACCAATACCAATGTTCAAAATGGATTAGATGACAAAATTAATTATGAACATTGATTGCAGAATTGTCCTGTAGCTTGGGTGCAATGATTGATGTTTGCTCACTGAAGGAGTGACACTTAAAAAGTCTCCGTGCATAATTAACTGACATAAATGCTCAAATGCATAAGCCTTGATTTTGATTCAAACTGTATGAGCTTCTGAAAAAGGTTCAGGCAGGAGGAGTGGAAAAGGGCAACTGTTTAAAACTGGGATGAGGAGGAAATCCTTCTCTCAGTGGAATGAATCCTAAGAATTCTCTCCCTCAAAGGACTGTGGGTGCTGAGTCAGCAGATACATTCCAAGCTGAGAGATACAGTATATTTTTGGACTGTAAGGGAATTCACTGTTATAGAGATTGGACAGGAAAGCAAGCTAAGATTTCTGATCAAATCTTCATCATCTTATTGAATGGGAGAGCAGACTCAGTGCTACTCCTGCCATTTCTTATGTTCTAATCATGGAAATTGTGAAAAGTTGGGCAGATAATGTTAGCTGTTCAAATCTGACACTAGGGTCACAGAGTATATCACTATACTGAAGGAAGCGTTTAGGTCAATCTGGACGATTGCAGAAGAAAGGTCACAAGATGGAGCTGAAATATATTCCAGAGAATGACCAGAGAGGGATCTATCTAAAAAAAGTCCTCAGACTATTCAGAGGCAAGGATGCAAGAAAAACAAGAATAAGGTTATCAAATGTATTTCAAAATATTCCTGAAAACATTTTAAATAGACAAGGTAAATGAGTAGCGTTGGTGGCTTATGCAATCATGTACAGTCATGTACCAAGACTGTTGCACTAATGATAAATTCCAAGTACCTAAGCTGAACATGAACCATCTGTTAGCAACATTGACTGAAGTATTTCTTGCATTCTTTAAAATTTAACCAACCATACTGTTAATTTACTTATTATAGATCCATCAATAAGGTAATATTTACATTTAGTGAAATTCATTTGATTTTTTAAAATGATTTTGGCAAGAAATAGTTTTCTCATTGGTGTGCAATGTTCCGACAGTAATTGATTTGATTTTTGTAACTATTAATTTACTTTGGATGAGTTAATAGAAAACACCTTAAGTAATCTAATAAAAAAAAGAAAATAAATCTCTAAATGCCTAACTCCAGAACAACCAGAAATAAAAACAATGTTCGATACACTTTGATCAACATTTCTTTCCAGTTCACAGATTTATCAATGCAATCTTTTCTGCATTCAACGAGTAAATGACTATTCCTACCAAATAAGTACATCTCACTTGCCTTTATACATCTTGTCCAGCCTGTTCAACCTCTTGGTGCCAGTATCTGAGATAGTGCTAGGAATTATCAAGCATTACAATTTAGTATTCTCCCTTCTCCTCTTGTGAAATGTTGCCTGCACATGAGATTAGCAAATGTGGTGTGTGGGGGAGACTGGGCAGACAGAGCCAGCAAATGTGGAACTGTGTATGGAGAGCATATCCTTTGCTATTAGATAAACATGGGTGAAAAATCTCCTGTACATACTTGCATACATTGTATATCAATCACATCTTCATTTCTAGCAATGTTAATGGTCAGTGTGAGCCCAATGCACACAGAGGAAGACTTTCCCTTTCAGCTTTAGGGACCGGTAGTATTTTCCGCCACTCAGTTGGGAGAGGCCTGTTGGAAGATAAAAGGGGTAAGTTAATATTAAAGTCTTGTAATGACATGCTTATGTTCGAATTCTAGTGACTGTGTTCAATTTGTGATTCAAGCTGCGCAAAGAAAGATTAAGGCAGAAGGATAGTAATGGGCAGCTGTGGAAAGGGCTATCGCAGTGGGACAGGTGTCTGTGGGCATTAGTTCGGAGGGGTGAGCCAACGCAGTCACAAGGGATCATTGTAAATGAGAGACCACTGTGAAATTGACTCAACTTGTAAGATCATGGAACTTCTTTTGAGTTGTTCCCACATGTAAGAGGAATGAGTCGGGGTATTATTTCAGCAGCCATGTCATACTGCCTTTCCTTTCTGCTCTGGGTGTCCTCTGGGCACACAGACCAAGTCACACATCTCATCTGCTTTTTTTTTTGTATTCACCATAGGATTTGTCCAAGTCAGCAAAGCCACTCTCTCCCCTAGACAATCTCCTTTGAAGGCATCCAGCACATAAAGTACACTCCCAACAGTACTGGGACTTAGAGTACCTTTTAAGGGCTGAATTCTGACATCATTAGTGAAGGAAGGGTCAGCAGGTACTGAGCAACTAATAATCATGCCACCCATTAACTACTCAAAGCCACTCACAATATGTGTAAGCATTATCCCAGGATGATAATCAAGTGCTTTGACTACTGCACCAACCTGAATAGCTGAAAATTAACAGTGCAGTGCATCTGTGGTGCTCCCATTGGGGAAAGTTTCAATTTCTAGGCATTTGTCTTTAGGAAACTGTTTGTTGATGCCCTCTTATTGGCTAAATCCCTAGCTGGGAAACCCAATGGGATGAAGGGCCACTCCCATTCTCATGGTACTTTTCCATGCAACTCTGGGAGATGCAACACCTGTCCTTTTACTCCTCCCTCCACCAGGGCTACAAACAGCATCTCCAGATGAAGCAGCAATTCATTTGCATTTCTTCCATAACAGCATTTTGTTTTTGGTGCTCACAAAGTAGTCTCCTGTACATTAGAGAACCAAATGCAGTTTGGGTGACTATTTTGCAGAATGTCTCCACTGAGTGTGTAAGGGGCAATTTGAGCTTTCTCATTTTGAGTCATTTTCATGTTAATTCTCAAACCCACTCATAACCTGACCTCTGTCTTCAGTTTCCTATATTGCTCAAGGACTAGCACTATGCTGGGCTATGCTGCGGCCCTCAGGACTTAACCTGATTTAACAATTTCAGGTAATTTCCCCTCTCTGTTTCAATGTATTTCTTATTTTTTTTCTCTTCTCTCTAACTGACAGTTTTTAAATAATTGCTGCCTTGAAAATGTTGGTCTTCATCCCATCACAGACATTCCCACTGTTCTCTCCAACTTGCCCCTCTCTGCAAATTAAAATATACTTGTTTTCTTACTTTTCCTGTTCTGATGAAGGGTCCTTGACATAATGTCCACACATTTTCCACCCCACTGATGCTGCTTGACCTGCTGAGTGCTTCCAACATTCTCGGTTTTTGTTTTGGATTTCTTTGATCCAAAATCTTTGATATCGTTTCTCCACACTTGAATTTCAAAGGTAATAGCGAAACGTCTTTTTCCCAGGGTAGAAATGTCAAATACTAGAGGGCGTAGCGTTAAGGTGGGGTGGGGGGGGGGGGGGGGGGAGATTTTAAAAGGAAATTGAAAAGGCAAGGGTTTTTTTGACACAGAAAGTGATGGGTGCCTGGAACACACTGCCAGGGGAGGCAGTGGAAGCAGATACAGTAGCAAAGTTTAAGCAGCATTTAAACAGGCACAAGAACAGTTAGGGAATAGATGGTTACAGACCATGAGCAGGCAGATGGGATTTAGTTTACTTTGGCATCATGGTTGGCACAGACTTCGTGGACCGATGGACCTGTTTCTGTGTTGTTCCATGTTCCAGGTTTTAGCGTCTCTTTCCTTGTGAATTTTTGAAAGATTTCTTCCTTATATCTGATATGACAATAGTCCATTACAGAAGCATGTTAACTCTCAATCACCATTAATATTCTACTGGTGTTGCCACACAACAAGGAAAAACATGACAAATTTTGGAGTCTGTCTCATATTCATGCAAATTTTTAAAGGCAACTGGGTATGAATTTTCACTGCAATTAAATTAAACAGGAAGGTTAATTATAAAAGATATACTATTTAGAAAAGTACCTTCAATTGTAACAATGTAATTTTATTTAGTTGCAGGGGAGTGACTTTTTTCTTTGCTCAGTCACAATTTTTAGATGGAAGAGCATCATCGAAAAATAGAGTCAAATTTTCAAAAATTTCTAATTCAGACACATCCAGATGTATAAAGGACAACTTTTTTTTGATAACTCTTTGAATATGAGTTTGAAAATTCAGATATGGAGCAAAGCAGGCAACCCATAAACTATGTGCGTGTTTTGGACTCTAACAGCCATTTCCACTGACACTTATTAATTTCAAATGAATCAAAGAATGGATGAATAAGCCTACATCACCTGAAGTTATTGCCTTGTGCTGAATGATCTGAATACTCTCTTTTTGAAGAAATGGGTCCTTGCAGACTAGGCAAGCTATGAACTTGCTTATCATCTATGATTGCAATTTCTTGCACATTGCCAGAGAGAAATCAATTATGGAAGCTCTGCTGGCCTTCTCCCCCACCATTTTAAACTCAAGGTTGAGGCCAATTATAACATCTATACTGAAAGCATCCAAGATTGTATTAATTGGGGAGAATGAGGCTTTCCTGATCAAAAGGGTTCAATGCACTACTGGGCAGTTTTATCTTGAGTTAGGGAGCCTATGTGAACAAAACATAGGGAATATTTAGTGATCTATAATATTTGAAGCCAAACTAGCCATGTCATTATGTGTATATTCTTTCTGTCATAAACACATGCAGGGTTACATTGTCAAGCATTGGTTTGCTTCTATTGAAATGTTCTCACTAACTCTTCAACAAGACAAGAGGAAAAGTCTACACTTTCAACAATTTCATCTTGCAATTATCTTCCCTAGTTGCCTCAATGATAATATACAAAACTCAGGGTTCTGATCATAATAATGATTTGTCTCTTGCTCACATATTTTCCATACGATGTGACTGAGGTTTTCCACTGATTATTTTAATGCCATGGTGCCAATTTACATCTTATTCCCTATCCCCCACCCACACCCAATTTTGAACGGTAATGAGATTGAAAGCTTTAAAACGACTCATACAATTTCAAGGTAAGTGCATTAGCTCTTTGAAATGCCATAAATGTAATGTTATTTTGCTGGGGGCCATTGGAAGAATATCAAAAATGCTCTGGTCCCTTCAGCCCACAGACAACATTGAGGATTCCAGACATAAATACTAAAAAGCAGTTACCATACATTACTGGGAGAGACCTACCTTCCCAAAGGTAGCTTATATCAACAACTGTCTGGTGGCCACAATGCTTTGTGAGTATTTGTGTAATCGCTATGCTGAAAAGTGCTTCGGAGTTCACTGAAACTCAGAAAGTCGTGCTTTACTTACCATTGTATGAAAGCAAGAATGGGAGGAGGATCAGGAAGCTGCTTATCTGGGCCAACTGTATCAGACTCTGGCAAACTGTACGGGAAGAAGTGGACTAATCTGGCTTTTCATTCTGAATCACCAACAGGCAGAAACCAAAATGATGGAAACGCTCATCACGTCAGGCAGCATCTGTGGAAAGAGAAACCAAGTTAATATTTCAGTTGATGATCCTTCTTCTGAACTGTTCCAATGATGGGTTTTCAACTTGAAATATTAACTCTGTCTCATTTCATGGATCCAGTGTTTCCAGCATTTCCCATTTAATTTCAAAATTAATGTTGCAGTTCTATAAAACTCTGGTTAGACCACACTTAGAGTATTGTGTTCAGTTCAGTTCTGGTCACCTCATTATAGAAAGATGTGGAAGCTTTCGAGAGGCTGCAGAGGAGATTTACCAGGATGCTGCCTGGATTAGAGAACATGTCTTATGAGGAAAGGTTGAGTGAGCTCAGGCTTTTCTCTTTGGAGAGGAGGAGGATGAGAGGTGACTTGATAGAAGTATATAAGATAATGAGAGGCAGATATAGAATGGACAACCAGCACCTTTCTCCCAGAGCGACAATGGCCAATATCAGAGGACATCCGTTTAAAATGAGTGGAGGAAAGTTTAGGGGAGATGTTGAAGGTAGGCTTTAATTAAACTGAGAGTGGCAGGTGCCTGGAATGCACTGCCAGTAGTGGTGGTAGAGGCTGATACAATAGGGACACTTAAGAGACTCTTAGATAGGCACATGGATGTAAGAAAAATGGAGGGTTATGGGCTGTGTAGGAGGGAAGGGTTAGATTGATTGTGGAGTAGGTTTATATAGGTTGGCACAACATTGTGGGCCAAATGGCCCGTACTGTGCCCTACTGTTCTTTGTTCCACGTTCTAATTCCGGCATCTGCAGTATTTTTTGATTTTTAAAAGGTAAAAGCCATTTGTTGCAAAGACATTAGTGAGTATCGTGATGTAATTGAGCTTGTATGTGTGCTAATGAAGCAATAAGTAGCTGAAAGCTGAAATCTGATAAACCTTCAACCAAGATTGTTGAAGTGGCGATCTATTTTTCAAAAAACGTTCTTCCTTCTCCACTTTATGACACATTTACTTTATTTTTAAGGACACAGAAGAAATAAATTGAAACACATATTTTGTACTTCTATGCTAAAATGCCTAATCTAAAACAGTTATTTTTTGTAATTCTGTACTTTCAATATAGCTTCAATATAAGACCATAAGACATAGGAGTAGAATTAGGCCATTCAGCCCATCGAGTCTGCTCTACCATTTGATCATGGCTGATTTAGTTTTCCCCCTCAACCCCATTCTCCTGCCTTCTCCCCATAACCTTTGACACCCTTACTAATCGAGAACCTATCAACCTCCACTTTAAATATACCCAATGACTTGGCCTCCACAGCAGTCTGTAGCAATGAATTCCACAGATTCACCACCCTCTGGCTAAAGAAATTCCTCCTCATCTCTGTTCTAAAGGGACATTCTTCTATTATGAGGCTGTGCCCTCTGGTCCTAGACTCTCCCATCACTGGAAATATCCTCTCGTCTACTCTATCCAAGCTTTTCAATATTCCATAGGTTTCAATGAAATCCCCCCTCATCCTTCTAAACTCCAGTGAGTACAGGCCCAGTGCCACCAACGCTCCACATACATTAACCCTTTCATTCCCAGTATCATTCTTGTAAACCTTCTCTGGACCCTCTCCAATGCCAACATATCCTTCCTTGGATATAGGGGCCAACAGTGCTCACAGTACTCTAAATGTGGTCTGACCAATGCCTTATAAAGCCTCAGCATTACACCCTTATATTCTAGTCCTCTTAAAATGAATGCTAACATTGCATTTACCTTTCTTACTACTGACTCAACCTGCAAGTTAACCTTTTGGGAATCCTGCACTAGAACCATTTAGAAAATAGTCTATGCCTTTATTCCTTCTACCAAAGTGCATGACTGTACACTTACTTCCCTACACTGTATCCCATCTGCCACTTTTACCCATTCTCCCAAACTGTCCAAGTCCTTCTGCAGACTCCTTAGTTCTCAACACCACTTGCCCCTCCACCTATTTTGTATCATCCGCAAACTTGGTCACAAAGCCAACAATTCCATTATCCAGATCATATAACATAAAAAGTAGCAGACTCAACCCAACCCCTGTGGTACACCCCTAGTCATAGAAGCCAACCAGAAAAGGCCCCCTTTATTCCCACTCTTTGGCTGACTGGCAGAAGGCAATCTTCTATCCATGCTGGTACATTTCCCATAATACCATGGTCTCCTATCATGAGTTGCACCTTGTCAGAGGCCTTCTGAAAATCCAAGTTAACAACATTCACTGTCTCTCCTTTTCCTATCCTGCCTGTTACTTCCTCAAAGAATTCCAGATTTGTCAAGCAAGATGTCCCCTTAAGGAAACTATGCTGACCTCGGCTTATCTTATCATGTGCTTCCAAGTACCTCTAAACCTCATCCTTATTAATGGACTCTACCATCTTACCAACCACTGAAGTCAGGCTAACTGGCCTATAATTTCCTGTCTTTTGCCTCTCTCCCTCCTTAAAGAGTGGAGTGACATGGGATTTTCCAGTCCTCTGGAATCATTCCTGAACCTAGTGATTCTTGAAAGTTCACTACTAATGTATCAACAATCTCTTCAGCTACCTCTTTCAGAACCCTGGGGCGTAGTCCGTCTGGTCCAGGTGACTTATCTACCTTCAGACCTTTCAGCTTCCCAAGCAAGCGACTACACTCACATCTGTCCCGACTCTCGAAATTCTGGAATGCTCCTGGTATCTTCCACAGTGAAGACTGAGGCAAAATATTTAATTAGTTCATCCACTATTTCTTCCTTGCCCATTACTACCTCTCCAGTGTCATTTTTCAGTGGTCTGATGTCCGTTCTTGCCTCTTTTACTCTTTATATATCTGAAAAAACTTTTGGTATCCTCTTTTATATTATTGGCTAGCTTACCTTCATATTTTGCTGCCTTATTGCTTTTTTAGTTGCCTTCTGTTGGTTTTTAAAAGCTTCCCAATCCTCTAGCTTCCCACTAATTTTTGCAATATTGTCTGCTCTTTTGGTTTTATGCTGTCTTTGACTTCCCTTCTCAGATACGGTTGCCTCATGCTTCCTTTAGAATGCTGCTGCTTCTTTGGGATGAACCGATCCTGTGCCTTCCAAATTACTCCTGCCATTGCTGCTCTACCATCCCTTTTAGGGTCCCCTTCCAATCAACCTTGGCCAGCTCCTCTTTCATGCCTCTGTAGTTACCTTTACTAAACTGTGATACTGATACATCTGATTTTAGCTTCTCCCTCTCAAAGTGCAGGATGAATTCTATCATATTATGATCACTGCTTCCTGTGGGTTCCTTTACCTTAAGCTCCCTAATCACACCTGGTTTATTGCACAACACCATAATTTCCTTTTCCCTAGTGGGCTCGACCACAAGCTGCTCTAAAAAGCCATCTCATAGGCATTCTACAAATTCCTTCTCTTGGAATCCAGTATCAACCTGATTTTCCCAGTCTACCTACATATTGAAATCCCCCATGACCACCCTAACATTGCCCTTTCTACATGCCTTTTCTATCTCCTGTTGTAATTTGTACCCCACATCCTGGCTACTATTCGGAGGCCTGTATTTTACTCCCATCAGGGTCTTTTTACCCTTGCAGTTTCTTAACTCTACCCACAAGGATTCTACATCTTCTGATCCTATGTCACTTCTCGCTAATGATTTGATTTCATTTTTTACTAACAGAGCCACCCCACCCCCTCTGCCCACCTGCCTGTCTTTTCGATAGGATGTGTATCCTTGGATGTTTAGCTCCCAGCCGTGATCTTCTTTTAGCCATGCCACTGTGATGCCCACAACGTCATACCCGCCAATTTCTAACTGCGCAATGTGCTCATCTACCTTATTTCATCTACTGCGTGCATTCAAATACAACACCTTCAGTCCTGTATTCACACCCTTCTTCTCAAGTTTGTCTCCATGTTGCCTGAAGTTAAATCCTTATCCCTTTCAAAACTTTATCCTATTCTTTATTCTAGAGAATTCAGTAATCTCTCCTGCACTCTCCTTCCCTTTTACTTTATCCATACTGTTCCAATCTGTTGAACCCACCCCCATACTATTTAGTTTAAAGCCCTATCCACGTGATTCGCCAGGACCCTGGTCCCCGCATGGCTCAGGTGGAGCCCGTCCCATCGGAACAGCTCCCTCCTTCCCCAATACTGGTGCCAATGTCCCACGAATATAACTTTTCTACTATTCTTGTGTTATTTCCAAGAGTGACCTGAGAACCAGAATGGGACAAAGTCGTTGTGTGTGTTATGGGACTGAGGGGCTCTCACCCAGTTGCAGCTGATTCTTGGTATGAACCTACTTTGGACTGGATTTCTGGAACAGGCTTGTCTTGGCTTTCATGTAAATGGTGAATGGACAGACCCTCATGCTCTCCATCACTAACATTGTCAGATGCAATGGGAGACAAAAGATCTCTCCATGGTTTCAGTGATTTCACATTCAAACCTGACCTCTCATGTTGTCTCTGTGGAGTCTGCACGTTCTCCCTGTACCTGCATGAGTGCTCCAGTTTCCTCCAGGTCCCAAGATGTGTAGGTCCATAGGTTAATTGACCACTGTAAGTTCCCTCCTAGTGAGTAGTAGAAACTAAGGGTAGATGGGAATGCAGGGAGAATAAAGTAGGATTAGTGAAAATAGCCATCACAGATTTTGTGGGCCGAAAGGCCTGATTCCATGCTGTATGACTATGACTCCAAGACAGAATGATTGAGCCCAATCCTACCCTTTGAGGCACATGTGCTAAATGGCATGACAGAGCTAAACTAGGAGATGTGGTATGCAGTTTATGTGACTGTAATAAGCAATTTCTCAGGTGTTCCATAAAAAATAAAGATGATGGTAACGTGAAGAATGTGGCAGAGGATCTGTCAGAGAGAATTAATGAGGTAACATCAGTAGAATTAATGCTCAGAACAACTTTTTCCTCTTCCTTTACTGCCATAAAGAATCCCTAGGTATAACTACATGAAAGGAAATCAGGCAAGGAAGATTGCATGCTCTCTATTTCTTCTCTTGGGTGTTATACTAAGTACTGGCATGATGCTGTTGGCCCTCTTGCAAGAAAACTCCCCCTGGCTTATCCAAATGAGGACAGAACTTGTCACATACAATTAAAGATTTTTGACAAGATCACTGCCTTTGCCAAGTTCAAATCCATTGCACTACAGTCCTGTCCTTCAATAGTCATCAATCAGCCATATTTTTATTCTCCCATCTGATGTGAGTACCATTCCCAATTCCCCTTGACTGAATGTCTTGTTAGGACACTGCAAAAAAAAGTTAAGAATCAGCCACATTGCTGTAGGCTGGTAGTCAAATATAATTCTAGCTGAGCAACAGTGTCAATCTACTTCCCTACGGTAAATCAGTGAACCAGATGGTTTCATGGTTACTATGACTAATAGTGGCTTTTACTTTGATTAACTGAATTTAAGTTCATTAGCTGCCATGGTAAGATTTGAATTTGTGTTTGGATCTTTAATCAAGATCTTTCAATGTTGGTCCAGTAATTCAGCTGACATAAAACAATCCTGGAAACATTTCAGCAGGTCAAGCAGCATCTGTGGAAAGAGAAGCAGAGGAAAGAGAAGCAGAGTTAACTTTTCAAGTTGAAAATCCTTCATCAGAATTGGGAAAGAGATTACCATGGAAATAAGTCAACTGGTTAAAAGGTACATTTAGAGGGTGATTACCTTTCTTAGTCTTTGTTGTATTGGTAATAGAAGCTCAGGCTGTACTAATGCAGACAGAATAATTTAACCAATATCACGGATGGAGAACTTGCAGCAGAAATGGCCAATTGTAATTCAGAGAGACAAAGTGAGTTACCTAAAGTTAGAGAATTTGATATCAGATCCAGAAGACTACCGAGTACCCAGATGGAAGATAAGGTGTTAAAACTCAAGCATCATTGTAACAATGTGGGTCACAGACAGCTAGGTCAGAGTGGGAGTGGGAGTGTGACTGTGAATTACAGTAGGCAACAGGAAGCGTGGTCACTTCAGCAGACTGAACACAGATGCTCTGTAAAGTGATATCCCAATCTGTGTTTGACTTCTCTAATGTAGAGAAGACCACTCTGAACACTGAATGCAGTACATTACATTGGAAGACATGCAAGTAAATCATTCCTTCACCTGGAAAGACTGTTTGGGAAGATTTAAAGGAAAATATTACACCTCCTGTGGTTACATGGGAGATGCCACAAGATGGAGTGAGGAAGGCGGGGTTAGAAGAGTGGATCAGGGAGTGGTGGAGAGAGCAGTCCTTCCAAAATACTGAAAGGGAAGTGGAGGGAATCCTGCTGGAGCTGGTGGAATACCTGAAGGATGATCCGTTGAATGCGGAGGCTGGTGGGGAGAACAGAGGAACTCTGTCCTGCTCTGTGCATAGCGATTAGTATAACGCTATTACGGCACCAGTGACCTGGATTCCATTCCCGCTGCTGTTTGTAAGGAGTTTGTATGTTCTCCCCATGACTGCGTGGGTTTCCTCCAGGTGCTCAGTTTCCTCCCATATTCTGAAGATGTACGGGTTAGGAACCGTGGGCATGCTATGTTGGCAGCGGAAGAGTGGTGACGCTCGCTGGCTGCCCCCAGCACATTCTCAGTAATGCAAAAAGATGCATTTCACTCTGTTTCGATGTACATGTGACTAATAAATAAATATCTTACATCTTATCTTAAAGAAGCATCGTGGAAAATAAATGAGATGGGATCCTGGGCTTCATCCACTGTGGTGGAGGGGAAGCCATGGTTCAGAAAGAAGGAAAACATATCAGAGGGAACTGTGCAGAAAGTCTCATCATCAGTGCAAGTATAACAGAGGAGGAGGAACTAGGAGAATGGAATGGTATCCTTAAAGTTGGCAGGGTGGGAAGTATAGTGAAGATAACTATAGGAGTCTGTGGCCCTGTAATTGGTTTGTGGTGAATCTATCTTCTGAGATGGAGGCAAAGAGGTCCAGAAGTGAAAAGTCAGAGATAGACATATGAAGGTGGGAACAGAGTGGAAATTGGCAGCAAAAATAAAAGATATTTTGGAGTTCTGCTTGTGTGCAGGAAGCAGGACAAACACAGTGATCAATACTCAGAGGTCTTAGCTTTGTTCCCCTACATCCTCATCTAGATGAATTCTGAACTGCCATGACATTGAACTCTACTTCCACTACCTCTACCTTCATGCCCATTTCTTTGTCCAGACTGTGAACTTTCTCCCATTTCCAGAATTCCCGATCTACCTGAACCCCCTTCCTCTGGATTCACCCTCTGGTTTATTCATTGCTAACTGCCGATGGGATGCTAACTGCCTTGAATTTTCCATCCCTTCACTCACTCTAACCAACCCCCTTCTGAACTTGTGCGCTGCTCACCAAGAACCACTATCACTATCAAACCTGCCAACAAGGTTGGTGTTTTTGTGGTCTGGCAAACCACTCGATCTGATCTTTACCCACTAGAGTAGAACCTTCCAGTTCAATGTCTCCTTTCCTGGATCCCACCATTTGTGCAGCTTCTCAATTACTTCAATCTTCTCCTACAGTTATCAGGCTTAAGAACTCGAGCACAGAATTTTCTAATTATTTGAACACTTCATCTTCTCTACTTCTTTCATCTTAGGTGCTGTCCTGAACTACAACGCTTGACTGCTCAACCTTACATTTCTCAGTACAAGAGAAACTAATGTTTCAAATCACACTGTAGTACTTATAGTCAGACTTAAGAAAATAAATATATTGGTGTCATGATTGGCAATTTAGTTAAACACTAAACTATATGAACATAATGAAGTAAAATTTAAAGTTTTCTTGAAGAATTTGATGTTTCAGATTTAGCTTCTAATAAGTAATTAAAGTTCCACAAAGATTCAGCCAACCATGGAATTGAAGAGGATACTTCAACTGAGATCAGCCATTCGATCATTCAAGTAACACTGGTGTCAATAATAATCAGCTCACTGAGACTACTGTTCTTAAGAGAAGATGGACAGATTATTATCCTTGGCATAAAGGCCAAGAGGAAAATGAAGTGTCCAAGCAATTCTTCCTGCCTGTTTTCCCTCTAAATGTAGTCCTTAGGGGATACTTTTTGCTTTGTGAAATAAGAGAAACATTGGTATGATGCAATACTTCTGTCTATAGCTCTTGCTGCCTTGGTGAAGCAGCCAGCATAATTAAAGACCCCACCCACCCAGGTCATTCTCTCTTCTCTCCTCTCCCATCAGGCAGAAGATACAGGAGCCTGAGGGCACATACCACCAGGCTCAGGACACTGATAAGACTATTGAGTTGTTCCCTTATACTTTGTTGTGACCTTACACCTTATTGTCTACCTGCAATGCACTTCCTTATAGCTGTAACACTTTACTCTGTACTCGGTTATTGTTTTTTTTAAAACTGTTCTACATCAATGCACTCTTTACTAACTCAATGTATCTGCACTGTGTAATGAATTGATCCGTACAAACGGTATGCAAGACAAGTTTTTCACTGTACCTCAGTACAAGTGACAATAGTAAACCAATACTTCTATGGACTATAATTGACATCTCATTGGAACATTTTGCAGCTTAAGTACAGACAATTAGGAAACATTAATAGAACCAAGTTCAAATTTTTAGAATATTTACTGTAACAGAAAGGATATCATAATTTTAAGACCACTTTTACCATTGGAAGGTCAGTTGAAGTTAAAAAGAATCCAATACTTACTCCTGTGACCCTTCTCTAACTTTAACCAGGAATATGTATGATGTAAAATTTATGATAAAAACATGCTTTAGTACTACAGAGTAAACCATTGTTTTCATAGTTAACTGGGTTATTTACAGAAAGGTGTTAGGAAGTGGCTTGTTTCATCTTTTTAATGAATTATTAATCAATTTATTTATTTGTCACATGTACATCAAAACACAGTGAAATGCATCTTTTTGCATTACTGAGAATGTGCTGGGGCAGCCCACAAGTGTCGCCACTCTTCCAGCACCAACATAGTATGCCTACAACTCCTAACCTGTACATCTTTGGAATGTGGGAGGAAACAGGACCACCTGGAGGAAACCTATACAGACACGGAGAATGTACAAACTCTTTACAGACAGTGGTGAGATTGGATCAAACAATTATCATGGACCAGTAAAAAAAATTAAATAGCCTTAGATTTATTCCACAAAATCCTATCAAAATTTAACAAACTTTTGAACAAACAAGTTGGCAATCGATTCAACATAATTCACAGTTGATTCCATGTATTACATTCCTTGCAAAAAAAGCACACAAGGTACTAGAATCCAACAAATTACTGAACTTACTTAGCTGAGTGTTAATTTCACAAATAAAATGAAAATCTAATTTACCACAAGATTTGCAAATGGTGTCATGAATGATTGATCTGATACTGTCATGAATGAATCTGATATTGAAGAACTGATAACAGGTCTTGACTTTCTTCTAAATAGATCATGCATAGTAAACTGTAGAACCTGGTGGGGCAGGAGGAAGATCAATATGTTGAGCTGGGCAGTAGCATCATGCCATATGGAGTTTGAGGGAGATTCCTGAATAATCAAATGTAAATTAAGGATTTACCTTAGAGAAATCCCAATCCAGCATCACACTCTCAATGCAATTTAGTCTGTTTCTTCAAAATATTTCAAAAACAAACATTGCAATGTTGTTATCACTTGTGTGACTATTATAGAAACATCAGTTGATATGGATGCCTTATGGCAGAAATCACCTGGTCAAATTTCTGGAATAGTGTAAAGTGACCTGGAATTAATGTCTGAAAAAAGTTTGAGATTAAATCACTAGATCTTATTTTGAAAAATATTTTCATATAATTTGCCCTTTCTGTGCTCCTCACCACACATCTTTCATGATTTTAAGGCCTTAAATTGTACTAAGTTTCTTTTCCTTACTTTATTTTCATACTTCACTGCATTATCATTACTGCCTCTCTCTAAACAGAGATTTTTGTAGATTTTTATATTTACTGTTTCCAAAACAGGACACAATAAAAGTTTTTATTTTGGATAATCTTGAGAAGTGTTGGCCCTCTAATTTAACCATGGCAAAAATAGTTTATGGGGAGTGATGGAGGATTTTGACTAACTCTTCAAACTATGCCAGGGTATTCAAAGCAAGTGCAAATGAGGAGAATCTAACTTGCCTCTTTATTCCAGGTGGCAAGCAAGGGGTCAAGAGGAACTGGGTACGGGAGCAGGGGGATCTGGTCAAGGGAAAGCAGCGACAACAGCACAAAAATGGTAGACCCGGATCAATGACAAAAAATCAGGTTGAGTGAAAGGAGATGTTTTGAGCCTGTTCCTGCCAGGTTGGCAAGGCTAAAATTCCACCCCTCTAAAACTGTGTCTTCAAAATCTAATTTTTCAAATTATGCTTAAATGACTCAATGAACTTCACTTGGCATCCATGTAAATACACCAGTCAGAATTTATAATTTGGGGAATGATAACATCAGCTGGACTCAAAATAGAAATGCATTGTTAATTAATGATTTGTGTACCACTAAGTAAAGATCACAAAGGTTAATGACTGAGAAATGCAAGCATTATTCTTTCTTCACAAGTATTTGCTGAATTTACATGTTCATCTAACACTATACTCAATTTGAGAAATGTATTTGTAATATTATTACTATTCTTGTCAAAATGAGCAACTCAAAGACCTCAAATTCCAGCTTACACAAGAAGCACAAGAGTTCCCCACTTGGCCCCTTAAGTCTCCATCCTGTAACTTTGGTCGGAAAGACTACTGCAGCAAGAGGCCATCCAATATTCATTGAGTGTTTAAGCTGCTATTTTAGAACCTCTCACTCAACAGCATTGAGAAAGGGACTAAACATAATTGGCCTATACCCTTGAAAATCAAAAATAAACACAAATGTTAGAATTCTGAAATAAAAACAAAACGTTGGAAATGCTTATCAGATCACTCAGCATTTGTGGAGACAAATATAATTAATGTTTCAGGTCAATGATCCTCTTTCAGAACATTTATTCTTGCTCAATTAACTCCTTCGTGATTTTTTTCTGTTATTACCTCATCCTTGAAATAAAAATGAATTTATCATACAAAATTAAGCATATTATAGCCATGCTTTGTGACATGTTCTCTGTAACAGCTCTCCTTATTGTTAAGGTTTCAGCAAGAGGTTTCTGAAACCTGACAGCTCAGAAAGATAAATTCTAAGTAACTTTAGATTGTCTGGCTACCAGGAAACAGAATAGTCATAAATGAATCTTTGGTGGCAAGGTGTAACAAACAGTATACCATAGGGAATGATGCTGCCGGGGCCTTAACTTTTTTTTACTGTAAAGATGTAAATAAACTGGATGAGGGCATCAAAAGTATAGTTACTAAATTTGCAGCTGACACAAAAGTAGGTAGAAAGACAAGTTGTGATGAAGACATAAGGCAGCTACAAAGGCATATAGAAAAGTTAAGTGGGTGGGCAAATGGAGTATTTTTCTTTCTTTTAATTTGCATTCAGAATATCAGCATTTATTGTCCATCCCCAATTGTCCTCAAGTAGATGGCAGCCCCACAGTGCTGTTAGATGGGGAGTTCAAGGACCTAGATCAATGATAACATTTTTGCACGTCAGGATGGTGTGTACCTTGAAGGGGAAATCTTCAGGTGGTGGTGTTCAAATGTTATAGCTGCCCTTGTCTTTCTTGCTAGTAGAGGTCAAGGGTTTTGGAGATGCTGTTGTGGCAGCCTGGTGAATAACTGCAGTTGCAAAATCTGTAGTTGTTATTTTGTATATGGTATTTTGTAGATAATGCCAAGAAATGTGAAATCAGCTAATCTGACAGGAAAAACAAACAAAGCACATATCAAACTGGCAAGGGACTGCAGATCTTGAGATGCAGAGGAATCTTGGTGGCCTAATGCATTATGTGCAAAAGGTTAATGTGCAGATTATAGCAAAAAAGTAGAAAAAACATGTTTATTGCCAAGGGAATTGAAAAGAAAAACAGTGAGGTTATGCTTCAATTACATAGGGCATTGGCAAGGCTGTATCTGGAATACCATCTACAGTAATGCTCTCAATTGAGAAGGGATGAAAATACATTTGAAGATTTACTAGACTAATAATTGGAATGGGCAGAATATCTTATGAGGAAAGGTTAGGAAGGCTCAACTTTTAACCATTGAAGTTTAGAAGGGTGAGAGCATACTTGACAGGATGGATGTAGAGATGTTTCCTCCTATGGAGGAATTTAAAATCAGGAGTTATAGGTTAAATACAAGAGGCTGTCCATTTAAGAGAGTGGTAATACTTTTTTTTTTCCCTTTTCAGATGATGGCAAGTCTTTGGTACCATTGCAATACCTCCAGCATGATTATCCTCAACACTGGTACCCCACAAAGCTGTGTCCTCAGCCCTCTACTCCCTATACACTCATGACTGTGGCCAGATTCTGCTCTAACCACATCTACAAGTTTGCAGATGATATCACTGTTGTAGGCTGTATCTCAAACAGCAATGAGTCAGAATACAGGAAGGAGATAGAGAGCTTAGTGGCATGGTGTCATGACAACAACCTTTCCTTCAATATCAACAAAAGAGCTGGTCATTGACTTCAGGAAAGGGGGCAGTGTACATGCACTTGTCTACATCAATGGTGCTGAGGTCGAGAGAGTTGAGAGCTTCAAGTTCCTGGGAGTGATCACCAGCAGCCTGTCCTGGTCCAATCACATAGATCCCATGGCCAAGAAACCTCACCAGCACTTCTACTTCCTCAGGAAGCTAAAATTTGGCATGTCCCCTTTGATTCTCACCAACTTTTATCAAGGCACCATAGAAAGCATCCTATCTGGATGTATCATGGCATGGTGCTCTGCCCAGGACCGCAAGAAACCGCAGAGTTGTGGACACAGCCCAGCGCATCACGGACACCAGCCTCCCCTCCTTGGACTCTACCTCTGTGTCTTGGTGAAGCAGCCAGCATAATCAAAGACCCCACCCACCCAGGTCATTCTCTCTTCTCTCCTCTTCCATCGGGTAGAAGATACAGGAGCCTGAGGGCACGTACCACCAGACTTAAGGACAGCTTCTACCCCACTGTGATAAGACTATTGAACAGTTCCCTTCTGACCTCAATCTACCTTGTTGTGCCCTTGCACCTTATTACACTGCACTTTCTCTGTAGATGTGACACTTTACTCTGTACTGTTATTGCTTTTACCTGTACTATGTCAATGCACTCTGGACTAACCCAATCTAACTGCACTGTGTAATGAACTGATCTGTACGTTCGGTATGCAAGACAAGTATTTCACTGTACCTTGGTACAAGTGACAATAATAAACCAATACCAAATGACAGGGGAGCAGAGATTTTGGATACTTTAAAGGCAGAGGTAGATAGGGATTTGATAAGGATTGGGCCAAAGGATTACTGCAGTTGGATAGGAATACAGTCATGGTTACAGTTAGATCTGCCATGATCTTATCAAATGGCAGAGCAGGCTCAGGGGGTGAAGCTGTCCACTCCTGCTCCTAATTGCAAGTGTTCTCATGATCATTTAGTGAAATTATACAAGATGTTGAGAGACCACATCTGGAATATTACATTCAAATCTAATCTTAGTACCCAAGGATATAGTTGCAAAAGAGCATGAAAACAAAGGTTTACCAGATTGATTCCAAAATGGGATTCTCCTGTGGAGAGAGATTAAGTAAAATGATTGTTTTTCTTAGTAATGAATAATATTCCTCAAATTATGTCACATATTCCCACATGAACCAATTAATATTCCAGCTTCACAAGCTACATTTCTTCTTTTAGTGAGGTTTGAATGAGGTGAAGCAATTTAATGGAAAGAATAGGAGGACTGCTCTGTTCATATGATACAGGCTCAAATGTGCTAAAGCTGCAAAGATAATTGGATACACATATCAGGAAAAAGTGACACGTGTTTTTAAGGGTACAGATAGTCATTCAAGTAGTGAGGGTCATTTCTACAGGAATAGAATTGAAAAGCAGAGATATTGTCCTCGAATATCATGCCAGCAGCAAACCACCTGTTATTATGTAGTTATAATAAAGAACTACAGTTCCCAGCAGACAATGCAAGGGGTCACATGGGGAATAGGAAGTGGTTGGAAAGAGCGGGAAAAAGCAGCCAGCCTGTCTGTTGTAAGTCTGTGCAGTCTGTTGTTTTAATAAATGTTCAGATGTTAAACCCACGCCAAGTTTGTCTTGTGATGAAGAACAAAACATGTGTCAGAAGTTGGTGTGTGGTCTGAACAAGGAAAGTAAACAAATATTGTGTGCAATTGAGAAAGAGACTCAGTGAGTATGAAAGAAAAGCTGTTAAAAGACAGAGAAAATGCCAGCCAGCATGGCAAAGGAGCACATTGTTCCTGAAGTTCAGCAGTCACTGGATTTGTCAAGAGATTCAGGAGAGAGGCCGAGAGTTCCCGTTATGGATAAGCCAAGTCCTCCCAAGCCTATGCAGTTTACTGGCAATCTAGCCGATAATTGGAAATGCTTCAAACAGCGATTCAACATATCCTTAGATGCTAGTGGAGCAGAAAGGAACGATGAAAACTTGAAAGTGTCTATTTTTCTGCACGTGATTGGCAAAGGTGTTTTGGACATCTATAACAGCTTTCAAATTGATGAGACAGCTTTTGAGTTGGGCACCCCTTGATGAAAAAATTGAGGAATATTTTATCCCAAGTAAAAACATCATTTGAGAGAGAGAAATTGTTTTCCTGTGACCAGAAACAAGGTATCAGCTTCAACCAATACTTAGCTGAGCTTCACACACTGAGTAAGTCTTGTGAATTTGGAGATTTGAGAAACTCACTAGTTAAAGACAGAATGGTTTGTGGAATTCCAGATAATGGACTCAGAGAAAGACTGTTGCGTGAAAAAGATTTGACCCTGGAAAAGGCAGTGAATATGTGTAGGTCAGCAGAAACCACACGAGCACAAGCTAAGGAGCTGTACAGAGCAGACACAACAGTACATGCTGTGAAAACAGAAGCAGCTCCCAAGGTGTTTCCAAAAGCAACAGCAAGTCAAAGAGGAAGGCTCAAATAGCAAATGCAGCAGATGTGGAGGTAAACACCTTCCAAAGATGTGCCCTGCTTATGGGAAGTCCTGCAATAGCTGTGGGAAGAAGAATCACTTTGCAAGGTGCTGTAAAGCTGGGGCTAAGAAAGGTGCACACAGTTGATGAGAAAATGGAGGAATTCTTTGTGGATTCTGTACAGACTGTGGCTGCTGGTAAAACAGAATGGATTGTTCCACTAACTTTGAATGAGACAGTAATCCCATTCAAACTTGACACTGGAGCTCAGGTGAATCAATTATCCATGGATGATTATAAGACTCTCACAGTAAAGAGTAAGATTTACCCTGTGAATTTAAAAGTGACAGGCTACACTGGAGAGAAAATTCCAGTAAAGGGGTCTGTATGGTGACCTTTAAGCACGAAGGTCAGCATTTAAAATCACAGCTACTGATTGCAGAAAAGAGTACAGCCAATATTAGGTCTGAGTGCATGTGAAAAGCCCAACCTAGTGAAAAGAGTTTTCATAGTAGTTTCACATACCAAAGATGACCACTCAACACTCATGGAAGAGTATGCAGATGTCTTTGAGGGGCTCGGATGCTTACCTGGTGTACACAAAATTCACATAGATAAGGTAGTGTCTCCTGTTGTCCATGCATGCAGGAAAGTTCCGTTTCAACTTAGAGATAAACTTAAAGAACTAGCAGACATGGAACAAGTGAATGTCATACAGAAAATTGAAGAACGAACAGATTGGGTGAGTTCACTGGTCATTGTGCAAAAGAAAAATGGAGCATTGCGGATTGTCTAGACCCAAGAGATCTCAATAAAGCCATCAAGAGAGCATTTTAAATTGCCAACACGGGAGGAGATTGTGTCCCGGTTCTCAGGTGCCAAATGGTTTAGCAAGCTCACATCGTCTGGGTTTTGGCAGATGAAGCAAGTTTGTGACTGTGTACTTTTAACACACCACAGGGAAGGTATCACTATCTTCAGATGCCATATGGGATCCTGTCTGCACTAGAAGTCTACCATAAAACCATCCACATGATTTTTGAGGCATACCTGGTGTCGAGACCATGATGGATGATATCATCGTCTGGGGGTCCACCAAGGAGGAACATGATACTTGACTGAGACAAGTGCTTGACATGACAAGGAACATCAATTTGAAATTAAATAAAGAGAAATGTGAGTTTGGTGTGAAGACACTGACCTTCTTAGAAGATGTCATATCTGAAGAGGGAGTGAAGCCTGACCCAAGAAAGATGTCAGCCATTGAAAACATAGAGGGGCCTCAAAACAGAGGAGGTGAGACGTTTCTTAGGGATGGCGACTTACCTGGCTAAGTTCATCCCTCGACTGTCAGTGTCAGCACCACTTAGGTCACTCCTTGAGCAACAAAATGAATGGATTTGGTCTAATGAGCAAGAAGAGTGTTTCCAGATGTTGAAAAGGGTCCTAACTGAAGAGCCCATGCTGAAGTTATGATCTGGAAAGGTGTATCAGGATATCAGCTGATGAGTCCCAGCACAGCCTTGGATCAGTACTACTGCAGCAGCATGATGGCAAATGGCAACCAGTGGCCTATGCATCAAAGGCTTTAACAAGTGCAGAAGCCAACTACGTACAAATAGAGAAAGAGCTTCTCACCACTACATATGCATGTGAAAGGTTCCATCAGTACATCTATGGGAAAGCTATTGAAGTGGAGACAGACCATAAACCATTGGTCTCAATTATGTCCAAACTACAACACATGTTGATAAGGCTGCAGAAATATGTGAAGATGATCTACACACTGGGAAAATGTATGTTTGCTGCTGATGCTCTGTCTTGAGCAGTCCACAAGACAGAAAAAAGTGACCAACAGGTTAATGCAGATATACAGGACTATGTTGACATGATAGTCACCTCTCTTCCAGTATCTCTGGGTAGAACAGAGCAGATTAGGAAAGCAGAAGAGAGGCAGATGAAACAATGAAAGTACTCAAGGATACAATATGGAAAGGATGGCCAGCAGCAAAGGATGACTGTCCAATGTGTATTTGGGATTATTGGGCACGCAGAGCTGAACTGTCATTCATGAAAGATATGGTTTTCAAAGGGAACAGGTTTGTGATTCCAGTGTCACTACGCAAGGAGATGCTCCAGAAGATACACGAAAGGCATCTTGGGGAGGAAAAATGTAAATGTAGAGCACGTGAAGTGATGTACTGGCCAAGAATGAACCAAGACATCAGCCAGACTACTGCTTCATGTGAAATATGCCTTACCTACAGACCAAAGCAGCAAACAGAACCACTTACACCACACCCTGTACCAGACAGGCTGTATTTCAAAGTTGTAATTTCAAAGACTGTAATGGGAAGAGCCATATTGTTGTAACAGACTACTTTTCCAATTACCCATAGGTTGCAGCACTGCAATCAACATCCAACAAAGCAGTTATCATGTTCCTGAAGGCTGTGTTTGTGAGGCATGGATTTCCATGTAAAGTTGTATCAGACAATGGTCCACAATTTGAGCAGTGAATTCGAACCCCTTGCCAATGTTTGGGGGGGGTTTCGACACAACTTCAAGCCCACATCACTCAAAATCTAATGGCCTAGCAGAGAGTTCAGTTAAGGTGGTAAAGGGTCTCATGAAGAAAGTGCAAGATGGACGAGAGGTTTTCCATGGAAGTCTAATGATTTACAGAAGTGCGCCACTACAGAACAGCCTTTCACCAGTCCAAATGCTGATGGGTCGATGCATATGCTCTAACCTTCCAATACATGAAAACCTGTTGACACCTGAAGGAGCACACAAGGTCAAACAGGCTAAAGAGGAAGGGAAAGAAAAACGGTAACACAACAAGACAGCAAAAAGCCTACCAGTCCTGAAGCCTGGGGATCCAGTACGAATCCGAGATCATGGTACTGGCACATGGTCCGTGCAAGTTGTGCAAGAGGAAGTAAATCCACATTCATACAGATCCAGACGGAGTGAGGGACACCTCTGAGGAGGAACCGTGTGGATCTACGACCACAAGCTCCAACCCATGGCAGTGACCTGTCTCCTGTCATTACACCAAAAGGGCCAGCATCTGGAGAAAATGAACATGTGGACCAGAGTTCCCAGGAAAACACCAATGCAGAAAATGACAGCAACACACCTGTGGAAACAAGCACCAGACCAAAAAGGACCATAAAACCACCTCAGACTGATTAAATGCTGCTGAGTGGACAAGGGTTCTTGGCAGGTTTAAGGACAAAGTATTGTTTGTTTTTTTTTGAAAGGGGGAAGATGTGTTATTATGTGTTATGTAGTTATAACAAAGAACTACAGTTCCCAGCCGGCAATACAAGGGGTCACATGGGGGAACAGGAAGTGGCTGGAAAGAGTGGGAAAAAGCAGCCAGCCTGTCTGTTGTAAGTCTGTGCAGTCTGTTGTTGTCATTTAATAAATGTTCAGATGTTAAACCCGTGCCAAGTTTGTCTCGTGATGAAGAACAAACATAACACCACCAGCCTTTGATGCTTGCTCACACTGACATCAAGTGGATCATCCATTGAAAACTTTCTTACAGAAGGTGCCCTGATACTCACCTTTGCAAGACAAGGCCTCCTGGAGGCAAATCCCATTGCATAACAGCACCAGAGCAAGACCCACTCAAAAATCCTGAACAAACGTTGGCAGCTGGTTAGACCAGCAGTCAAGTCTGTCAAGAACAATAGAATGTTTCTGCATGTCATTCCTCAACATTCAAAACTTCTGAAAACAATTAAAAGTCAGACTATTAAAAAGTTATGAAAATTGAAACACTTGGGAAAAAGATGAAACATTTAACTAAATGACAGAAATAGATATTACCCAATGCTTGATTTCTTCACAACTGTTCCTCTCCATTGAAATGACTTGAGTTTTTGTACTTGTGCCAACTCTAAACCGGTAAAGGTACAGAGGACATACCCTGGCGCAATTGTGAGGAACTGCACATTCCATTACTAAACTCCATTAAATGAAAAGTTAATAGCTCCACATGAAACTATTGGCATTTCTCAGGAAAATACCAAGCAATTATGTTAACTTTTCATCATACCTTAATTACATCATACTTGCATAACACCACACGGTTTGGCCTCCATATCATTTAAAAAGAGACACCAGAGAAGGTGGAAAATTATCTTTATAAAGATGTCCAAAACTAAAGGTAGTTATTATCTGGCTGAACCAAGGACACCTATCAATCCAAATGCAATCCATTTAAATTCAATTATGCAAACTTAAAACAAAACAATCAAAATGCCATGACTTAATTTTCAAAGTTTGTAATCAGCTAATGAGTTTAGGCCAATTGTAAAGCAGATTACAGCTTTACAATATTACCTTTATTAGAATTGTGTTTAGGAGCACTGATTTGTCTTAAAATTCCAAGTTATCTTAAATGTTGAGCTTTGGGCTTTGGGAATTGATGACAATTTCAAATAAGAGAATAAGAAGAACATTTCTGGGTCAGTAAACTATTATTTCAAACGTGAGATTTGTAAAAAGTCTGATCTGCAAGTGTGAATCAAATGTATCTCCCATTACCATCCTTGTTTGAATGTCCATTTATGTAGTGATATACCAAGTTAATTATGTTAGGAGGTCATTCTTGAAGATGGATTGCAGTCTGTGCTTTGCTATAGGATTTACAGAATCTTTGTGTTATGAGTGGTGGTGTTAAGCTGTTTGCAGCGCTTCCAAAAGGACAATGATGCCAGTTTCTGAAAGAATAGGTAAACAGAAATGCTGATTTGTCCTTAAATTACAAGTTCTCAGATCCTTTGCTCTGGATAAATGTACCGGTATTATTATCCAGTCAGCTTGGTTAAATCTTACTTCCTTAGTCTCAGTAAAATTTCCATATTTGGGTGTGATTTAAATGTTTGGCTGCCACTAGTTGGCATAGAAATGCAATCTGATTTCTGATTGTCACTTCTTTCTCATTGCCATCTGGATGTTGAGGTTTTTTTTAAAGGAGCTAACTGTCTACATACAATGGCTGTAGACAAATGAAGATAACACTTCCAAAAACATCAATCTGATAAGTCAAAGGTATGTCAAAACACCCTCTTATACACCATAGATTATTAAAAAATTCATTCAATGGGTCAATCTGCTTGACAGGAGTGAGATTAATTCATCTCTGTATAGTGTCAATAATCAAGAAAAAACAATGTAAGTGCTCTGTGCTGATTTTATGTTGTTGATAAGTGCAAACCACATATATCAGATGGTGATTCATTCCCTTGAATACTTAATTCTCTCTGGACAAAATCACAAGCTAATTTCTCCCAGTGATCTATTTGTGAGTCACGATCTTTCTCACAATATTCTTACATTACTTAGCCATTCAGTACATATCAAAATTCTATCCAGCTACTGATTCCACTTTGAAGATTTCCATTGGTAATATTATAACATTTTCATGGCACCCTTAACTGAGTAAAATAGTTCTACATATTTTATGGAAGGGTATTCAAAAATTAAATTGATGCCAAACCACATTAACAGATATTTGTACAGGAAAGAGTATGTTTAGAGAGTATTTTAAAGAAAGATATAATAAGGTACTATTTAGGATGGAGTACCAGAGTTTATTGCAACAGGCAGCTAAAGGTACAACCATTAATTAAAATTAGTGACATGCAAGAGGCCGGAAAAGGGAGATTACAGAGATTTGAGGGTTGGAGGCGCTTACAGGCAGAGGAAGGGATGACACCAGAGAAGGATTTCAAAACAAGGTTGAGAAATTAAAAAACAGACTTTGTTGGATCAGGAGCTGGAGGATTGGGGATGGTGGCTGCGTTGGGCTTGGAGAGAGTTGGAATACAGTCAACAATGAGCTCTAGGGTAATGTGGAGATTGACCAGGAAAGCACTGGAATAATATGGTCTAGATTGACCAAAGGTAAAGAGAGTTAGCAGCAGGAGGACTCAGGCAGGACAGAAATATACATTGTAGAGCGTGAAAAAGACTACTTTGATTATGAGAGGGCAGGAAGTTAGAAGTTCAGGCATTTGTCAGTGAAAGAGATAAAACCGAGCCTGTAATGCAGAGTTTACGGCAGTGACCTGAAACAAATTTTCCATTTCCCCTAAAATTGAATTCGATTGAATTTGTTCCTAAAATTCTGGATGTCAGACAAGCATCCCTCTTTTCCTCCGTTTCAATCATATCCACTTTCTGCATAATTAATACTTGGAGCAATACATCCTCATAATAGAAATGTATGGAATACAAGCGACTATAGCAACTACAAATGTTAAAGACATCTTGACTTAAAGATTGCACTGAACCATATTAGGCATACTGTGGTTACTGCTTGGTGTGCCTACAACTTTCCTCAAATGAGGAACAGATTCCTAGCCTCTAGCTGTGTGTAACTTTGGCTCTGATCCATGACATAATTACAGAAGAATATAAGCAATAGGAGCAAGAGTAGGCCAGTCAACCCTTCAAACCATCAACAAGATCATGGCTGATCCTCTACCTTGAACCAAATGTTCCTGACTTTTGTATCCCTTGGTTCCTATAATATCCAGTAATCCATTGATTTGTTTTGAATGCAATCAATGACTGGGCCCCCACAGCCTCCAGGGAAGAGAGGGCCAAAGATTCACCCTCCTGAATGGTTTCCAGTCCCACAATGTGAATACTCCAGTCCCTGACTGTCCATTGCTCACTTCTTCAACAATAGCAGTAACTGGTTGGTTTTGTATTAGCATTTTATCTCTGGTCTGTTAAGGCACTGACTCCATTATACTATAACCAGAGACCCCCAAAATCTGAGGATCCACAGAACTCACTGTTCTTGTGCAGTGTGTGTCCATTCCACCAACTAAATGCCCAAAAATGGGTAGACCACATTTCTGGGACTCAAATTTCTTCACACATATAACCAGATGCTCAAAAGATTAATGACAAATCAATTTCAGCTCACATCAGAAGCATCATTACATTCCTTATCCTCCTTTTCATTTAACTTTTCAGGTTATTACATTGTTTTTTTGCCATTCTCTCCATGATCAACAGTTATGTATCTACCCATTCTAGATATTATACATTCCAAAATGCCATCTATCAATATGCTTTGATTTATTTCTGGTATTGAAACGACTTCCAGCCACATTATATTAATGCCTATTCTCAGTGCTAGAGAATAATTGTCTTAACAAAACAAATCTCTTAGCTACAGCTCCAATTGAAAGATTAACATGATTACAAATTGGGCTGAATATTCCAATTGAATTTCAATCATCTTGTCTTTATAGTTATGTAGATTTTCTGCTTCATCTGAATCAGAGTGAACACTTTATATATGCCAATATCCTTGCCACTTGCAACTGCCTTAGTTACATGTTTTTGATTAACATCAGGCATGTATAATGTTGCTTTTCTATGTCACATTTTATGTATACAAAAAAAATCCACCACTCTGCCTATTGGTTTTGTGCCTGTCTTTGCAAAGGCAATTTAGAGGAGGAATGAGGACTTTTTTTTTCCACCCAAAGAAGAACTCACTGCCTTGAAAGATGGTGGACATAGAAACCCACTTTGCATTAAAGAATACCTGGAAGAGTATTTGAAGTAGTTCATCTCAGCTGGTTCTGGGAGAAGAAATAAAACAGTCAGGGCTCTTGCTCCCATCTCCCACCCTGGTGATTTTTGCAGGAATGATGTACCCTGGAAGAGAACAGGAATAGAATGGATTAGAATTCTTTCATACATTACACAGTCCGGCAGCACTCATTAACCACTAAATAGTCCGACAGGCAGAGAATCTTTGCCTGCCTGAGTCACAGGGATTTGGTACCTGTGGATCTATCTTTTAGCATGAGTCAGCAGCTCTGAAAGGGATAGAGGGGGGAAAAATGCTTTCCTTTTCATAATATAATGGGCTATTCAAAACTAAAAAAAGAAATTCATCTTTGTTTGTGACTGGCTTTTTGAATAGGAACTGTCATTACAGCACAATTTACCAAGACCTCATTTTATTTTGGTAGCCTTTTGGCTGCATAAAGATGATGACTGAAGGTAATATTTTATAATGACATTGGCTGAATTGAGCATCAGCATAATCTCTATAGGGTATAACTGTTGCAGTTTCAGTCATTTGTAATCAAGGTTTAGTTTTATGTTTGGAATACATAAGAATTAATTTAAAGTCATTAAAATATGAAATACATATCTCATGAAACATTTATAAGCCAGTGATAACTAGTTGCAAAAGTATTATTATTGAACTTGCCAAATATTTAACATTAACACTATAAACCCTGTGAAGCTTCACCAAAATCAGAATTCAACAGATGTTCAATATTGAAACTTCAAGCAACAAATGATTGTAGCTTTGAAAATACAAGAGTAGATTGATTTGCTCCCAATGTGAATAGACATGGTACTGAACCTATTTAAGGAGGAGAAGACTAAATGATTTTGGTTAACAGTGTCATTTAGTAAGGTTAAGGAAGGGATAAGAAGATGGTTGACTGCAAAATTCAATGACAATTTCTGAAGCAAACATTGTCTTGGAAATCCTAATGAAGGGAAAGAGCATTGCACTTTGTAGCTTCCAATCCTGGAATGAAAGTGGGTTTCCAGTAGTATCTGCAAACAGCATATATAACATTATTTTGACCTTATATATCTATCCATATGAAACATTAGTACTTCTGTGGTCAATTGATTGACAAATATGAAATGGAATAAGGTTAAAAATGGGTAGAGATACAACAAAATGAGTTTCAGCCCCATTTTCAGATTGGTAACAAATTTTTCATTCAAAACTTGAAGTTGCTATTGAGTAATTCAGCAACTTAACAGCAATTAGAGCAGCTTCCAAAACCAATTGTCTTTCTTCCTCAATTTCCATTTCAGTTTTCTGCCTTCTCCCATTAAAGGAAGAATTGGAGGAGAAAGTGATTCTCTGTGGAACTATATTTTAGATGCCATGCGGTCTCAAGAAAGAAATTCGAGTTTCACTGGGAAATATGGAAAATGCTATTATGGTAATGGGCACCAACTAGAAGTGTAAGACCTGCCTTAACTTCACACAACTGAACACTTATCAGAAAAGGATTCAAGCCCCAGCCCCCCAACCAGACCTACTTAAGGGATTCATAAACAACTTCACTTACACTTGTGCTGGTACAATTGCACATAAGTGCTTTCTTTTACATGGTTAATATCTGCCTAATTCACAAAGACCTGCCACTGAAGTTCTTTTGTTGTTTTAAAGGTTTATGGTGAAACGAGGTATTTGTAGAGAACATTTGCAGAGAACATTTGCTCTTGAAATTGAACCTACATGGGAGAATAAAAAGAGGACTCTCAGAGTAGAAAAGCTAGAGGGGTTGGGGTAGGTCTGTCAGTGGGATGCTGTTTTTATTAAGGGCCTTTTGGGGGTAATTCTCTCAACTCAACCAGGATTAATGTCAGAGATATTTTCAATAGAGATGTCATGGCTGAAATCAGCTAAAACTGAATCCCAAAGCAATGCAAAGTCATTATTGCCTATGGTTGTCAAGGTGACCACAGTTCTTAATCTCTATGTAGACTCCTCCTTTTTCGTTCGCCAAGAGATTTCAGCAACATTTTGAACGTTTGCTACTGATTGAATGCATCATCTCTTTACAAAGAGATGTTCTCCTGCATGATCAAAGTAGTTGGAACATGACCAATCATTTAAAAGAATTCCAGATCTCCACTTTGGAGAAAAGGTGCCGCTGGATGCCTTATGAGCCAAAAAGAGATTTCACTTCCTCAGTGAGTGTATGAATCCTAACAGAGGCAGGTGCCCTAGTGGTCATTGCTTCTCTGTTATATTGTAGTCCTCTGTGCCATCTGTGTACCTGTTAGTGAAAGACTAACCACTGGACAATGGGAGTTATTTATTCACAGCATGTGTAGGGACTCGTGTGGAACACAGACACGCATGCACATGCACACAGGCAAGCTTTGACAGCCACATATTTAAAAACAACTTTAGAGGGCAAACCATTGACCTCCCCAGCAGTAGTTTTATATCTGGATGAGCCTTGCAGTATCAGGATTTGTAGTACTATAATACTTGCTCATCCAGCTGGATATTGTGAGGTTGCAGGTCTTGCTGACACCTATCAGTTGAGAAGCTGAGGACCAATAACCTAATGAAATTTAGCAGTAAGTGGAAATGGAGGAACATAAAAGGCAGCTAGAACAGTGATCCCTCTGTCTAGACTCTGTAGTCAAATAATTCTTAAGAAACATCCACCACATTTATAGCACATCTGCCATAATGAAACATCCTATAATCATTTACCAGTTGAATTATCAAGGATTTTGACATTGAGCTATGTAAGGAAATATTAAGGTAGATAAACAAAAGGTAGTTCAGAAAAGGCAGTTTTAAAGGGAGAGAGAGGGGTTCGGAGGGAGAAATGTTCGCCCAAAGTAGCTGAAGACAAGCTGTAAACAATGGAAGCACTGAAATCGAGAAAGTGCAAAATGCTGTGGGTAGACGAGGGCAAAGGTCTCAGAGACTCATGGGATGAGGGGGAAAATTGGGGAGATGTGCAGGTGCATGGCCATGGGGGACAGGGGTGGGGGGAATTTGAAAACAAGAATGAGAATGTTAAAACAGAACCAGTAGCCAGTGTTGATCAGGGTTAATGGCCAGGTGGGATTTGGTGTAATTTAAGATATGGATAATTATACCTCTACAATAACCAGTGTTATTCTCTTTATCCATCTTTTATTAGTGACTGCCACATTGCCCTCTTTCTGACAATACAAAACTAAACACTCCAGAAAATATACATTCTAATCTAATTTTATAAATTCAATGTGAGACATCCAAAAATAAATAAATTCCTGTTTACCTGTCTTCCACGTGCCTTTGCCTGCCTCAATACTTCCGCAAGCTACCTCCCCAGTAGCTCTATCTTGGGTGCTGGAAGGCTGGTGACTTCAATTGAAAAGACTGCAGATGGCTTTGGTGACCTCAAGCAGCTCGAAAATGTAAAAAAAAATTGACAACATTTGTGAGGGGAGAGAAGAAAGTAGGAAGACTGAGGGAGATACACAGTGAGAAGGTGGAGCAGGAAGACTAATACCCTCGTCGTTGATTCATCCATCTCTCCAGCCTAACCAGTTGTTACCCATTATAACATTTTCTATGATGGCCAGAAATGTCACAAATTTAATGTGCTGCCTGCAACTCAGTGAATGGACTCTGATTATCCATGTACTTCTGGAATTAGGCAATTCGTTCTCAACCTCTCATTTAAATTAATAATAGTTTTAGGGTTGCACTGGTATCCTAATAGATAGATAAATGAGTTGTCCATTGCATTAATGAGACACTGTGAAGAAGTAACTCATTAATGCAAAGTGACTACGACTTGGAGTCTGTTGAACCCTGCTGATAACACAGGTATACAAGAGAAAAGCAAGAGCTTTGCTGCAGTGAAGGAGTCCATAGTTGAATAGTCTGCTGTGACTCGCTATCCAGGCTTACAAATTAGAGGGGTGACATTTATAGAACTGTTAGCAACAAATAGCTTGTCATACTCTTTACCCAAATATTCCAACCTTCCAATCTGTTGCTTCTGAACAAGTACCTACAAGAGCAAGAATTAAAATTAAAAGGCATGCAATATTGATAGTGAGAAAGAGCTGCAGAGAAAAGGAAAAAAGTTAAATTCATATAAGTAAATGAATAAAGTAGTTTTGTATTGAACCATTTTGATCCACACATCTATGTGTTTATTTTCTTCATGAACTGACATTGCAGTGGAATCTACTATAATTGACAGTCTTGTGATTACATGAGAAAGAAAAATCAAACAGATTTAAAAATATTGTAGATTCAGAGCTTTAATTCAGGAAGTTTTTTTTAAACATTGATTTTGTTTTAAGTGTCTTATTATTCCAAAAGGCTGGTACTGCAGAAGGAAAACTACTATTTCAATTCAAATCTTAATTCCAGCAAGATTAGTTTCAAAATAAGTGTGGAGTGAAGCAGTGGAAGAGCAGCTGAAGAATTGCCATCTGGTAAAGCTTTATGTTTGGGTCTATTTTTAATCAATTTTTGTCAATCTTTCAGAGGAATATTAACAATGTCCGTATGTTAACTGAAAGGGATTATTTTCTTCCAAATGCTCCTAAGAATAAGTCTAGCAATGTAATTCCATTGTTATATTTTGGCTACAAGACAAAGTAATATAGTATTTTCCAATTTGATTCAAAGGAGAACTCATGAGAAAGGACCTTGGAAATATAGAATTGCTAAATACAAGGTTAATGGCAGGACTCTTAGCAGTGTGGAGGAACAGAAGGATCTTGGGGTCCATGTCCATAGATCCCTCAAGGTTGCCACGCAGGTCGATTGGTTTGTTAAGAAGGTGTATGAAGTGTTAGCCTTCATTAGTCAGGGTATTGAGTTCAAGAGCCACGAGGTGATGTTGCAGCTCTATAGAACTCTGGTCAGACCACACTTGGAGTATTGTGTTCCGTTCTGGTCGCCTCATTATAGGAAGAATGTGGAAGCTTTAGAGAAGGTACAGAGGAGATTTACCAGGATGCTGCCTGGATTGGAGAGCATGTCTTATGAGGATAGGTTGAGCGAGCTAGGGCTTTTCTCTTTGGAGAGGAGGAGGATGAGAGGTGACTTGATAGAGGTGTACAAGATAAGAGGCATAGACTGAGTGGACAATCAGACTTTTTCCCCAGTGTGACAATGGCTAACACAAGGGATATAATTTTAAGGTGATTGGAGGAAGGTATAAGGGGATGTCAGGGGTAAGTTTTTTTTTTAAATACAGAGAATGGTGGGTGCATGGAACACACTGTGGGCAGAGGTTGTGGGGGCAGATACATTAGGGACATTTAAGAGACTCTTAGATAGACACATGAATGATAGAAAAATGGAGAACTATGTGGGAAGGAAGGGTTAGATAGATCTTAGAGCAGGATAAAATGTCAGCACAACATTGTGGGCCAACGGGCCTGTACTGTGTTGTAATGTTCTATATCCTATGTTCTAAATCGACAGAAGCCACACTTCACCAGTAGATTCTGCTTGTTTCTTTATGATGCAATATTTTTCTCAGTCCTTATATCCATGCTTTGCACACTATTTGAGTGATGTCTCCCAAATTATGTGCACATGTAGCAACACTAAACCAAATTAAAACATTCCCTAAAGAAAGTGAATTGACCTGTTTCTCATCTGCCTCTCCTACTCATCATTAAGATGGCTTCGGATGTATGCCATTAATTTATTTAGGTCTTAACTTCAGGGAACCAAATCAAAGAAAATATTTTACCTTTGGACTGCTGAGAAAATAACCATTATTTAGTATGAAGCAAAACTGCATGACAACAGGGGAAAAAATAGAAAGTTATAAGAGATTATTCTCTTTAATAGCATCTCCCAAACATGGAACCTCTCCCATCCAGATGAACATCAAATTTAAACATGTATACCGTGATTCAACCGTAACATTTCACAAAAAGGCAATATTGAAGAAAAATCATAATTTTATAATTATTGGACAAATAGTAATTTGCCTATTTGAATTTAGCACTGTAATGGTGTTTAAAGTAGTTAAACATAGCTGATATACAAGAACAATTATTGTTAACCAACCTAATGCTGGTATAAGCATGCATGAGATGAAAAATTACTGTAATGTCTTACACATCTTCCACAGTACTCTAGTGCAGGTTTTATGAACAATTATTTCTCCTCAGACAGAACAGTGCACAAAGAAGAGTGCTTTAATTCCAGTGTTTCCATTTTTCCTCTATTATGAATTTTAAACATTTTGAAGGTTTCATATAGAAAGTAAGAGCCTTTTTATTTAGTGAAGTTCCATCTAAAAATGCAGTAATGAGGACATGAGCAGTTAAAGTAATCAGATGTTATGATCTGTTGGCATGCTCAGCCAAGCCTCAGAAATAGAATTAGTGAGTGATAAAAGCTTTTGGCAACGAGTTAGGTTTCAATGCAGGGCTCTGATGAGAAGGAAGCTGAATAAATGAAGAGTAGATAGGGAATTCCAGAGGATGGGACGTGCAAACTGAAATACGTGGAAATAAGGGAAGAAAGGAAGAAAGTGAACAAGAGACTGTGGTAATGAAAACGAGGAACAGTGGGAGTTTCAGCGGTGGAATGTGTTTGTTATGTTATCACCTTGAACTTGTCCTTTCTTTGGATAAGTTACTGTTTGTCACATTCAGTGAATGATGATACAAGACGTCTTTGAACTACTTACAAGCCTAAAGTGTACTCATCCTCCATCTTGGCAACACACTGATGTTGTTTCACCATGAAAAGGCACTGCATATCAAAACATTGCTTACATTTTTTTTTATATTTGTTTGAATATTCTGATTTCCACATTCACTGGAGAATTCATACTGCTACAGTTCCAAAAAGCCTAAATACATTTACATACTTTAGTGTCCATGCAACACAAGTGGAAAAAAATAAAATGTTGGCCTTACAGCACAAAATTCCAACATGTTTTCAATCCTACAACAGAGGCAACCTGTCCCCATCTCTGAAACCCCTCCGGCCCCCACAGCCCCCTCTGAACTCATTGGGTCAAGCAGCATCAGTGGAGGCAAAGGTTTGGTCAATGTTTCAGGTTGAGAGACAGTGTCGAGGGAAGATAGTCAGTAATACAAAGGAGAAGGAGGAGTGAGACTGTTTGGTGATAGGTAGAACCAGATGGGGGTGGGGGTGGGGGTGGATGAGGATGATGGAGCCAGGCAGGGGCAAGAGAGAGGGGATTGTTGAGAGAAGCTGGTGGGTGACAGGTGGAACCGGATAAGTTGGGTGGGGGGGGGGGGGTGGAAAGAGGGGTAGATTAGGTGATTCGAGTCAGAGTGAAGGGAGTACGAGTAGAGACAGAGGCTGGTAGGTGATAAGTAGAACTAGATAAAGGAAGGATGATGGGCATAAGATCCAGGTGAGGGAGGAGATGGGAAAGGTGAACCGGGGGGAAGAAACTCAGCTGGATAGGTATATGGGTGATGGGCAGATAGAACCAGGCAGTGGAGGGTAATGAGTCTTGGTAATGGAGATTGTGGGGGGGAGGGGAGGGGAGGGTGGTGGTAGGTGAACATAAGGAGAGAGAGAACCTTTGACTGGAGTATGAAAGGAATACAGGAGAGTGGGTTACTTAAAACTGGAAAATTCAGTGTTCATATCATTGGGTTATAAGCTACTCAAGTGGAATATGAGGTGTTGTTCTTCTTGATACTTCCAATTCTCTGGTTGCAACCACCTCATCTTCACCATGGAAGTCCAGTCTTTATACACCTCCATTCCCCTCAGGGTCTTGGGGCCCTCCACTTCTTTCTGGAACAAAGACCCAATCAGTTCCCCTCCACCAACACTTATTCACCTGGCAGAACTTGTTCTTAACCTTAACAACTTCTCTTTCATTTCCTCCCACTTTCTATAAATTAACCATGTAGCTATGAACACTCGCATGGACCCAAGCTACACCTGTTTTTTTGTTGGTTATGTGGAACAGTCCTTGCTCCAGATTTACTCTGGCACTCCTCCACAACTTTCTCTGCTACATCGACAACTGCATTAGTGCTGCTTCCAGCACTTGTGCAGAACTTGTCAATTTTATCACCTTTGCCACCGACTTGCTCCCTGCCGTCAAATTCACCTGAACTATTTCTTTACTTCCCTTCACTTTCTGGATCTGTCTCCATCTCAGGAGACAAACTAGCTACCAATATCTACTGTAACCCCCAAGGACTCCCACAGCTACATTGACTACACCTCTTCCCAACCCATCTCCTTTAAAGATGCCACCCCTTTCTCAGTTTCTCTGGCGTCCTCTGTTAACTCATCATTAGATTCAGATTGCCATAGCTCTTCTGCAGATTTTCAGATGATACAAATCTTGTGGTATATAACATTTTTCTCAAAATACACCTCAAAGGATCTTGGTCATGGCAACTGTTTAATGACTGTAGATTTCCATATCATTCTTGATAGTAATGTCATTGAATTCTTACTACATTTGGTTTAAAGGGTGAGATCTCCTTATCTATCCTATTGTAACAGAAACTTTGCATTCCCATCCCTCAGTTTGTCTGCTATTACATTTGGAATTTGTTGTTCTGATTAGATAGTTCATTAATCTTTGAGCAGGGCTAGACATGAACAATGGCACTGATTTTTTTTCTGCGAGGAGACTGAAGTATGTTCTGTAAGTGTTTTTTTTCTTTCTCAGAAGCAAGTTGGCTGCTTTTTCACAACATTTTCTGCCTCTCAGTTGGATTGTGGATGGTGGATTGTGGATGGTGTGATGTTGTAAGAATGCAAACTCAGCTAAAGTGAATTGAGGGCCATTTGTTACCACTTTGTCTAGAACACCTTATCTGACACACTAAACCTTCAGCTTCTGAATGATGGCTGAAGATGTAATTGAATCAAGTGATCAAGTTCTAAGAAACTGCAAAAATAATCAACCAGGCAATTCTTAACCATGAAGATATTTACCGCTCCCTTTGTCCAAGGTCTGTCTGGCACTTCATGTTGTAGCCTGGACTCTTTCTGTTGCTTTGCCTTCAGAGATGCACATCTCACATTTTCATGTGAAGTTTCTCACTCTGTTCAATTCTGGCCAGTACACAAATTTGTGATCTCTCCTCAAACAGCTGTTTTCTCCCAGATGTGATGACTGTGTACTATAGCATTTCTCTTCTCATGGAATTAGTCAGCACCATTCTTTCACTCTGAAAAGCAATCCAGAGGTACTGAGCACATCCGAAAAATGGGGCACAGTGTGGGAGCTCAGTGGCTTCTCTGGCTGTACTCTCATAGCAACTACATGTACTTCCTCCAACCTTGTAACAAGGGATGTGCTCTCCTTTCGCAAGAGGTAAATCCTTCAACATATTCACTTGATCCAATGTTTTGTGTCTGTGATCTACCCTTCCTGAGTGAGGTATGCATACTTAGTGTATGGGCAATGTACATCTTACTGCCTGAATGGTGGACAAACAGAGCAGGATTAGTCATTGTGGTCTGTGCTTTGCTGGAGATTCTTCATCATAATCACTTCAAGGGTTTTGTGATCAGTCTACACATGTGCACATCTTCTGACAGATCTGAACTGCTCTGTTCAGATCTGGTAGGCCATTTTCAATTGTGTACTGGTGGAAGTTTCCAAGTACAAATCTCACAGCCAATAGCTCTTTTTCCACATTGAATGCAGTGTCTCAGTTACCGTCAGAGCTCTGCTTGCACATACTTTAGGATGGTGATCATGTGAGATGGCTGCCCCAGTCACCTACTCTGAGGCATTGGTTTGTAGTATCAGGTCTTTTCTGTCAAAGTAGCAAAACACTGGCTCTGATGTGACTGTCTTTTCAATTCATTAGACTACTTTCTCATGGATGTCCATTTAACATATTTTTCCTTGTTATTTGTTTTAGTGGTTCATTTACCTCACCCAGGAGCCAAACATACAAAATCCAACTGAAGAAATAATTACTAGTGCAGGGTTTCAACCCAAAATGTCAACAACTCCTTTACTCTCACAGATGTTGCTCGACCTGCTGAATTCCTCCAGCAGTTTGTTTGTTGCTCCAAGTTCCAACATCTACATTCTCGTGTCTCTCTAAAGGAATAATTCATTGCGCAACAATGAATCTGGAAACTTCTGTTGAACCTGACCTTCCCACCATTTTGTTCACCTTTGCTGAATATTGTTTGAGCTCATCGACAGTAACCTCATGACTCATGAAGGAATCATCCTTCAGATTGAACTCTAGCATCTGTATGATGGACTTCAACTGCTTTGCTTTGAATCTCTTCATGAAGGCTCTGATCTTTCATCATCTGTCTTTGCAACAATGTCCTTCTCCAAAGATTGGAGTATCATGTTATGGTCTTTATGCAAATAAGCTCTTCAAGTATCTGATCCAGCTTTTTCTGAAGTTTTCTGGTGTGGTACTGATCCCACAGGACATCTCTGGCCATTGGTAGTTCTCAAAAGTTCTGTGGAAAACTTACAAAAGAAATCTCATTTTCAAGGCCTACATGCCAAAAGCAATTGTTGGCATCCAGCAATTTGGTGTGTCACCAAAGACTCTGACAAATTTCTATAGGTGTACAGTGGAGAGCATTCTGACTGGTTGCATCACCGCCTGGTATGGACCCTCCAATGTACAGGATCGCAAGATGCTGCAGAGGGCTGTAGACTCAGCCAGCTCCACCACAGGCACAACCCTCCCCACCATCGAGGACATCTTCAAGAGGTGGTGCCTCAAGAAGGCAGCATGCATCACTAAGGACCCTCACCATCCAGACGTGCCTTCTTCTCGTTATTATCATCAGGGAGGAGGTACAGGAGCCTGAAGAGACTAACTTAACAATTCAGGTACAGCTTCTTCCCCTCTGCCATCATATTTCTAAATGATCCATGAGCCCATGAACACTACCTCATTATTCCTTTTTCCCCTTGCACTATGTAATTTATAGATTTTTATGTATTTGCCCTGTACTGCTGCCACAAAACAATAAATTTCACATCATATCTCAAAGATAATAAATCAGATTCTGAGCACACTGAAAGTTTATGTTCTATTTAGACTTGGCAGGACATGTTCAATTTTCAGGTCACGTGAATCCAAACAGATCCTCAGCTTGTCTTATCCACATACATAAAGCTGGATACCCTGGGAGTACCTGGTAGTGCAATGATTTCTATTTCTGCCAGTCTCTGAAGTTTGACTTTCAGTTTCTCTTTGAAAATTACTGCAAGATGTAGAACCATTAGATTTCTCTCATCTGATACTAGATGATATTTTCCCTTGAGCTTTCCAGTTCTTTCAAATACATCTGCATATTAATTTGAGAGTTGCTTCTTGTTACATGAAAAACTTGCATCTGCAGTAGACTGTATTTCCAGGAGTTTCTCTATCTGAACAGTAATTAAATCCATTTGCTGGGCTGCATGGCTGCCAAGGATTGGAACACAGATCTTCAAGTACAAACTTTGTATTTTTTCTTCTATTTTTGGGTTTCTCATTTTCAGCTTGCATTTGGCCAGTGACATCACTGTTAAATGAATTTTTAGCACTTGTTTTGTCTTCAACCTTCCTGGTAAACTTCTCACCGTCTGCTTGGAAATATAATCCTCTTTCTTTAACTTGCATAGAGGCAAATATTTGTGCTGGGTACTTGGATTCATCTACTCCTTATACAGGTTCTATTCTTCTCTGCCTGGGTTCAGTGTTATGACTTTGATCTCATCATACTCTTCCTCAGATATCTCACAGGAATTGTCGTCAACCTGTGCAACATCATGAGCTGGCCTTATCCCTTTACCACTCACCTTCTCTTTGCATATTTTACATTTTTGCTGCTCTTCCCTTCTGAGCTTCTGCTGTTTTAATCAGAACCACCATGTGGTCACAAACCAACTCAGAAATTCTGGCTTCGGGCAGTTCTGAGACCCTATAGGATTTGAACCACTTTACCAGTTCCAAGCCTGTTTTTCTCAAGGGAAAATCCATCAATCCTGCAAGTCAGATTCTGGACACAACCTGGTCACTGGTTTGTGTTTAGTCAAATGTCTCTGCACATGTTTGACATCTCCTGAAAAAATGAATCTGTCCTCCACCTACCTCATTATAAGGATGGCAGTAATTCAAAGGTTTTGAAAACTTCCTCCACTCATGCTCAGCAGTGCTGGAGCTGGTTAGTGGAGCTGGGAGAAACCCTATAATTTAGAGTCCTGATGAAGTGTCTCAACCTGAAACATCAACTGTTTATTTCCCTCTGATAGATGCTGCCAGACCTGCTGAGTTCCTTCAGCATTTTGTGTGTATTGCTCCAATGTTCAGCAGAATGCTCTGTCTTGGTGACTAGATACAACTACATCTTCACCTTTGTTCTGACCACTTTATTAACCATTGACATAGAAAAAAAATTCTTTGTTCCATTGCTTCCTCAAAGCCCTGCTTCTGAGATGCCTTTATCTGTTCCATCTTCCACTTCCCAGGTCAATAATATATTATTGAATGGAAGAGAAACAAGTCTTTTTTTTTTTACAGTCACTAATTTTAATGAATGCCACCTCAATAGAGTTCTATCAGTTGGCATACAGCCCTATGGTTATAGGTATTCTGTTTCAGCAGATGAGAGCAAAATTCAGTCTCTTTCAAGTGTTGCAATACACCTTTTTTCCTACAGTGCAGTGTTTCTCAATAGCAAGGCAGTGTTCAAAATCAAACCACACAAGGCTGATATAACATGATCAAAACACTTCTGTCACCAGTGGCTTGTTCTTCCTTTTACTAAATTGCTCCTTGTCACATACTGCGTGTTCTTGTTGAGTCGGATTCTAAGATCTCAGCTTCTATATCTTTGCAATGTGGCCATCTTCCATCTGTGCAACACAATGACCTAGTATTAGCTTGGGACTTGGCAAGGTAGTGATCCATCTCCTATGGCCAGTGGAAGATATTTTACAGGAGTCCATGAAGATTTTAGGAATCTGTAAATTAGTAAATTAAAGGATCTGGAATGACTAATTGAACTGAGATGCTATATTCCCCTGGATAGTGGTGCTCATCTCTTGCATCCATTACACTTTAAAATCACAGAACAGGGTTTTGATCAGGTAATAAAGAGAGCCCTGATGATAAAGCACAGATGTTTCCCAAAAGAACAACCACTAGAAATAGAAGAAAAATCACACACTAATTATTTTCTAAGCTCTGAAAACACCAGTTCAGTACAATACAATTCTATAATGTACTGAAAACGTTTTTAATTTAATTACTTGAACAAATTTAAGCTGGGTTGTTGATGTGAAAATAACTGGTTTTGAAATTTAAAAAAATTAAAGTTGCTTTTGTTTAAAAATGTTCCAAACACAAACTTCCTGACCTGATTTCCAAGTTTGTGAAATCATTATTAACTTGATCCTTGAATTAATCTATGCATTTAAGAAGTCAGCGTTGGCCTTTTGTTGTTGTTTGCTCTTGGCTCTGTCATTTGCAAATACAAGCCCCGTGTATAATATAACCTGACATTTCAATGTAGTTGTGAGGAAGTGATGTCTAGCTGGAAGGGTTACAGTTAAGCCAAGATTAAACTGAGACCACATTCAACTGGATGGAAAATTCTCATTAATACTATTAGTAGCCATTCTTCTGATATCCAGGCCAATAGTTGTCCCTCAAATAACATTGCCAGAAGGGTAATCTAGGTATTTATTACTGTGACAGCTGGTGGAATCTTTATTTGTTCCTGCAGCCGCCATAATAAAGCTCACTATATTTTACTTTATTTTTGCTGAGATGGCCTTGGGATGTCTTGAGGACATAATGAGGAACTATGTAAATGTGAGCTCTCCCATGTTGCTTATCTTGAGAAATATTCAAATTCAAAATTGTACTTTAGGCACAAATAATATATAAAATTTGTCACTTTAAGGAAAGCATCACACAAACTTGATTTATAAAATATTTCTGGAATTATTCTGCAGGTGAACAAAAGGATAAAACCTCCCTAAATGGATCCTTGACTTTCTAACCAACAGACCTCAGTGAGGATAGGCAGCAATACCTCCGGCATGATTATTCTCAACACTGGTGCCCCACAAGGCTGCATCCTCAGCCCTCTACTCTACTCCCTGTACACCCATGACTATGGCAAGATTCTGCTCTAACTCCATCTACAAGTTTGCAGATGATACCACTGTTGTAGGCCGTATCTCAGTGATGAGTTGGAGTACAGAAAGGAGATAGAGAGCTTATTGGAATGGTGTCGTGACAACAACCTTTCCCTCAATGTCAACAAAATGAAAGAGCTTGTTATTGACTTCAGGAAAGGGGGCGGTGTACATGCACCTGTCTACATCAATGGTTCTGAGGTTGAGTGCTTCAAGTTCCTGGGCATGAACATCAACAGCCTGTCCTGGTCAAATCACATACAGTAGATGCCATGGTCAAGAAAGCTCACCAGCACTTCCTACTTCATCAAGAGGCTAAAGATGACTCTCACCAACTTTTACCAATGCACCATAGAAAGCATCCTATCTGGATGTATCATGGCTTGGTATGGCAACTGCTCTGCCCAAGACCCCAAGCTGCAAAGAGTTGTGTACACAGCCCAGCACATCATGGACACCAGCCTCCCCTCCTTGGACTGTCTTCACCTCTCGCTGTCTTGGTGAAACAGCCAGCATAATCAAAGACCCCACCCACCCAAGACGTTCTCGCTTTTCTCTTCCGTTGGGTAGAAGATACAGGAGCCTGAGGCCACGCACCACCAGACTTAAGGACAGCTTCTACCCCACTGTGATAAGACTATTGAACGGTTCCCTTATACAATGAGATGGACTATGACCTCACGATCTACCTTGTTGTGACCTTGCACCTTATTGCACTGCACTCTCTGTAGCTGTGACACTTTACTCTGTACTGTTATTGGTTTTACCTATACTACATCAGTGGACTCTGTACTAACTCAATGTAACTGCACTGTGTAATGAATTGACCTGTACGATTGCTATGCAAGACAAATTTTTCCACTGTACCTTGGTATAAGTGACAATAATAAACCAATACACATTATCAAGATAATTAAATAATTATAGAATCAGAACAGTACAGCACAATACAGGCCCTTCGGCCCACAATATTGTGCCGACCTCTAAACCTTGCCTAACTATCCAACCCCTTCCTCCCACATATCCCTCTATTTTAAATTCCTCTATTTTAAATTCATCCATATGCTTATCTAGCAATCTCTTGAATTTGACTAATGTACCTGCCTCCACCACTGCTCCAGGCAACATATTCATGCCCCAACCACTCTCTGGGTAAAGAACCTCCCTCTGATATCTCCCTTGAACCTTCCACCCATTACTTTAAAACCATGCCCTCTTGTATTGAGCATTGGTGCCCTGGGAAAGAGGTGCTGGCTGTCCACTCTATCTATTCCTCTTAATATTTTGTTTACCTCTATCATGTCTCCCCTCATACTCCTTCTCTCCAATGAATAAAGCCCTAGTTCCCTTAGTCTCTCCTCATAATCCACACTTTCCAAACCAGGCAGCATCCTGGTAAATCTCCTCTGCACCCTTTCCAATGCTTCCACATCCTTCCTGTAATGAGGCGACTAGAACTGGACAAGTACGCCAAGTGTGGTCTAACCAGAGTTTTGTAGAGCTGCATCATTACCTCGCGGCTCTTAAACACGATCCCACAACTTATGAAAGCTAACATCCAATAAGCTTTCTTAATTACCCTATTCACCTGTGAGGCAACTTTCAGGGATCTGTGGATATGAACCCCCAGATCCCTCTGCTCCTCCACACTACCCAGAATCCTGCCATTAGCTTTGTACTCTGCCTTGGAGTTTGTCCTTCCAAAGTGTACCACTTCACATTTCTCCAGATTGAACTCCATCTGCCACTTCAGCCCAGCTTTGCATCCTAACAATGTCCCTCTGCAATCTTCAACAGTCCTCCACACTATCCACAACACCACCAACCTTTGTCGTCTGCAAACTTGCTAACCCACCCTTCTACCCCCCTCATCCAGGTCATTAATAAAAATCACGAAATGTAGAGGTCCCAGAACTGATCTTTGCGGGACACCATTAGTCACAACCCTCCATTCTGAATGCACTCCCTCCACCACAACCCTGTGCTTTCTACAGGCAAGCCAATTTTGAATCCACACGGCCAAGCCTCCCTGGATCTCATGCCCTCTGACCTTCTGAAGCCTAACATAATACTGTACTTGCATCGTGGAGCATAAGCATTCTACCCAGCTCCATGGAAATAGAGGGAAGCTGCTATGCCCACCAATTCTGGGGTTGGCTTTTCCTCCCACCCGTTTCTCATCATCCCTTTGCCCTGCCTCAAGACTCCACACAACTTCCAAACCTAACCTTTGATGGGTGGGCAGCTCTGCAGCATTGCAAACTTCATAGATATTTTGAATAGAAATCTAAGTTCAAGTACCACAACTCATGCCCTAATAATTTGTAATTTTTATCTTCTGTCTCATCTGCTGGTCCAATATTTCACTATTTCTCTTCCCAATGTTTCTCTTCTGCAACATCTGTATGTCTGTGATTGGCCTTTGCTTAATGACACATGTCTGTTTGATATCTGTGACACAAACTCCCATTCACTGATTGTCTTTGCACTTGTAAGCCTATGTTCTGTTTTGTTCCATTCAAGCCTGTTTTGAAGTCCCTCCATGACCTTGGGCTACCATCTTTGTCCACAAGTTTATAACTCTCATAGACCTGTTCTTCCAGTTCTTGTGCATCCCCAGTTTTCATTGCACCATCATCAGCATCTATTTCTCCAGGTGCCCAGGTCATGCACCCTGAAATTCCCTTCCCAAACCTTTAAATGTTTCTCTTTCCTCTAACTTATTTAAAACCTACCCCTCTGACTAAGAATTAGATCATCTGATCTACTATCTCTTTATGTATCTTGGTGTTAAATTTTGCTAGTTAGCACTCTTGTGAAGTGCTTTGGGATGTTTCACCATGATTGATGCAAGTTGTTGCTAATACAAACACTGCCCTATCAACTCATTTCACAGTTGTCTTGTGCATTTGAATTGGGTAACCAAGGACAGCTTCTTAAAATATCATGTGATAACATTAAAGATACATGATTATATGGTCAAAATGCATTGGTCTACACATGTGAAAGTGACATGGTAACAAGTAGATGAATTACATTTGTTCTAATTAGATCTGTGGACTAAGGTTATCATACAAAGCAATATATTTTCATGGCTCTGCATCTTGTTTGTCCCATAGTATATTATCAAACCCAACCTTTATTCATTACAAAGGCCCCTTAGAACATAGAACACTACGGCACAGTACAGGCCCTTTGGTCCACAATGTTGTGCCAACATTTTATCCTGTTCTAAGATCTATCTAACCCTTCCTTCCCACATAGACACATGAATGATAGAAAAATGGAGGACTATCTAAGAGTCTCTTAAATGTCCCTAATGTATCTGCCCCCACAACCTCTGCTGGCAGTGTATTCCATGCACCCACCATTCTCTGAAAAAAAACTTACCCGACATCCCCCTTATACTTTCCTCCAATCACCTTAAAATTATATCCCCTTGTGTTAGCCATTGTCACCTTGGGAAAAAGTCTGACTGTCCACTCAATCTATGCCTCTTATCTTCTTGTACACCTCTATCAGGTCACCTCTCATCCTCCTCTCCAAAGAGAACAGCCCTAGCTCACTCAACCTATCCTCATAAGACATGCTCTCCAATCTAGGCAATATCCTGGTAAATCTCCTCTGCACCCTCTCTAAAGCTTCCACATCCTTTCTATAATGAGGTGACCAGAACTGAACTCAATACTCCAAGTGTGGTCTGACCAGAGTTCTATAGAGCTGCAACATCACCTCATGGCTTTTGAACTCAATACCCCAACTAAGGCCAACATACCATACACCTTCTTAACAACCCTATCAACCTGCGTGGCAACCTTGAGGGATCTATGGACATGGACCCCAAGATCCCTCTGTTCCTCCACACTGCTAAGAGTCCTGCCATTAACCTTGTATTCTGCCTTCAAATTCAATTTCCCCAAAGTGTATCACTTCTCACTTATCCGGGTTGAACTCCATCTGCCACTTCAGCCCAGCTCTACAACAGGATGTTGATAAAATGCAATCTAAAGCAACCTTCTACACTATCCACAACACCACAAGCCTTTGTATCATCAGCAAACTTACTAACCCAACCTTCCATATCCTCATCCAAGTCATTTATAAAAATCACAAAGAGCAGGGGTCCCAGAACAGATCACTGCAGAACACCACTGGTCACCGACCTCCAGGCAGAATACACTCCATCTACCACCACCCTCTCTTCTATGGGCGAGAGAATTCTGAATCCACACAGCCATGTTGCCCTTGATCCCATGCCTCCTGACTCTCCGAATAAACCTTCCATGAGGAACCTTAACAAATGCCTTACTAAAATCCACATACACTGCTCTATATTCATCAATGTGCTTTGTCACATCCTCAAAATTCAATTAGGCTTGTACAGCACATCTGCCCCTCACAAAGCCATGCTGACTGTCCCCAGTCAGCCTATGCTTCTCTAAATGCCCTTAATTCTAACTCTACTAAAATCAATTACCAGCAACTTTCCCTCACCCTCATGCAGCAAAATCTATTGCTGGATTCAATTTCTCTAATGTTCTCTTCCTCATGCCAACCAACCAATACCCCCAACAACCACTCAGCTCCTCTCTGCCCACAACTTCTCCAGCATTCCATCATCCATTCACTATAAATCCATTCAAAAATTAGCTACAAAGGTTTCTTTACAGCACTTACTTTACTGTCAAGCAATAGTTTCCTATCTGCTCATGAACTGAGTATAAAAATCTTCATCTTTGTCTTCAAAATCATTCAACTGATTCTTACATTGTTTGCAATCTTTTGATACCTTCTAGCTTTCATCAGCCCAAATCTGTACATTATCTCTTGACCCTAAACTGCCTGTCACAATTTTCATCCTCTTAGGTCTTTAGAATTTTTCAAACTATTTTGCATCTTCATAACTCTCTTTTAAAACCTATCAGCATGCATTTTACTGCACCAGATCTATTTACATTTTTTTCTCCCCAAAAAATAATTTGGAATGTGTTCTCTATTGAAGGCTTGCAAAAAAAATAAAGCTGTGGTGAGGAATATCACAAAACACACCAGTGTTAAATATCATAGAACATAGAACAGTACAGCAGAGTATGGGCTCTTCAGCCCATGATGTTGTGTTATATAAACCTACTCTGTGATCAATCTAACCCTTCCCTCCTACACAGCCCATAACCCTCCATTTTTCTTACATCCATGTGCCTATTTAAGAGTCTTTAAAATGTCCACATTGTATCAACCTCTACCACCACCCCTGGCAGTGCATTCCAGGCACTCACCACTCTCCGTGTAAAAAATCTACTTCTGACATCTCCCCCAAACTTTCCTCCACTCACCTTAAACCGATGTCCTCTGCTGTTGGCCATTGCAACCTTGGGGAAAAGATGCTGGCTGTCCACTATGCCCCTCATAATCTTATACACCTCTATTAAGTCGCCTCTCATCCTGCATTGTTCCAAGGAGAAAATCCCGAGCTCGCTCAACCTTTCCTCATCAGACCTGTTCTCTAATCCACGCAGCATCCTGGTAAATCTCCTCTGCACCCTCTAAAGCCTCCACATCCTTCCTATAATGAGGTGACCAGAACTGAACACAATACTGCAAGTGTGGTCTAATCAGTCATACAGAGCTGCAACATTACCTCGCGGCTCTTGAACTCAATCCCCTGACTAATGAAGGCCAGCACACCATACGCCTTCTTAACCACCCTATCAACTTGCACGGAAACTTTGAGGGATCTATGGACACTGCTAAGAATCCTGCCATTAACCTTGTACTCTGCCTTCATTTTCATTTTTCCAATGTGTATCCCTTCGCACTTTTCCCGATTGAACTGCATCTGCCACTTCAGCCCAACTTTGTATCCTGTTGTAACCTACAACAACCTTCTACACTATCCACAACACCTCCAACCTTCATGTCATCTGCAAACTTACCAATCCATTCCTCATCCAAGTCAATTATTAAAAAAATCAAAGAGCAGGGGTCCCAGAACCACTAGTCACCGACCTCCAGGCAGAATACTCTCCATCTACTACCACCCTCTGCCTTCTGTGGACAAGCCAATTCCAAATCCATGCAATCAAGTTTCCATGGATCCCATGCCTCATGATTTTCTGGATGAGCCTGCCATGGGGAATCTTGTCAAATGCCTTACTAAAGTCCATATACACCACATCAACCACTCTACCTTTATCAATTTGTTTTGTCACCTCCTCGAAAAAACTCAGTTAGGCTTGTGAGGCATCAAAGCCATGCTGACTATCCTGAATAAGACTATACTTCTCCAAATGCTCATAAATCCTGTTCCTAAGAATCCTCTCCAATAGTTTGCCCAGAACTGACGCGAGACTCACTGGTCTATAATTCCCAGGATTATCCCTATTACCTTTCTTGAACAAGGGAACAACATTCTTTCTGGGTTAATGATTAAATTAAAATTATTTGTTACCCTCCAGATTTAGTTTTTTGCAAATTAACTAATATATCAAAGATTCCCATGATACAGAATAAACTGTCTGTGAGCAGTCAATTCAATTTTCAATGTAGCTCTAGTAATCTATTTAGAATGAGAACTTGTCCAAGAAACATTTCTAGTAGGTTGACATATATATCTGTCACACAGAAATCAAAATGCAATGAATTCAGAGCTTGAAAACAGTAGGGAAAATGCTGATTCTTTAAAAAAATGCCAGGAAGAAAGTACATCATAAGCATTATCATCAAGCTGTATATAAAACTAATTAAATCCTCATTTAGCCCTTGTACACAATTATCATTTAAAACACTAGGGTAATGAGCTTCAGACTCACCAGTATTACAATTCATTTTTATTATTCAGCATTCATTCCTAAAATAATGCCAAAGAATAAGCACGTCAGAAACCACTTGCATCTTGATAGATCCGATCACTTATTTAAGATGCAAAGAAGCATACAATAGGTTCTTTTCACCTCAGTGCATAAAGGAACCAAGGACACATGATCAGTGTTAGAAATTTTCACACATAGCACTTCAGCTTCTTTAATGAAGCATCTTTTGTCAGTTGCCCAGTTATATCTTTTTATACTAGTTGCTACTTCCCTGCTATTCAACACTTCTGTCTCCTTATTTCTTCATTTCAACTCTTTTCAATTTGATTCCGTTTCTCGTTTCAAGAGTCAGAATTTGCTGAAAAATAATAGTATCTGAACTAATACACTTATTAATATGCAAATTGGCTGGCAACTGTGGTAAGGAAGATATAGTCCATGAACTGCAAATAAAAAAACTGCAGATGCTGGAAATCTAAAATAAAAACTGAAAATACTCAACAGGTCAGGTTGCCTCTGAACAGTTGACAAAGGGGCTCTGACCCGAAAAGTTGATTCTGTTTCTCTTCCCACAAATGCAGCCAGATCTGGTATTTCCAGCATTTTGTTTTTTGTTTTAGATATTCCATAACTGTAAATTGCCACAAATTACTAAAGAACTAGGCAACCCTGCCATCAGTTTTGTGATAACATCTTGCTGCCCATAAAGAACTCATTTACATTTTATGTTACATTTGGTAATTAACAACTTAAGCACTCTTACAACATGCTGATTGTCAATTATGACCAATTTCCCATAAACCTAATGGTAAAAGCATGGAATATCATTCCATTGGGTAATGAATTGTTGCTGTAGATTTGTCAGATTCAAATCTGTTTAGATGGGTACTCACGAGCAGATAACAAAACACCAGTCCTGATGCAGGGTTTCCAACCTGAAATGTTGACAATTCCTTTCCCCTCAGATACTGCTTGACCTGAGGAGTTCCTCCAGCAGATTGTTTGTTACTAATCCCTAGCCAACTGTTTATTTAAATTAACTTCAGTTGTGTGGCTGTGAAGCTCATGTTCAATTGGATCAAGAATCAACTTCTAGCAATTCTTAAAGTTCCTTGTTAAACTTGACATGCAGTGGAAAGAAATGTAGATAAACTTGAAATTATCCTAATTCATAAAACAACTTAAAGTTGGCAGCTTGATTAAATAAAACTTAATGGAATGCACCGCTTAAGTGTTCATTTGGGTACTAAGCATCCCAATCCACTATCTCTGAAAATCTTCTTTCTAGTCCCCTTTTTATACATCTAGGATTTGTTAATATTTTTGGCATTGTGAGGTAGAGATTATCTTGATGTGAACAGGAAGAGAATTATACTTTAATACATAATAATTCAGAATACCTTAAGGTGACACTTTTTTGTTTATGATGTTGTTAATCTAATTGATATTGTCAAAGTAATATATTTTGACTGAATAGGTTTGGGAATAAGTGGCAATGGATGAATGTTTTAAAAGTAACAGCACATTAAAAAAAACAAATGAATAGAACATAACAGCACAGTGCAGGCCCTTTGGCCCATGATGTTGTGCCAACATTTTATTCTTTTCTAAGACCTATCTAACCCTTCCCTCCCACATAGCTCTCCATTTCTCTATCATTCGTCTGTCTAAGAGTCTCTTAAGTGTCCCTAATGTACCTGCCCCCACAACCTCTGCCAGCACTGTGTTCCACATACCCACCACTGTGTGGAAAAACTTACCTCTGACATCCCCCCATGCCTTCCTCCAGTCACCTTAAAACTATGCCCCCTTATGTTAGCCATTTTCACCCTGGGAAAATGTCTTTGAGTGTCCACTCAATCTAGGCCTCTTATCACCTTGTACACCTCTATCAAGTCACCTCTCATCCTCCTCTCCAAAGAGAAGCCCTAGCTCACTCAGCCTATCCAGGCTGCATCCTGGTAAATCTCCTCTGCACCCTCTCTAGATTCCACATCCTTCCCATAATGAGGTGACGGGAACTGAATGCTATACTCCAAGTGTGGTCTAACCAGACATCTCTAGAGCTGCAACATTACTTCGCGGCTCTTGAACTCAATATCCCGACTAATGAAGGCCAACACACCATATGACTTCTTAACAACCCTATCGACCAGTGCAGCAACCTTGAGGGATCTACGGATGTGGACACCAAGATCCCTCTGTTCCTCCACACCACTAAGAATCCTGCCATTAACCTTGTATTCTGCCTTCAAATTCAATTAAGGCAAACAATAACTTAATCATTTAACCCAAGCACATCAGTCTGTGTAGAAGAGAAATCCCCTCAGTTGAGACATTTGGCAATTTCTTCATGGGGATTGTTCATTAACAGCAATAAAAATAGGAGCTTAAGCTTTCTCTTAGTGCCTAAGAGTTAAGGTTTCTGGTACTTGCCAGGAAAAGATGAGGGCATTGGTATATTATTGTCACGTGAAAAGATACAGTGAAAAGTTTTTGTTTGCATGTCATCCAGACAAATCATTCCATACATAAGTACATAGAGGTGGTAAAAAAAAAATAAAACAGAATGAGGAATATTGGGTGGTGGTTAAAGACTTGACACAAAATTCCAGGAATCAATAACACAGGCTCTCAGATGCTTTTGTGGGGAACCTTCTGGAAGGATGTCTCTACTGATGGGAAGTCAACTAATTAATTTTGGAAAAAAGTTATTCAAACTTGAGCTAACTCTCTCAGCAAAGCTTTTTACTTTCCAAACTCTGGTTGTCCTGGATTGTTGTTTCATTCCCCATGGATACACCACCTTGGAGTACTGCTTATAGTGCGAGGACAGGAGGGGTGCAATGAAGGCTCTCATGGACTGCAGCTAGATATTTTCACATACCTGCAGCTGTGGAGATTGGCAGAGCTCACAGGATGTCTCCACTTCACAATATTTTAGAGGATGAGTTTACTTGGCATATTGAAAGACTAGTGGTTATCGTGTCAGGCAGCTACTTGCAGCACATGGGAAGGCCTGCTACTTGGACTGGTGACCACGATGTAATGGCACCACACCATACAAATTTTACTTCAAAATCCTTATTTTTAAAAATTTTCTTGGGATAAAGGCAGTCAATACAAGTTGAAGCTGCAGCATGCAATCTTATCTGGCTTTGCAGGGAGACCCTGACTGCCCTCAGCTTCAGAAGTGCATCTGGGTTATGTGCAAACTTCCTGCTGGGAGACTTGAAGGCTGAGATAGCTCAGTTACCCTCACACCTTTGGGTAGACATATTGGTGGGCAACAAGGAAATAAAAGATACTCCCTTCAAATATGACCAATTCTGACAAATGAGCAACAGCAATAACAAAAGGCAATAGGAAATCTCATTTTGCATACCAACGACAAGCTGAAGATGTGCTTCAGATGCTTTGACACATCTTAAGCATTTTTAATATGCACCACTGGGCTTCTCTAGTAGTGGAAGCTTGCTTCACTATGTACAACAACCTACAGCTTCAAAAATTGAAGACAAGCCAGAGAGGACAGTTCATCTGTATGAGAGGACGAGGAGGAGGATGTGAAAGATGTGAACAAAGCAAGATCCCTGTCCCTCCATGGGATGCCCTCGTCAGTTGATGGTAACTTAGGTTCCATCATTCCACGCATCTGACATCTTGTTGCCAAACTCTGTCCTTCCACCTCCCCAAAGCAAATTGGCCCAGCATGCAGCAAGTTTCCTCTGCACACCTCAGGTCACCTGAGAGTCATTAACCAAAACTATACCAATCAGAAAGTACCATCAGCAAATAACTTGTGTTAAGAACTAAAATTCAAAACTCCAATCATGTGTAGCAGACACAGTTTCAACACTTCCTTTTCCTTGAATTCCCACCTAGTTCTCCCCCTGTGGTTCCAGCAGAGGTGGATTAAACTGTTCTTTCCATTTTTTCCCCCCTCATGGTGTACATCCTCAGTGTTTGGGAGTCTCGTAGGGCTCTGCTGTGAACTACTCCACCTATAGACTCCACACAAACATTGTACTTGTTTGTTTGAAGTCTTCAAGATACATCAACTCCAATGCAGATCTTCCACTGCTGATGCATTCTCTGTCATCTCCTCCTACTCATTTATGACACGGAAGTTGCCTTGTGATAACCCAACTATCAACATTTGAATATCTGACCAGGTGCTTTGCAGGTCTGAGTCCTGCAGATGGTGCAGCCCCAAGTGAGTGACTTCATGCTCTAAGATGGATAAGTCACGTTTGTTCTGTGGGTGATTAAAGAGATGAATTTGAACAATCAGGACAAAAAGTTGAAGAATATCATTATGCACTGGTCATCTTTGACATTGCTAATTTCAAAACCACAGGATTGATGAATGCAGTATCATGTCTGCGTTAAACTGGCTCCAATAAGCATGCATTCCACCACCAATTCCCTTTGAGATTTAAGCTGTGAAATGGAGCACCATTTCAATTCTTTCTGGTGTTATGTTATCTCCACCTGGAAGGATGGAAAGAAGAAACCTTTTGACAATGAATTGTTAGATAACATTTTCAGCTGTGAGGGCAAGGCATGTTTTTGGAGGAGTTTAAATTTAATGATGAATGGTCACTAGAGTGTGAACTAGACAGGATATGTACCTGCAAGGTGAGCTGCTTTGCAGTGTGGCGTGTTGGAGTAAACTCAAGTCGGCAGTTTGAGGTGATTGGAGTAATAAATGCAGACTGTAGGTGCTTTGTCTTTGTGCTCATCTTTTTAACCTAAAGGGTTCAATCGGTCTTGCTTGCAGCATTGAAACTAGAGACAGAAGACCACACTTTCTGCTCACTTGCTTTTATTTATTCATTTTACAGGAGGTGAACATTGCAGGCAAGGGCTGCATTTATTGTCTGTCCCTAACTGCCCTTGAGAAACTGGTGGTGAGGCAGCTCCTTGAAACAAAGCAGTACTTCTGGTGAAGGTACTCAGAGTACCTGTTGAGAAGGAAGGACTCTTGAGAAGGAAGCTCCAGAATTTAAATCTGGTGAAGATGAAGAAATGGTAATATAGTCCAAGTCAGGGTGCTGTTTGTATTGGAGAAGAACCTGGTGGTAATGATACCTGCTGTCCTGCTATTATTTGCAAACCATGCTGCTTTGTCACTGGCAGGCTTCTTCCTCCCTTTAGCAAGAAGCACAATGTCAGGCATAATATTTTCACCATGACAAGGCACAGTTTTGGCATGTCTCCAGTGCATTTTCTGCCTCTTGTGTTGAGTAACTATCTCCAGAATCTATCAAAATTCATGCTTCCCTTTAAATAGAGGCACTGAAATGGAGCTGAGCGCAGTATCATCATATCTCAACTGGGTTGGAAAATCTAGGAATATTATGTTTTTGCCAAGGCTGCTTTAAATTAGCTCTCAAACACTTCCGAAAACTTTGAGTGGGTATCTCAGTAGGATATTTCACCCTGTCAATCTTTCCTGCTTCCCCAGCACAAAATGCTCTCTTCATCATTGCCTGCTCAGTGCAATGAGAAATGAAAGTTCAGCTCAATCTGTGGGGTCTAAAAACAGGCATATTTCCATAGCAATAACAACATGCAGAAACCACACAATTCTGTTCATGAGAACCCAATGGCATTTTTCATTGTGATATGAGATTGTGCCAGATTTCAACAAAACTATCTCAGGAGCATACTATAAGGCTGACATTTACTGAATGAAAAAAGGCACTAATCATGGTAAAAACCTTGAAATTATGGAATAATTATAAATAAGCAATTTTACAAACATAAGTATACTACTGCATTAAGTTGGACAGCACGGTGATATTGAAGTTATTAGTGTTCTCATATGCATTAAGCTTTAGCCAACCAAACAATTATATTGCCAGTTACATCAACTCCACAATTATCTCTGTACTACGTATGCTTCATTTCAATGCTTTACTTTTCATGACCTCAACATGAGGACTCTGGATATGTGATCCACTTTTGCTAGAGAATCTCAAGTAATTGCACACTAATTAAATGGCAATTCTGAAGGGGCGCTTGAACAAATAAGCGTCATTACATGTACAAAAATGGTTTAGATTGTACTTTAATTACAATTAATTGCTCGCATTTTCCCCATTTGCAAGAATATCAGTTTTATGTTCATTCACATGATGCAGGTGTCATCAAAAAGGTCAGAACTTGATGCCTATCCGTAGTTGGTATTGGTTTATTATTGTCACTTGTACCGAGGTACAGTGAAAAGCTTGTCTTACAAACTGATCATACAGGTCAAGTCATTACACAGTGCAGTTACATTGAGTTAGTACAGAGTGCATTGAGGTAGTACAGAGTGCATTGAGGTAGTACAGAGTGCATTGAGGTAGTACAGAGTGCATTGAGGTAGTACAGAGTGCATTGAGGTAGTACAGGCAAAAAAATAATAACAGTATAAAGTGTCACAGCTACAGAGAAAGTGCAGTGCAATAAGGTGCAAGGTCACTACAAGGTAGATCATGAGGTCATAGTCCATCTCATTGTATAAGGGAACCATTCAATAGTCTTATCACAGTGGGGTAGAAGCTGTCCTTAAGTCTGGTAGTATGTGCCCTTAGGCTCCTTTATCTTCTACCCGATGGAAGAGGAGAGAAGAGAGAATGTCCCAGGTGGGTGGGGTCTTTGATTATGCTGGCTACTACACCAAGACAATGAGAGGTAAAGACAGAGTCCAAGGAGGGGAGGCTGGTGTCCGTGATGTGCTGGGCTGTGTCCACAACACTTTGCAGCATTTTGCTGTCTTGGGCAGAGCAGTTGCCGTACCAAGCAGTGATGTTTGGAGCTGCCTTCCTGTCTCGATGCTGTCCATGCAAAGGTATACAGACATTATGATTATGATGGAACAGTGATACATGTCCAAGACAGAATTGTGTGTGGCTTGGAGGAGAACTTGCAGATGGTGGTGTTTACCATTCATCTGCTGCCATTAGCATTTTAGAAAAGAGATTTTCTGGGTTTAGATGTGGCTGCAAAAGGAGCCTAGGTGAGTCTTGCGGGCTACTTTAAAAATAGAGCACGTGGCTGCTAACGTGCAGTGGAGAAGGTGAGAGTTAATGCTTAAGGTATGGGATGAGTTGCCAAACAACCAAGTTGTTTTATCCTGTATGTCGATCAACCTTTTGAACGTCTTTAGACTATCCAGGCAAGTAGAAGACATTCCCGACTAGCACTTGGAGAAAATGGAAAGGATTCGGGAAATTACAAGGCGAGGATTTTTTTGCAGAATATCCAATCTCTAAACTGCTCTTGTGGCTGCAAAACTTATGCAATTGGTTCATTTGAGTTTGTAACAAATGGTTATCCCTAGAATGTTTATTATGGGGAAACTGATGTTGTTATGGTATTGATGTTAGATGGTTAATAAATGCTGGCCTTCCCAATGATGGCCAGGTTTTGAAAAATGAATAAAGTTTAAAGAAGGACACTTCCCTGAGGAAGTCCTACATTGATGTCCTGGGACTAAGACAATTGGCTGCCAAAGACAATTTTTTTGTTCCAGGTAAAGCTGACTTTAGAACATTGCAGCACAGTACAGGCCCTTTGGTCCAGTGTACTGACAATTTAACCTACTCTAAGATCAATCTAACCATTCCCTCCCACATAGCCCTCCATTTTTCTATCATCCATGTGCCTATCTAAGAGTTTCTTAAATGTCCCTACTATATATCTGCCTCTACCAACACCCCTTGCAGCACATTCCATGCACCCACCACTCTGTAAAAACTTACCTCTTATATCCCCCTTGTACTTTCCTCCAATCACCTTAAAATTATGCCCCCTTGCGTTAGCCATTTCCACCCTGGGAAAAGTCTCCAACTGTCCACTCGATCTATGCCTCTTATCATCTTGTACACCTCTATCAGGTCACCTCTCATCCTCTTTCTCTCCAAAGAGAAAAGCCCTAGCTCACTCAACCTATCCTCATAAGACACACTCGCCAATCCAGGTAGCATCCTGGTAAATCTCCTCTGCACCCTTTCTCAAGTAGCCACATCCTTCCACTTCCAAAGTGAATCACTCCACACTATTCTGGGTTGAACTCCATCTGCCACTTCTCAGCCCAACTTTGCATCCTATCAATGTCACATGGTAACCCTTGATAACCTTCTACACTATCCACAACACTACCAACACTCATGTCATCTGCAAACTTACTAACCTCCTCTTTCACTTCCTTATCCAAGTCATTTATGAAAATCACAAAGAGCAGGGGTCCCAGAACAGATCCCTGCAGAACACCACTGGTCACCGACCTCCAAGCAGAATACGCTCCATCAACAACCACCTTCTGCTTTCTATTGGCAAGCCAATTCTGAATCCACACAGCCAAGTTTCCCTGGATCCCATGCCTCCTGACTTTCTGAATGAGCCGATTATGGGGAACCTTATCAAATGCCTTACTAAAGTCCATACACACCACATCCACTGCTCTAGCCTTAATGTGTCTTGTCACATCCTCAAATAATTCAATCAGGCTTGTGAGGCATGACCTGCCCCTCACAAAGCCATACTGACATTCCCTAATCAGACTATGCTTCTCCAAATGCCCATAAATCCTGTCTCTAAGAATCTTCTCCAGTAATTTGCCCACCCTACGCAACAGCTTCAGCAAACCCACCCACAGTTCAAATGTAACCCATCCCTTTTGTACACGTCATACATTCCCCAGAAGAGATCCCAATCATCCACAAATCCGAAACCCTGCCCCCTGCACCAATTTCTCAGCCACACTTTTATCCGCCAACTCAACCTATTCTTATCCTCAATGGCACGTGGCACAGACAGCAATCCAGAGATTACTACCCTTGAGGTCCTGCTTTTCAGCTTCCTACCTAATTCCCCATATTCACTTTTCAGGACTTCATCCTTTTTCCTACCTACGTCATTGGTAGGAATGTGTACCATGACTTCTGGCTGTTCACCCTCCCCTTTAGAATGCTGTGGGCCTGATCTGAGGCATCCCTGACCCTGGCACCTGGGAGGCAACATAACATCCCGGAGTCTCATTCACAGAATCTCCTGTCTGCTCCCCTAACTATCGAATTCCCTATCACTCTCCTCTTCTCCCCTCTTCCTTCTGAGCCACAGAGCCAGACTCAGTGCCAGTGACCCGAGCATTTCTGCTTTCCCCTGGTAGGTTGTCCCCCAACGGTATCCAAAGCAGTATGCCTGTTATTGAGGCTAATGGTCACAGGGGTACTCTGCACTATCTGCCTATTCCCTTCCCCTCTCCTGACAGTCACCCAGCTACCTACCTCCTGCAGCTTAGGTATGGCTACATTCATGTAGCTTTTATCCATCACCTCCACATTCTCCCATATGAGCTGAAGGTCATCCAGCTGCAGCTCCAGTTCCCTAACATGGTCTGTAAGAAGCTGCTGCTGGATGCACCTCCCACAAAAGTACCTATCAGGGAGACTTGAGATGTCCCAGATCGCCTACATCTGGCAGGAAGAATACACCACTGGCCCTGGATCCATAGTCACTACTTCGGTAGGCACCAATAGACAAAGAAAGAAACTTACCTTAGCCTCTTCTTGCTGAAGCCTCTTGAGCCAAAGCCTCAGCTCCCCCACTAACACTGATCCACTTCAACAATGGCTGCTCTGTTGAACCTACCTTCTTTTATTGGTCAATGCCAATTGGCTATTTTCCCATTCAATTATCACATAACAATTTGAAGCTGTGCCTCTTATATTGTCTGGAAATACCTGGAAAAGAACTGGGTCCCAACACTCACCTCTTTATATGGCTCCCACTTCTCACACCAAGAGTCCCATTTCTCGCTCCTATTCATAGCCCTTGCTACCTGGAAAAGAACTGGGTCCCGACACTCACCTCTTTATAAGGCTCCTGCTTCTCGCACTGAGAGTCCCACTTCTCACTCCAAGTCACAGTCCTCACTACCTGGAAAAGAGCCAGCAAAGATTCCCACTGACTTCAATTTTGCCAGGTGCCTTTGTTGCTACACTCATTTTAAAGGTGCCTTGATGTCAAGAACAGTCACAATCACCTCACAACCAGAATTTAGCCCTTCTCTCCACATCTTGCTCAATAACTGTAATTAGATCAGGAGCTGAATGGTCTTGGCAGAAACTAAACTCAGCATCAGTGAGCAGGTTATTGGTAGTAAGTGTCTTTTAATGACTCTGTTGGTGACTGAGACTAAGGTATAATTGGCTGGATCTGGCTGAACAGTTTTCTATTTCGTCCAGTTGTTGCCAATATTTTGGCTGTATTGGAATACCTTGGCTGGAGGTGCAGTTAGGTCTTAAGACTTCAGTGGTATAGCCAGGATGTTGTTGGGGCAAATGATCTTACCATTTTTTGATATCACATTGAAATGGCTGAAGATTGGTTTCTATGATAGGAAGTTCTGAAGGAGAATAAGATGGATCATTCATTTAGCCCTTCAGGCTCGGGTTGACAGATGGAAAAAAATCTTTGCACAAGCACCTCAGCTTTAACGTTTACACTCAGGTGCTGGACCCGGCCTCATTGAGGATAGGGAGGTCCATGGACCCTGGTGCTGACATTAACCTCTTAATGGCCGAATCTGGTAGGATTGCAGAACTTCATCTGATCCTTTGATTGTGAGAACATTAGCACAGAAGTATAATTCACCCACTCCCTTTTATTCTTTTAAGGTCATACTGGTGTTAATTGTTTTGGAGATCCAGAAATCCTAATGGAAATTCCATCCTGTTGTATTTATGTAATAAACTGACTTTACCTAAAACAAATCTGTACCAGAGTCCAAGAGGGCACTGAAGTAAAATCACAAAATGTTGTAAATATTCATCTGTGGACAGAGGAACAGATGAAAGGTCATTAGATCTATAAATGCTGCCTGAGCTACTGAGTGTTTCCAAAATGTTCTGTTTTTTTAATCCTTAGTTGCAACAAACCTTTTTCTAATTCTCTTGATGTAGACAGCTTTCAATGAGCATGTGTAAACCTTGATAAGGTACCATATTTGGGTTTCAGCTTTGTTCAAAGAGGGCTCTGTTCATGATTAAAATACTGCTTAAAGAAAATTGTTTCTATATTTGCCGGTCTCTTAAGCAGGGATTGGAAGTGAAGTGGGTGCGTGGATGGGAGTGGGAAGGTGTCAAATCTGACAAAGGTAACCAGAAATTACACACATTCAAAAACTGAAGCCCTAATATGGCATTTTGTCAAGACCTATACATGGCCTTTACAAGATGCAAAACTGTCTACAATGAGAGAAGTGGCAAATAGTTTGCTGCAAGAAATTCTAAATCTTTACAATACAGCCATAATAATATTTAAAATACAATTATTGTGAAGAACTCCAATCATTACTTTTACTAATTTTACACAATGTAAGCTCAGAGCTGGTGACTGGAAAGAGCTTTCACTTTGCTACAACATAGGTATGAGACTATAAAAATAATAACATATTGTTTACAATTTTATCATCTGAAAAATTATATTGCATTAGTCCATAACCATTAATCCAAACCCAGAGAAACAGCAACATGCAGTAAGAGCTAGCAGATAACATTATGCATGAGAGTGAATGGCAAAGAAATATTGACAAACCAACAAGTTCTTTGTGTTGTACCCTGTCACTCGCGATTGAAGTTGCTATTGCTGTTAGCTGTCTAGATGGAAGTGTCAAATGTAACATGACAGAGTTGATTCCAAAATGTTGCTGATTTGCTAGTACACGATTGACCTTATTAATTTTCTTGCTCAAGATTTAGAAAGTGACCTGATGTAGCAAATCACCTGCCTGTTGAAGAACCCATATGATTATTCTGCCACCGATTTCTTTTTCCATTTTCTGCAGGTACAGCAGATGCTGGAAGAATCAATTTATATGGAAAGCCCTGCTATATCATATTTCAGGATCTCCTTCAATAGTTAGTTTACAGCACATGGAAAATTATTGTACTTTCCAAACCACTAAGTGAAGAGAGCAGAAAAGAAACAATGAAGATGGTATCTCACGTCCCTAGGTTTTACTGCAGGAAAAGTTACAATGACACGTCTTATGAACGAAGACACAATGTGTTTCTGTGTACATTCAATCTGCCCAATTATTGTTCTCTAGTTTTTCATGGCAATCTTATTTATTCATAATTTTAAACTGCACTAAACTGCAGAACAGCTGAGCTATATAAAATAATTAAGAACTATTTTCCTCTCTCTATTTTAAAACCACACAATTTATTACAATTGATCTAGTTTAAGTGCATTGACATATGCAGAGGTAACAGAATTGCAGTTACTGACGGGTCTCATGAGTAAGGTCATTCCTTTATGAGCAATCCATTTTGGATGTCATACCCTACATTATTTGTTACACAAATATATTTATAACATGGTTTGTTCAGCTTTGAGTTTGTAAATAGAGGGCTACAAAAAAAAAGTGATGATTGCAGCTGGTGCCAGTATTCTATAGGCTTTTGTTAAATAAAGTAGGAAGATAATAGTATTTTCAACTGGCATATGAATGGCATGTCTTTCTTTTCTTACCAAGAATAGGACTAAAAATGTTTGTGTATCTCCTATTTTATTGTTTTATGTTACTGTGCAAAGTGGAACATTAAGTTGTAATAAGATGTTGTAAGATCAACAATAAAATCCACTCAGGAACCAAAGCTACACTTAACATAGTTAAGAAACTCCCAGGAATTCTTTCAGAACTACAATAGTTCTGATACATTATAGGATACAACTTACAAAGTATACATTTAACATTCAAATATTTAATATCTCGGACATTATACTAATGGTGACAGCAATAAATGTAATGTTTACTGTCATTACAGTAAAACTGACAGCAAATTTGATGTTTCTGCATTTGTTTGGTTTGAAATGAAAATCCAGAGGTTTCTGCCAATGCTTCAGTGTTTTTCTACACTACTGTTTTCAGCCTTCTTCATCACAATCAAGGGAAATCAATGGAACCAAGCTAATTATGAATTAATCTAATTATGAACTCAAATCTAATTACCAGAAAAAGTCCTTAAAATCTTTCAGTTTTTAACCTGGGGTCTATACAAGACTTAAAAAAAAATTGATTTACTAGATTTAGCAAACTACCTATTGTTAAACACCAGCCAGACCACAGGCACATACACAACATTCTAAATATACCTTCGCAGCCACCTGCACTTACTAGCAAAAGTGCTCAAGAAATAGCTTCCAGTAATTATTGACTAGCTTTCAACTAGACAAGTTAGATATTGGTCAAACAATACACAGGACAAATCAATCAGTGCCTTGAGAAGGGAATTGGATAAGCACGAGAGCTTGCAGAGGAATGAGACTCTCAGGATTGCTCTAGTAGGAAGTGGATTAGACTTGATGAGCTAAATAGCCTCCTTCTGTGTGGTAACAATTGTACTATTCAATCAATACACACCTTCATGACTTATTTTTAGGATAGAGTGAAAAGGATAATTCTGGGAAATGGAACTTGATGTATGAAGTAAGATTCACAGACCGTTTACTTATGCTGTACAAAGAGGGTTCATCGGATATATATATTCTCTTTAAAAACCTGAGTAAAGGCAAACTAAAAACCTTGAGATTACAAAAATGTTTATTTTAAACCCACCAAGTAATAAACGTGTAGAATATTTAGCAGACTCCCAACAACAGTAATTAAGTGCAAGCTGAAATGATTCAATAACACCATTGTCCAAAACTAAAATACTGTAGATGCTGGAAATCTGAAACAAAGCAGAGAAGGTGAGAACTACCCAGTAGGTCAAGCAAGCTCTGTAGGAGATAGAAAGAGAGATAACTTTTTAGATAGTTGAATTTTCATATCTGGCAAAAGTTAAAATTAAAAGTAATTAGAGCTTGCAGAGAAGTCACAGCGGGGCAGTGACAACAAATGGGAAGGTCTGTGATAGTGTGGAGAACATAAGAGATCA